>NC_059429.1:118056979-118395979 GCF_021028975.2 Sphaerodactylus townsendi | reverse complement strand
GTATGGTACAGTACGGTACGGTACGGTACGGTACGGTATGGTATGGTAAGAACATTCACTCTTTCAGCTTCTATCAGAAAGGAAAGACTAGCTACCCCACCCAAACCCATCCAGCTCAAACAATATTTTATTTCACAGAGCAGAGGCAACTCAGTGTAACACCATAAGTCATACCTGCGTGTCCGCTTATGCCCATTTAAAAAAGGGAAGTATTCTAAAAATTTGGTTTCTAGCTGATTTCCTACATAAGTTGCACTTTTTTTTCACAAAATAGTCTATAGCCATACTAATGTAAATTATGCAGTTCCTGTCCTGGCTCTGCAGAATAGCATAGTCATCAGTGCTGGATTTACCTAAAGGCTAGGCAGGCTAAAATCTAGAGCCTCAAAATCTAGGGGGGCTCCAGCCGAGGTGCATAATATTTTGGTCACTGTCTCATAGGTCTTTTGTACACATGCTGTCGTAGTACACTATCATCTCTAAACAACCCTTCAGTAAATTTCCTTCTGTAACCCTGAATGCACGAAGGAAGCTAAAGAGTTAAGATAATTCCTAAAAAGAAGAAAAGGTTCAATCTTCTCAGATTGGCTGGAGGGCTTGAAACTGCAGGTAGTTTCCCTCACAACTCCAACCTTGTTAAAAACTACATATTAATATTCCAGGTATGATCATTTCGTATACTGATTGCTGGAAGTGGTGGTGGTGTTTACATTAATTGGCTATTAGCCTGCATTTTTATTTCATTTATTCCATGCCTTATTCCACAATTTACTCCATTCATTGGTCACTCTTGAAATTTGGAAAGACATTTGTCTGTTGATTGCTGCCTTGATGCAGTGAACTGTTTTGGCATTATCAATGACACTTATACTTTTATTTCATCCTCCACAAAGAGATGAGCAGTTCTCACATCAGTTTTGCAACCTCAGTCAAAAGTAGGCTTGAGCAAAAAGAAAAAAAATGGTAAAATTCGGATTCAGGTTTTTCAAGCATCCAAATTATCAAAAAAAAACCCCCATAATTTGGTTTCGTTTTAGAATATGTTTTTAGGCATTTTTTCAGTTTTCCACCTGTAGGGGGCACATTTTTAAAGGTAGAAACATCAAACTTTCTGGGTGACTTTGGGAGACTCTTCTGATGAGACCACCCACATGTGGTAAAGTTTGGTTGAGAGGATCCAATTTTATGGGTCATCAAAAGGGTAGCCCCCATCTCCCTTTAGAAACCATTGGATACAATGGGTGATGGGCACTCCCTTTGGGGGCCCATAAAATTGGAACTCCAAAATTAAACTTCACCAAACTTGGGGGCTCATCTAAGAAGAGTTACTATCAACTTTCTCAAATATTTGGTACCTCAATCTTGAAAAACAGCCTCTGTTCCCCGTAAGGTATAATGAACCTGAAATTTTTTGGATACATGAAAAAAGCCAAACCCTACCCCCCACCCCACCCCCATACAGTACTAACCTCTATGTTAACCTCACACCATTTTCTCAGTTTAATTCCTCAAGTCCTAATGAAGATTTTCATATGACATTTAGGGAATGTGTCAGCTTTGTTTATTTCAGATGTGTCAAAAACTCTTGGGTATCTTTCTCCAGGCATTAGCAGTCAAGAAAGATCTCCATGTCAAAGCAACTGTGGGTAATCATGGATGCATGAACATCCGCTGGTTTGGCAAGCATCCTGCTTGCGGGTTGTGATCATCAGAGACAAACGCTCAGCACACTGTTGGGCTGCATCTAAACAGCTTGAACATGTCCTATTGCGTACATGATAACTATGAATAAACAATTAGACTCTGTATCACCCTCCTCCCTCCCCCCTCCCCACACACTGGCTACCACATCTCAGCATTAAAAAGAACACAGTTGAAGGAAACAGAAGTTTGACATTTGAGACCAGGCTTACTTGTTAGGCATCTCTGGGTACCTTATGGCAGTGTCAATCAGCATCAGTCTGTGGCTGCCAGACTATGCAGATGGACATCATTTCACACATGTGCAACTTTTCCAGCCTCATAAGAATCATAATTTGTAACTCCATCTCGGCGACCATGAAAACGCATTGTCTTGGTACTCCCAAGAGGACATCTCCCATTGGTCTGCATGTTTAAACAGTTATTGTTTGTTTGTTTGTTTGTTTGTTTGTTTGTTTGTTTGTTTGTTTGTTTGTTTGTTTGTTTGTTTGTTTGTTTGTTTGTTTGTTTGTTTGTTTGTTTGTTTGTTTGTTTGTTTGTTTGTTTGTTTGTTTGTTTGTTTGTTTGTTTGTTTGTTTGTTTGTTTGTTTGTTTGTTTGTTTGTTTGTTTGACTTCTATACTCCCCACCCCCGGAGGGCTCTGAGCGGTGTACAACAACTGATATAATCTAAAATAACAAGAAGAGCACATTCAATAAATACATACAGTATAATAAAAGGCCGCAGATCATAAAAAGGGAAGGAGTTATTACCGTGTTTCCCCGAAAATAAGACAGTGTCTTATAATAATTTTTGCTCCCAAAGATGCACTATGTCTTATTTTCAGGGGATTTCTTATTTTTCTGTGTTCTGTTCGTTGAGCATGCTTCCAAACAAAATTTTTGCTACGTCTTACTTTCGGGGGATGCCTTATATTTCGCACTTCAGCAAAACTTCTACTACATCTTATTTTCAGGGGATGTCTTATATTCGGGGAAACAGGGTATTACTATTACTATTATTTAATTTTGTTTAATATCACAGCTGCTCAAAATGATAAAATATTCCAACAGAGTCAAAAATAGTCACAACAGAGCACGAAGAATCTTTAGCAACTGGTTGTGGTGGGCTTTCCTGGCTGTGTGGCCGTGGTCTGGTAGATCTTGTTCCCAACGTTTCGCCTGCATCTGTGGCTGGCATCTTCAGAGGTGTATCACAGAGGGAAGTCTGTTACACACTGTGCTTAGGTTGCCAACCCCTCAGGCAGAAGAAGGACATGTCCCTGAATGATCGTTGATCTCTGAACTACAGATATCAATTCCCTTAGATAAAATGGATACTTTTCAGGTGGACTCTATGGCTTTGTACCCCACTGCAGTTTATCCTCCCCAAGCAGCACCGTGAAATTGCAAGAAATTTCCGAGGTCTGAATCGGAAAGCCTGTTCTCAAAACATCCTATCCAACTGCTATAGCATCATCCTGTGGTATGAAGCATAAAACAATCAAGAATCAGGAATCCCCGGCAGTTTGGTTGAGGGAGAAGAGACATTGACCTTTTTCGTGCTGAGTTTTTACATTATTACTCTTCATTACTCTCCATCGGCCCTTGCTTAAGGTAGTTCATATTAGGAGTATAGGCTACTAGGAGTTGTTAGCAAGTAGCTAGTTGTTAGTTTTGTACTTGTGAATTAGTCAGTTTTCCCTGTGTAGTTATTCTTTTGTACATTGCTAGGTGTAGCAGTAGGAGTAGCCAAATCCTTTAACTAGGTAGTTTTGGCCCTTTCCACACGGGCCAATAACAGCGCCCTAGGGACAGCAAAAACGCCGCCCCCAGGGAGCTGTTCGCATGGGGGGCGCAGCTGCATTGCAGTCACGCCACCCTCGCTCCCCCCCCCCCAGCGGCACGAAGCCGCTGTTTCCCAACCTTGCTCCCCAAGCAAGGTTTTTGGGAAACAGCAGCTTCCAACCGCTGCCATGCAAACGGCAGCAGCTGGAAGGTGCCATTCCCCCCCCTTCCCAAATGCCTTACCATGTTCTCCGACCTCCTGCGCGTTGCGAGCTGTCGCGCAGGGCCGGGGGGGGCATGTCCCCTGGCCTGTGCGCTGCGCCGGAGGCTGGAGGACACGTTAAGGCATTTGGGGGATGGCGCAGCCTGCACGGAGGCTGCTCTGTCTTCTCCACCGCAACCGGGACCATTCATGCGAACAGTCCCGGGGGGGGTTGCGTCGGCGTCATGTATGCCGACCCAACCCCCAGCGTGGCTGTGTGAAAACGGCCTCTGTTAGGTGTTTGCAGCAGTATAGTTTAACGTGGGGGTAGTCTCAGTTATTGCTAATGATTTCATTGCACTGTTTAATGTATTGCTTGTTGTTGCATTAGTTGGTTGTTATGTATTGTTTGTGGAGTTAGTGTATTGATGCATTGGAAACATATGGTTGTAAATGTATCAATATATTTTGATTTAATTGTTATATGTTTTTGATTATTGCTATGTAGTTATTGCTTATGATTAATGTCGTGGATATTATGGATTTAGTGATATACATTATTGTGCTGCAAATGCTGCTGTTATTGTTCTCTGAAATTGTTTAGTTCGAAATGTTAAGTTGCCATCTGTAATCTGGTTCTATTTTAGTTCTATGTAATTTATCATCGTTATATTGGTATAATGTATCTGTTTATTATGCTGTTAGCCACCCTGAGCCCTTCGGGGATAGGGCGGGGTATAAATATAAAGTGAAATGAAATGAAAGACCTGAAATCATCAAAGGGTCCATTGTTTTCTTTTCAATGTGAAATTGAAGAGAAATGAAAAAGAAATCCCTTTTTGAAAGAAGAAAAAAGAGAATAAGAAGAATCAATTCTACCTTAAAAGGTTAATTTCAGAAGAAAAGAACTGTCTCTGCCCATAACAACACTCTCTTCAACCCATCTTCAAGCACAGCTCCCTGTATAGTGTGCTATAGTAGTCCAGCAAGGATTTTACTGGAAGATACGCAACAGTGGCCAAGTCATCTTTCTGTAGGTGGCAAACAAGCCAGCATAGGAAAAATGAATTCCTGGCAATTCTGCCAACAGTAACTGCAAAAATGTTCAGGAATAATCCAAAGGAGAAAAAAAATTCAGACAAGGGAATAGCTATGATATCAGAAAACAAATGCAAAACATTCAAAGCAATATGAACCCTGAACAACAAATAAGATGTTTCCAAAATATTGAAATATTGCAGATTGCTGCATTCACGATCCAAAATACTGAGAAACAACATCTCCTAATTAAATCAAATTTAGGATTCTGGTGATGGTCTTTATGCCAAATGAATAGCTTCACTAACACTTCAAGCTGTAGGGATCCATCTGCTGCTTCTGAAGTGTTAAATCTTGAAAGTTTGAGGAAAGTCAAATATTTTCCCAGTTGTATCCCTTCCATTCATTATCCAGCTATACAGTGGCACAGAAACTCTGATTGGGCCTCCATGAATGACCTTTTCTTGTCCACAACAGTACCAGCAGGAGATGATTAACGGGTTTTTGAGTGGAATCCCTGAATTAGGCATTCACATATGTTAAAACATCCGCTTCTTACTGTAATGCCTATTATATTTCCCTTCCCATCTCCCTGCTTTTGATTAGCACTAGACATACCACTGTTTTTCCCCTGGCATAAGTGGTAGAGCTGTTTTTATACAGCTCCACTCTATTTGCTACGCATTTGATATGATATCTCTGATAGCCTTTGCACGTTTCGCAGATTTCCTATCAATTCCAATTTTCGTTCTCCTCAAAAAATAGCTTCACGTGGAGCGCAATGCTCAGAAATGATTGGGGGATCAGAGTGATCTTTAAATCTTTTCTTCACAACACAGATGGCATTGAATGCGACAAAGAAGAGCATGGAAGGATTGCTCTCTACAGGACCTGAGCGCTTGCAGCATCTACCGGTTATGGAGACAGAAAGAACAGGCCACGCCCGGGAACAATTGTTTCCTTTTTTAAAAAAAGACGGACATCTGAACCTGAATGTTAAAATTTTAAATGTCTCAAGTATGAAGCAACTGAAGGTAGCTCCTTCCACTCAACTCTATCACTATCACTACATTTTAATTACTGCCACTGTCAGGGGCGTAAAGAGGCAAACTGTAGCCCTGGGCAAAACCTGAGTTGGATGCCCCCCCCATGAGCGGCCACTCCACCATGACCAAAAAATTTTTTGCACTAGGACATTGGTGCATGCAGGGGGTGCATTTTTAGACATATCAGCACCAAAATTTCAGCATATCATCAGGAGACTGGTGAGGTTTGGTTCAAGGAGTCCAAAGTTATGGACTCCCAAAGGGGCACCCCATCCCCCATTGTTTCCAATGGGAGCTAATAGGAGATGGGAGCTACAGTTTTCAGGGTCCATATCTTAGCACTCCTTAGCAAAGAATGGGGGATGGGGTCCATAACTTTGGACCCCCTAAACCAAACTGCACCAAACTTGGGGTATCCCATAAGGACAGTTTCCAGATGATACCCTGAAATTTTGGTGCCGATACATCCAAAAATGCTCCCCCTGCAGGAACATCCTAGAAATTTGCCCAAGAATCTTTGTTCTGTATTGAGTTTTCTGTATTGCTGTCAATGGGGGTTGCAGGCTTGGGGGGGCACATTTCTGAAGGCAAAGTCTCAAAACTTTCAGGGTCTCATCAGTAGACTGCCCTGATGTTACCCCCCAGGTTTGGTGCAGTTTGGTTCGGGGGGGGGCAAAGTTATGGACCCTCAAAACTGTAGCCCCCATCTCCTATTAGCTCCCATTGGAAACAATGGGAGATAGGGGCATCCCCTTTGGGAGTCCATAACTTTGGACTCCTTGAACCAAACCTCACCAAACTTGGGGAGTAGCATAAGGACAGTCTCCAGATGATATGCTGAAATTTTGGTGCCACTAGCCTAAAAACTGTGCCCCCTGCAGGCCAAAAATGGAAAACCACTAAAAATACCCAAAACTGAGCCCTGCATGTTGATGCCCCCCACAAGGTGGTGCCCTGGGCAGCTGCCCACCTTGCCCAATGGGCATTATGCCCCTGGCCCCTGTGTGTGCCATCAAGCTGCTTCCAACTCATGGTGACCGTATGAATGATAGATCTCGAAAATGTCTATTACTAACAGCCTTGCTTAAGATCTGCAAACTGAAAGATGGAGTTTCCTTTATGGAGTCTATCACTCTTATGCTGAGTCTTCCTCTTTTCCCACTGCCTTCAACTTTTCCCAGTATTATTGTCATTTCCAGTGACTCTTGTCTTCTCATTATGTGACCAGAGTATTATAGCCTCAGATGATTATTATATAAGATATAATACTTGTGTGACCAAAGTATTATAGCCTCAGTTGTTGTAGCTTCCAGGGACAGCTCAGGCTTGATTTGATCTTGAACTCACTTTTTTTGTCTTTTTGCAGTTCATAGTATCCATAAAACTCTCACCCAACACCACATTTCAAATAAAACAAGCCCCCATAATCAGAAAAAAAACTTTGCTCATCATACTATCTAATTGAGTTTTTGTTTTGTTTTTCCTTAGAAACAACACCTTTGAATGGTTTTGCAGTTCATATTTGATGGAACTCTGCTGTGACAAACAATGTTGCGCAAGTAATTGGTCATTACTGAGTCTCTGTTGTGCTATTGCCCACCTGTTTCTAGCTACGGAGACGTTTGGATGCCATTGGTCCACTTAGTCCAATATCATGTATTCTTACTGGCAACAGCTCTCTGGGGTTACAACCAAAGATAATTCCCAGTCCTGGTATATTTTAAGCAGAGATTATGGGTTTTTCAACAATTAATTAGTTACATATTTGTAGCCTGACTTTCCATGGCCATAACATTAAATTACAACCCACTAAAAACAAGTGGGAAACTGCTAAATGCATACAGCCTGTGATGAAGGGGGGGGGACTGCCTGCATGTGCCCTCCCCACCCCTCCCCCAAAACGCTCCACCCCAACACGCCCCTGGCCCCACCTCCCCACATGACTGCAATAGTGGCGCCCAGGACAAGCCACCCCAGATGTTCCCATTGCAGCTACACCCCTTTATACAGCAGGAATCGTATGCATGGAATATGATTGGACTAGGTGGCCTATATGACCCCTCTCAACTCTATGGCCCCTTCCGCACATGCAAAATAATGCGTTTTCAAACCACTTTCACATCTGTTTGCAAGTGGATTTTGCCATTCCGCACAGCTTCAAAGAGCACTAAAAGCAGTTTGAAAGTGCATTATTCTGAATGTGCGGAATGAGTCTATGATTCTTTGATTGTATGTAGGGTTGCCAGATCTAGGTTGGGAAACTCCTGGGGATTTGAGGATAGGGCCTGTGGAGCACAGTGACCTCAATGGGGTACAGTGCCATAGAGTCCACCTTCCTAATCAGCTATTTTATCCAGGTGAACTTATCAGCAGTCTGGAGAGGAGCTGTAATTCTGGGGGGTCCCTGGAGGCTAGCAATCTTAATTGTATATGTGTTGGGGGTGGGGGGGAAAGGAAGCCTAGGACTTGATGTTCACAGACAATAGTTTACCAAAAGCACTATACTCTGTTTCATATAAAGATATTAGTTTGAAGTGCAGTTGTTGAGAAAATTGTATGGTTCGGATACAGTCCCAAATGAATATGAGAATTATCATTCATTTTTACACACTGCCTTTGTTAAAACTATTAATAATAGTTCATTATTGAACATGATATTTTGGTACAAGAGCATTTATCCCAAAATTTATTTTTACTGTCAAACTTTCAAACGGATGTAGGGAGGGAGCGGAGCTAGGTAGCCACTAGGAGCCAGGCAGAGCATTCTACAACAAACAATGTCCAGCATGCTTTGATCTGTGGCAGAGAAATATGCAATCTACTAACATCTTTATGTGAAACAGAATATAGATACTTTCCAGCTGTAGATACCAGAGATTATTGTTTAGATACCAGAGATTATGATTATGGCTGTTATTCATACAGATCTTATCCTCTATGAGTATTCCTTGCTGACTGGGTTGTAGATATCTAAGCAAGATCATTTTATTACTATTTGAAGCTTCTTCCAACCAGCATTTGGAGGTGTTGCCTGGTAATTTATTTACTCATTTAACATATCTGTATTCTTCCTGTTTGTATACTATCTGTGAAGTTAAAAATTATAAAATATTCTAAAAACCGTAAATCCTCAAGAGGAACAGATTTGAAGAGCAGTGCAAACAAAGGGAAAATGCAGCAAAATGATTTGAAACAATAGTATGCAAATGCCTCTTAAAAGAACCATGAGATAAAAATGAAAAAAAAATCTGATAAGAGAACTTATAAAACAGAAGAGTTCTAAAACTTTATTGAGATTTTGTATAGGAAATGATCATCTTTGATCCTCTTTGATCTGAGATTGCAAATGCCTTAGCATACCAGGTGCTCAGGACAGAGCAGCAGCAGCAGCAGGCCATTGCTTTCACATCCTGCATGTGAGCTCCCAAAGGCATCTGGTGGGCCACTGCAAGTAGCAGAGTGCTGGACTAGATGGACTCTGGTCTGATCCAGCTGGCTCTTTCTTATGTTCTTATGTTCTTATGCAGGAACTCACCAGACGATTGCATTGAGTGAGAGCTGTTGGTTTTAAGCAGTCAGTTGATTTCAGCCATAGAAGCCTCAACCATATACAAAATGTGTTATTAGGATGTTGTGGGTTTTCCGGGTTGTATGGTCATGTTCCAGTAGTATTTTCTCCTGAGGTTTCACCTGCAGATATAGGCGAGATGTCAGGAGAAAATACTACTGAAATATGACCATACAATCCGGAAAACCCACAGCATCCTAGTGATTCCAGACGTTTAAATCTTCGTTAAAATGTGTTATGTTTATTCCTGTGAATTGGTGTGCATATGTGCTATAAAATTATTTCTGTAAAGGACTGGCAATGTATTCTTTTTCAAGCATTTGACAGTCTTTTAAGCACTGTTTATATCTAAAGCTATCAATGCATCTTTATTGAATACGAAATATGGCTGAATCAGTATTTGAACCCGAGTCTCTGTAGTTTAGAATGAACCACCACACGAAAGCCTGAATTCCATACAAAAAAAGCACCTAAGCTTCTTAAAAGTTTATTCCAAAGGTACGCAAACACAAATATGCCATGGTTTGTGTTTTTAAATGGCTCAGTGTTCTTTTTTTCCCTTTTCAATCCCATTTTAATTATTCCCTTTCCCTATTTTTCATACTTGACCCAGAGAGTGGGGGTGAAGAAAGTTGCGAAGGCAGCGGGGCCCTATGTTGGTAGATTTGCCCTTCACAGGGCACTTACCCCAACGATGAGTGGCCGTGGGTGGAGCAGTTTCCACCCCACCTTTCTCTCCCAGGATGCTGGTACCCGGGGCTTGGACTTCCACCACCCTTTTGGGTGATGTAAATCCATTGGGTGATGGAAACCACCCTTTGGGTGATGGAAACACATTGAGCCCAATGGAGGGCTTTTCACTGGCAGGGAGGTGAGGGTTTTTTGTTTGTTCCCCCCCCCCACCCACCCAAAAGCCCTCTGGAGGTTGCATGACGACTCCGCAGAATCCCTGGTCACCCCAGGGCTCTCAATTGGGCAGAGGTGTAGCAAGTGGAATAAGCGCCCATTACATCGGTGTGTCCTCCACCCCTGTCCCACCCCAAAATGCCCCCGTCCTGCCCTGGAATGCCCCACCAAGCCCCCACAGGGGCACTCACCCGGTGCATCGCCCCCCTGATCCCTTGGAGCTACGCCTCTGCAATTGGGCTGTTAGTTTTCTTTCTATGCTAAACATAACTCTTTTATTTTGAAAACATTGCACATTTTGTATTCTCCTATATGTAATGAATTTCCTCATATATATCCTCCTTTTTTAAAAGTTACATCTGCTTATCAGCAATAAAACTGCATTCTGCTGTCAGATAAAGTTTTATGATGCAAACCTCTTTTCACTTGTAAGTGCTTATGCAGACCAAAAAAAAAAAAACAAGACCACCCAGCTAAAACCATAATGAAAAATATTATTTGGCCCAGGTATATTCGATAAGATTAGATCATTTAAGTGCTATAATTCATTTTCTTATGTTCAAAACCACATTTTGATTGTATTTTAAAATGCTGCAGGGGAGAGGGAAAAGTTCTTTGCCCAGCAATGGCCTTTTGACTAAGAACATTGCTTTTGCATTTTTGATCATTTTGAAATGCACCAAGATTGCTAGAATAATAATTTACGTGGGTTCTCTTGAAAGAGATAAATGTAATAGTAAAAAAAAGGATAGTCATTATTTAATGAGCATTGTGATTGATTTTCTTCCAAATACAAATGTGTCTACTGCCTTGAGTCTGGAGATAAGAACTTCAGATTTACTGGTATACAGAGCTGAACGCTCTTCTCCGTCTACCAAAAACTACATCCATTTACTCTGCATTTGTCTATGCTGCTCTCGCTACAAAGCATAAAGAATGTTTAACTCGAACTGCCAAGATATACTAATAGACTATAATTTCCCTCTAATATTATAACTGTACTCTGGCCTACTGTACACCGCCCAGAGCCCTTCAGGGGTGGGCGGTTTAACAAATTTAATATATAAATAAAATAAAAATAACAAATTTAATATATAAATAAAATTAAAATAACAAATTTAATATATAAATAAAATTAAAATAAATAAATAACAACAGAGCAAAAGGAAACTGCAACATGAGAACTCACCAGCTGAACGCTACGGACAGAGGTGCAGCTCCAAGGGGACAGGGGAGTGCCCCCTGTGGGGGGCATGGTGAGGGCATTCCGGGGGTGTGGCAGGCGTTCCGAGGCAGGACAGGGGTGTTCCGGGGCAGAGGATGCACCAATGCACCGGGTGCTTTTCCCCCTTGCTACGCCTCTGGCAACAGACTGCTTTACTGTTCATGCATTTACCTGTAGATTCACAATTTCCGCACATTCAGATGTTAACTGATAGGGCTGCCAACCTCCAGATGGGTAAAGTTCTCAAAAAAGGTGGGCGAGTGCAGAATGAATTATGCAGTTTCTGCACGGCCAGGAGGCGCCCCCACGCCGACAGGAGTTCTGCCGGCGTGGGGGCGGGAGCCTGCTCACACGCAAGAGTGCGAGCGAGTGAAGGGAACCCGGCAGGCAACGCAGGCGACTCCGCTTGCGGAGACGCCTCTGCGCCCTCCCCCCCCCCACTCACGGAGTCCTCACAAATTAAGCCTGCTTGGTGTCGCAGCCCATACGCTACGCCCTCCGACCCCTGGAGGTCGGGAGGACAGTGTGGGTGAGGGCTTCTGACTACCAAGCGGCAACGAGGAGGACACCCGTGAATAAAGCGAGACTGAGAACAGCGTCTTCCGGCGGCGCGGTTCGCACCGGCATCGCAGGGAAGACGCTCCCTCTAACAACCCTTTAAAGGTTGTTGTTGTTTTAGAATTTGTAGCTGGCGCCGCCCTGGGGAGGAAGAAGAAGTCGAAAGGTCGCGGCTGCTGCGTTGCAGCAGCGGCGCATGCATCAACCCGGCTGACCTGGAAGCGCACTTTTTTAGCCCTTAGGACGTCATAAATGGGCCGTGCAGAAACGGCCTTAGTCAGGGAGAACTGCCCAGCTGGCTAATTAGTCACAACAGAGCACGAAGATCTAAAGTATGCAAAAACAAAAACACAGAATCCAAAGTAAGGCTGTATAAGACCAACACACTGGCCTCATATGTCTTTGTTAAGCAATAAATATAACAGCTGTATTAACTTCATACAACAAACACAAATTCATTCCATTAAAGAATACGACCTGTAGTGTCTTACAGTCTAGGAGGAGAAACCAAATAATCATATATTTTAAAATCTTAATGTGAACAGAAAATGCAACATTTATGAGGATAGAATATGTGATATCATGTTTCTAGTAATTTCAGAAATGAAATGACTAGCAAGACACTGGTTTAGGCTACGCCTTGATAACTTACAGCATAGTGGTTCAGAGCATGTGCACTCTGATCTGAGGAACCAGGTCTGATTCCCCGCTCTGCCACTTGAGCTGTAGAGGCTTATCTGGTGAACTAGATTAGCTTGTACACTCCAACACATTCCTGCTGGGTGACCTTGGGCCAGCCACAGTTCTTCGGAACTCTCTCAGCCCCACCCAACTCACAGGGTGTTTGTTGTGAGGGGGGAAAGGGAAAGGAGATTGTAAGCCCCTTTGAGTCTCCTTACAGGAAAGAAAGGGGGATATAAATTCAAACTACTCCTCCTCCTCCTCCTCCTCCTCCTCCTCCTCCTCCTCCTCCTTCCAGGCATGAAGAAATTCTCCTTCTCCTTCCAGGCTTGAAGAATCCTGCTTTTAAACCTCCAGATGGGGTCAGAAGGTTTCCTGGAATTTTAACTGGTCTCCAGAAGATGTAGATCAATTGCCCTAGAGAAACTGGCTGCCTGGAAGGATGGGCTGTATGTATCACACTCTAGGCTGCTGTGGTCCCTCCCCTCTGCAAATTCTAATCTCCCCAGGATCTATCCCTGAAATCTCCAGGAAGTTCCCAGTTCAGGGTTTGATAACCCTAAATCTCATGCAGAGTTACTCCAGTCTAAACTAGACTAATTAGGTTTCCTGTCTCT
Source organism: Sphaerodactylus townsendi (assembly GCF_021028975.2). Lineage (NCBI taxonomy): Eukaryota > Metazoa > Chordata > Lepidosauria > Squamata > Sphaerodactylidae > Sphaerodactylus > Sphaerodactylus townsendi. Next base: position 118,382,671 of record NC_059429.1, on the reverse strand, counting down.
GCTGCTCCAGCTAGGATTGCCAATTCCAAATTGGGAAATTACTGGAGGTTAGGAGGTGAAGCCAAGGGAGGCAGGAGAAGCACCTCAGCAAGGTATAATGCCACAAAGGCTACCCTCAAAATTGTTGTGTACTTCCTTTTTTAGAGGCTAACCCAGAAGTGCAAGCAGGAGAGTAGGAAAGACAAAGTTTTACCTCTGGTTGTGGTGGGTTTTGTGGGCTGCGTGGCCGTGGTCTGGTAGATCTTGTTCCTAATGTTTCATTTTACCTCCTTTCAAATAACCTGCAGGATTGCTGAGCCTACCCCCAAACTCTCTAGAATCCAGAACTCTGGAGACCAGCCTACTCAGCAAGGAATAGAGCCCCCAGGGGATGGGGCGGTTTATAAATCGAAACAATAAATAAATAAAATAAATAGTTTCTGATTGAGTAGTATTATTTTTCTTTTATCTTCTCTGACATTTCAGTGTTAATAAATATTTAATTTAAGGTCACTTGTATCTGGAAATGAATCACAGAAGCTCTTAATGCCAAGAATCTATGACAGAATGGGGCTTTTGGGGAGGCCGGCCACTAATTGCCCCCCCCTTTATAACATCAGTGGACCCTGCCATCCCCCCCTTCGGGGCTTCAGTTGTGGGATGCCATCTACTGTGTTTATGTGCTTTTATAACCAGAACACTGTGTTTTAATGGGGTTAGTTTTAATGTGTACAGAGCCATAATCTATTTATTTCCAGTCGTTTGTTGGTTTAAATTGTGCTCTGCCTATAGTGTTCACCGCCCTGAGCCCTTCGGGGGTAGGGCAGTATACAAATAATAATAATAATAATAATAATAATAATAATAATAATAATAACAACAACAACAACAACAACAACAACAACAACAACAACAACAACAACAACAACAACAACAACAACAACAACCACCACCACCACCACCACCACCACCACCACAACCACCACCACAACCACCACCACAACAACCACAACAACCACAACAACCACAACAACCACAACAACCACAATCACAATCATAATCATAATCATAATTTAAACCTGGGTCTCCTAAACCCTACTTTTATGCTCTGACCACTAGACTACACTGACTCTATGTTTTGTTCCTTTTTGAATATAAGAGAGCATTCCATTTTGAATCTGAAATTTGTACAATCCAGGCCCAGGTTTACCATATCTATGAAAAGTAGCACTGTGGCAATTTAAAGCCTAACAAATCTATTTCAAATCTGTAGTTATGCATTAATAATTTTAAAAAGTCAAACATGGCTCATGTCATGATTATATTTAAGATACTATACAGTTAAATTGCGTGTTGCTATGTTCAACTCAAGCCCACTGAAATAAAAAAAAATATAGAAAGGAGTAAATTTGCACAGGATTACCTAGATAGCCTAGCACATTATATTTTATATGCTGTACAAATCACAGGGAGATTACCATGGAATCTTATCTGTGTTTTAGTCAAAAGTAACTTGCAGTGAGCTCAATGGGACTTACAGATAGATATGCTTAGTCCTGAAGCTTTAAAGCCTGCAGTCATCAGAGCTGGGCAAAAGGTAACAACACAAGCAGACCCCTGTCCACATACTGTCCTCTGAAGGACTCAAAGGTAAAGGTAAATGTGCAAGCACCAAGTCATTACTCACCTATGAGGTGATGTCACATCACCGCGTTTGCTACGCAGACTGTGTTTATGGGGTGGTTGGTTTGCCATTGCCTTCCCTAGTCGTCAAAACTTTACCCCCACCAAACTCTCCAGTCTTTTCTGCCTGTCAGGACCTCTCTTGTTTTACTTTATAGAAGACTCAACCCTGTCACTATTTACTCCCCCACTCAGTAGGAACACCACAGAGAACTGTGGTGGTTGGTCATGAAAGCCTCTCCCATCCCAGCTTTCTTCAGTTGAACCAGTAGGACTTTTCCTTGAACGATTTGCCTGGCTGCTGAGGGGGGTGGGTGGGGGGGATCTGATTATTTTCAAACCATGCTGGCTGTGCTGGAGGACAAGTAGATGGGGGAAAGGGAGGGCCACTTTATCAGGCCACAATGCAAAAAGAGAATGTTATGTGCGGAGCTTGGCCACAGTAGTTGCCAGCTAATTAAATAATTAAATAACTAGAAATATAGATTTTAAATGTCTGATATTTTTTCAGTTAATTTACGGGATGGAAAGGGGAAACACTGGATGGCCCAGTTCAAAACTGGACACCTGGCAGCCCTATCCCAGAGATCGAAATGTGACAAAGATGGACGATGACCGTGGTGGCGAGCCTTGGGCGCTCCAGATGTTATGGACCACAATTCCCATCGGCCCCTGCCAGCATGGCCAATTGTAGTCCATAACATCTGGAGTGCCAAAGGCTCGCCACCACTGGACTATGATCACCGGTAGGAAAAGTAACATGTTTTCCCCAACCAGGCAAGTCGACCACAGAAGTAACTCAGAGCTATATGGAAAGCATGGCCCAGTCATGTTAGAAGGCAATAGACTTTGAGGAGACAGGACTTTATTATGAAGGTAGACACAATCACAAATTGCCCCATGCTTAATATTCTCCACACTAATAATACTGTGTGAGGGAATAAATTATTGCAAACATTAAAATGTCAAAAGAAAGCTAATAATAAAGGTCATGGACAGAAACCATTTACTGTGTCTTCATGGTTACAGTCGAAATCAAGTACATTTTGTACTGACAGGAATGTGTCTTTGGAGAGGGCTCGTTCTTCACTCATCCTTCAAGATTTTTATAAAAATGGAAGGAAAATGCAATTTATTAATGTCACATCCATTGTTGTATATAGTGTGTCTCATTTAAATCAAGTTACTAATGTGTCTGGCTGCCATGGAAACACTAAATGGTGGGTTTTTGTGTTTGCAATACTGGTTTTAGTTTCTGGATGTTTTAGGTCCTGACAACGCAGATAGTCTCGAACTATAAAGGTCACAATGTTCTTTATGGGGAAGGTAGGAAGGGAGGGACATAATATATCATTACAAAATAGGCTTGGGAGATAACCCTTTTTGGTGGTACCTCATTAAGAGGTTTGGGGCGGAGCAAGCCACAAGGCAGGACGCCCGTGCGGGGACTACCGAGGCTTGCGCCCCTCTGCAGTAAAATGGTGCTTTAGCAAGAGGCCTTCAGCCCAGCTGGTTTCCACTATGACTGTGCTGCACAAAACAGATCTCCAGCATGTGGCCTTCAGCCCAGCTCAGTTCCACGATTGCTGAGCAAGGTTAACGGTTTCCTCCAACAGGTAGGTGCCTCATGCTTCTTTCCATCCTTTGTCAATAACAACAGTTTGGCTGTGGCCAAAATTTTTACCCCACAGACATGAGTGTTGTGTTGTCTTTGTGGTTTGGGGACTCGGAGCGGTCCCAGTCCCACCTTTGGGTGGCAAAATGGAAGGAATGGTGGAGGGGAAGATGTTATTTGTCCCAATTCTTATTTGCATGTCATATCCTCTTTCTCCTTTACTTGACTGGCATCAAGTGAAAGCAATAGGCAGAAAATTGCATGAAATTTATTCAATTACTTCATTTATACTTGCCTTTTTTATTCTGAGGGTCAGGGTTGATTACAGCTAAAAACAATGCTGTAAGAACAGAATAATATATACAACCAACAACACCAGAGAACAACACATTCAAAACACAGTTTAGTTCAGACAAAAAGCTGATTTACAAGATTTTTTAAAAAGACAAAACAGAACACACACACACACCCAAAAAAGCAAGCATACAATTCATTATCAAGACTAACTTCAGCTCCACAGATATTAACACAAACATTGATCACTATTTTGTGGATGTTTTCTCTTTTATGGGGAATTAGCAGGGCACCTGTGCTTCGCTATGCATACTTCATCACAGACTCTCTATGAATTTTGGGTGACATTCAACATACTTCTTTACAGCCTATTGTGAACTTTGGGGTGACATAGTTCCTCACAGCCTGTCTGTGGACTGATGGGTTTGTTTTCACATATTTTGCAGCAGCTTCCTGTAGTTGTCTTTTTCTAATGCAATGTGTTATTGCTCTCTTTCACCTGGTGGGCTCCAAAAGACGTCATGTGGAAGCAGCCGTTGTATTTTCGGGATGCAGAAAGGATGTATTCTGCCATTGGATGCTGATGAGTGAGAAGGCTGTGAAGAGGGTCAGGGTAGGGTTGAAGGGCAGGGAGCTGGACTGTACCACCACTGCAGCACATTCCTGGGGACTCATCCCGCCACTTCAGAGCACGACACCAAGCACAGGGTGATCGGAGGCCAAGAGCAGTAAACTTGTCTGCACAGTAACCAATCTGATGTCCATATGCAAAACCCAACAAATGTTTAGTAGTCCAAGGTGATAGTGTGGTTTGTAATTTTTTTTATGATTGTATTTGGCTGTAGCGGTGTTGTTAACGTGAGGATGGGTGGAGGAGTACTGTTTCACAGCCTGTCTGTTAACTTTGGGGTGACATTCAGCATGCTTTTTTGCAGCCTGTTTGTTGAAGCTGGTGGTGTTTAACTGTCACCCTTAGAATGTTTGTGCAGCATGTCTGTGGACTGAGGGGCTGGTTTGCCCTTAGAATGTTCACACAGATAGCCAGAGATGAGCAGTGAAAACAGTAAATGTGTAATAACTCGAGTAAAACTGAATATTTTCAAAAGTCCTTTCTTAGTAAGCACCTAAACCACATAATGAACCGGTGTGCCCAATTTCGACATTGTAGGTTCGGTGGTTTTTGAGTTTTGGGCATGAGTCAGTCAGTGAGTGGTATTTCGCATTTATATATATAGATTTACTTCCAGAGCTTGAGAAGCCATGGGAGGAAAATAGAAGGAGGGGAAAAAGTGCCCAGTCTTATTCAACTCAGCATCTGTTTGTTTGTTGTTGTTTGTTTGCAGTCTTCTCAACATTAGTTAACCAGAGTTTTTCTCAGATGCTCCATTTGCGAAAGAATTGCGGTTCACACCTTTCCACTTATTGCCATTACCCAGCTATTTGTCTTAGCAGTTTCCTACCATGTAGCTGCTGGAGTGAAACACTATTGCTGCCACTGATGAGGTTGTGGTTTTATATTTGCAAAAAAATTGTTTAATCAATATTACAATGTGCAGATGAAATTCAAGTGCCCTGTATTGCAAGAAACCATTTCAACAGTTATACTAAAATAGGTCCAGCCACGTTTGTCTGCAGTAGAACAGCTAGATTTGAGACTAGTAGATTTTTGAGCCAGAAGGTTTTGAGAGTCAAAGAGCTTTTTATCAGATACCACCAAGCAGACCTCTACACTCATACTGTAGTCATAATTTGGGAACAAAGAACCATTTGTACATTTTTCTAAATCACAAATGCTGCCCTCTCCCAAACCATTTTTCTAAATCACAAAAGCTCCCCAAACCATACCTTGTGAAGAAGGAGAGTTTGGATTTATATCCCGCCTTTCACTTCTGCAAGCAGTCTCAAGGCAGTTTACACACTCCTTTTCTCTCCCCCTCCCCACAACAGACACCTTGTGAGGTAGATGGGGCTGAGAGAGTTCTGAGAGAATTGTGACCAGCCTAAGGTCACCCAGCAGGCTTCATGTGCAGGAGCAGGGAAACAAATTTGGTTCACCATTCATGTGGAGGACTGGGGAATCAAACCCAGTTCTTTAGATTACAGTCCACCTGCTCTGAAGCACTATACCATACTGGCCAAGAGCTCTTAGCTCTTGTACCTTTTATAAGCTCAAAACCCATTCAGTGTTCATAGGCCAGTCTAACTTATGCAAGCTGATGAGTGTAGAATCAATGTGGACATGTCAATAATATGACATCAGAAGCAGAACTTTCATATTACCTCCAAGTGAAAAAGAACAGTTAGTTTTTATACCTTGCTTTTTCTCTACCTTTAAGGAATCTCAAAATGGCTTCCCTTTCCTTCCCAACATAGGCACCGAATGAGGCAGGTTGGGCTGAGAGAGTTCTGAACTGTGACTAGCCCAAGGTCACCCAGCAGGCTTCTTGTGGAGGATTGAGGAAAGAAACCTGGCTCTCCAGATTGGAGTCTGTTGCTAAGTTCAGGTGTCAGTCATAATGTACAAGAGCAAATATAAAGAGCTAGAGACGGAGACTGGGGGATCTCTTTGCCAAAAGAATGAGATGTGGTCTGCCCTTCTGTTCCTCTGGGCACAGTCAGGGCACTTTCGGACATGCAGAATAATGCACTTTCAATCCACTTTCAATCCACTTTGCAGCTGGATTTTACGGTGCGAAATAGAAAAATCCACTTGCAAACAATTGTGAAAGTGCATTATTCTGCATTTGTGAAAGTGCCCCCAGAGACATTCACCTTTAGCATGGGTTGAAGAAGTCTTATCCCATGGCCTACGGTCCTGAGTGAGCTAGACCAGCAGATCCCAGCATGTGATGTTTTGTATTATTTTCTGATTGAACTTTTGTATGTTATACGCTTCTTTAGGTCCCCACTGGGGAGAAAAGTGATATGAAAAACACTTTTAAAAGACCCTTTGTGAACCAGACTTGAAAAAAAGGCAAAACCAGTTTTGGTGAGGTTTTCAAACTGAGGCCCTTTTCGCACAGGCCATTTACAACTGCCCAGGGACAGCAAAAACGCCGTCCCTGGGCAGCTGCCATCCTGTGCGGCCCCGAGCAGCATGAAGGTGCCGCTTTCCACCTCCATTCCCGAGGGAGGTTTTTGGAAAGCGCCACCTTCCCATCCCCCCCACTCACCTCGTCCTCCAGCATCCTCCTCTGGAGGGTTGCAGGGACCCGTCCACGCTGCCCTCTGATGCTGGGAGGTCGGAGGGCAGCATGGGCGGGTCCCTGCAGCCCTCCAGACCAATGCTGGAGGATGAGGTGGGGGGGGGATGCCTCTTCTGTGCTGGCCTCTGCGGAGGCCGCTCACACACTCCCGTGTGAACGGCCCCCTTTCCTCCACCGGCATAATTTCTGCCGGTGGAGAGGCGCCCAGAAAGGGCCTGAGTGACATTCAGAGGTGGTTTGCCATTGCCTGCCTCCATGTCATGGCCCTGGTATTCCTTAGAGGTCAACTCTTCTAATATTACCCAGTTGAGAGTGTTTGACTGGCTCAAAATCACCCAGCAAGCTTCCATAGCACGAATGAGAATTTGAACAACGTTTCCCAGGGTTTCCCAGGTCCTAGTCCAACATTTTAATTACTACACCATGCTGGCTCTCACAATTTATGCAGTTTATGCAATTATCAAACGTAATATGCTGATTAGTTTCACAAATCCATTAACATAAACTGTATCACATGAACTACAGTTCTGTGTTCCCACAAAAGGAATTTTCTGTTTCTTTCCTTTGGCTCCGTGAAACCACATGAAATGTTCTCCCTGGATGACACTTTTAAACCACAGCTTTTGGAAAATTAAAGAGATATTTTTAGGCATATTCAGAATTCTAGCATAGGATCTCCTGCACTCACATATTCATACACATCAGAGACCAGAAATATATCGCATTTACGATGATTTATTTGAAACCAATCATATTTCTTTGGAAGAAAACTACGTAACCGGTGCTTATTTATCTTCTTGCAGGAGATTGTGAAACAGAATGGGAAAAATCACACCATGTCAGCAATCTATGCTGTCCCTCAATTTTGCAGATGATCAAATAATTTTGGGACAATTAATTAAACCTGTGACTCAGTGGAATGTGGATTGTCAGTGTTATTTACAGGAAGAGGCTTATAAAAAATAAATCCATAGACAGCAGCATCAAATAATTCAGAACTTACGTGCGCACAACTTTGCTTTGCTTCTGCCTTTAGAATAACAGCCCAATCCATACCGGGGGAGAGGGGGCAAATCAGCTCTAGGAGCCGGTGTGGGTGTGCTTGCCCACACTGCTGGAATTTACACCAGCAGGGAGGGCAAACTGGGAGGCGAGTGGAGCTCTGGGGCACCCAATGTGGAAGTGTCTGTCCCCGCAGAGACATGCTAACCGAAAACTATAGCTGGCATGGCTGGGGGCATTGCTGGGAGTGGAGCCTGGGAGTGGAGTCAACTTCCATTGGGCCTTTGCACCAAGAACGTCCTTAGTGCAGCCTTCAGATTCACACCATAAATGCAGTGGCATAAGTCTGTTTCCTGTATGGGTGGCAGGAGAGATTTTGAATTTCCCTCCTGCCTACGCCACCCAGAGCCCTTTTGGAAGTGGCACTGCGTCACCTTTGCTGCACTGTGTCTGGACACAGAACAGCTCCCCACTCGCCATCTGGATTGCACTATAAGGGTTCCCAACCTTCTTAAGCCTGTTGGTACCTTGGAAATCTGTGAATAAATAATGGGGACCACCAAAAATGGCTGCCATGGGGGGTGGACTATCACAAAATATCAAGAAATTACAAGTCTCCTTTGGTGAAGACAGATATTTCCTGCAGACCCAAAGATAATGCTTTGTAGAGTCTTCTGAAGACCTTCCTCCTACAGTGAGCTAGAGGGAAGTCTAAAGTGTTCCTTTGCTTAAGAGTTTTTGTCCAGGCAGCCAGTCTTTTATCTGCTCCATATGGAAATGGCAACCATCAAGATGGAAATCAGGTGCAAGAGCTCATTCCGCCAAGTGTATTCAGCCAGCATGAACCCACCACAATGGATTCTGAGGTAAAATCTTAGCAGTTTGACCTAACACCAGAATAAGGGCAATCTACCATATGATCATTCCTTCTTCACATGGATTATGATTTTCTCTTCTGTCTGTTACCCAGCTTAACAGTATAAGAATTTATTTTCAAATAGCAATGGGGAATTACTCAGCTTGGCAGTGTGAGAGGTAGGCTGGGTGGGATCTTTTAGACAACAATACCAGAATTGGCTTTTGAAACGTTCTACAGAGAAGGCAAAAAAAAGCCCAAATTGTAGTTTTAAAAAACTTTATATTAGTTTTGATTTCCAGAAACAATCACACAGTGAGACATTAAGGCTCATACACACAGTTCCTAAGTATATAAACAGGGAGGAAGAGATAGGTTTTGGATGATAGAGTAGGAGGGGAAGTGGGGACCATAAATTACCTAAATTCAGAAGATCTAGAAGAAGGCAAGTATTTCTATGCCAGCACAGAAACCCAATGCGAAGGACAATATCGCATCTCAAACCAACGTGACCAAGAGAGATTCAGGCTAGTATTGAGCACTGAGGCTCGGGTGTGCAGTATTTTTATACCCCCTTGTGCAGGTAAGGCGGGAAATTCAAACTTAAGTTTCGTTTCTCTGCAACTGCTTGGGGTTTGCTTGCTGGACTTGCTGGTTTGAGCTAATTTGCAGCTCTATCTATTGTCTCTACTTCCCGGGACTATGGGGCCAATTGGTTTTTGATTATATCAGTGAAACCTTGAATGGTTTATGCAGAGGTACTTCCTAAAGTCTCTGCCTAGAGTATTCAAATTTGGCTGAGGCTTGAGTGAATCAGGAAGGGATTGATTGTTAGGGAGATCATATCTAGAGGTAGAGGAAATGCAGGGAAGGAGCAATTGTTGAGGAAATGGTTTCTCAAAAGCACATTAAATATAACGTCTAGTATCAGGGAGTTCTCAGGGATCCATTGTGTCACAACAGCTTTAGCAGGTTGTGGTAATCAAGATATGTCCATGGTCAATGAGGCTTCCAGATTCTATTGCCTGGAGTAACTCATGCACTGATTTAATCTTGCAAAACAGCCCTTCTGCCTTTGGCCTGTTTTTAGATGGACACTCTGCTACCTACACATGCAAACATGGAAACTGGCATTTTATAGCACACAGTGTAAGAAATAATATGAAAATCCAATGTTTCATAAGACAGGGGATGAAGGCCATGCTAACATGTCCCTCAGAAGAGTCCCAGCCCTGTTTGGGTCCTGACTGAATTAGAAGCCTTACTGTCTCTTCCCTTCAGCATATCTTTCCCAAAGATAACCAGTATCACTGTGTGTGTCTGTGTTGAACTGCTATCAGAGAACACAGATGAAAAGATGAATAGGTTTTGGCTTTTTTTGGATTTTCCAGCTGCCTTCATGGTTAGGATCACCAATCTCCTCCAGACAACCCTTCCTCCCTGCTTGTGATGCCAGTTCCAACTTCACAGGTGGGGAGGGAGAGCCACAAATCTGAATGTAGGGGTCAGCACAGCTGATCCTTGCATTCAACTGTGCAGGGCTTGTATTTTTTTGTGTTCAACTTAAAAAACCCAAAAGTTTTCAGGAAAAGTGGAAAAGCCGATATAAGGTATTGACTTTTTTTTTCTTTTTTGCTTTCCTGAAAATTTTCAGGTCTTTTAAAACCAATCCCGAAAATTTACCCCCACCCCACCCCCAAAACAGTTGTCCTCCCCTACAAATTATGTAAGCTGCTTTAGGTTCCTATTGAGGAGAAAGGTAAGAAAATATAAATGGAGTAAAATAAACTAAAATAAATATCTTCGCATGAATTGCTGCAGGGGTTCATCACTGCTGGCTGGATTGGTGTTTACAGGAATACCGGTGTAGTGGAGGTTAAAACAAGCCCCTACTGTGTATAAATTAATGCATTCTCTATACAAGGTTTTTGTACAAGAAAGTTTTGCTTTCTTTCATCCACAAACGATGGCTATATTGTATTGTCGAAGGCTTTCACAGCTGGATTCAACTGGTTGTTGAGGGTTTTCCGGGCTGTGTGGCCATGGTCTGGTATGAACTTGGTCTATATTGTTCATGGCTATATTGTTGCCATGGGCACAGCATTTCCCCAACGAACCCTCCCCCCACCAAAGTTTCAATTTACACATTAAAATGAAAACAAGCGTATATAAAACTGCCTTGATGAAAATTTAATTGTACAGTGTACAATTATGTTAAATGTAGTCTTGTATGCGTGTGGCCTTGATGTTTTTGCTACTGTTTTACATGCACTTCAACATTTGAACCTTGCCTGGGGAAAAAATTGTTAAAGCACAACCACACACAGTATACATAGTAATATCTTGCTCAGCGTGCTCACATTAATCTTCTCTTAGTAGTGAGAATATGAAACAAAGCACTTTTGATCTCCTCTGTGCTCTAAACTATACAATAAAATAAAAACATTCTCCCTTTCAATATCAAGAGGAATTATTGAGTCAGGAAACAATGTTAAATAACAGTCAGCAGCAATCAATTTAAATATGTTGCTAACTGCTATTAATTGGATTGCCATTTGCCAGAGGCAGATTTAATGAACTTTTACACATCTGATGGCGAATTTTATAGATTGTTCAGTATTGGCATACTGTAGGGCATAGAATATGTTGCAACAACCACTGCTGAACAAGCCAAACATTTACAGGGAGTCTATCAGTGAATTCAAGACGGAATTTGTATTAATGTAACTGTGGATGTGGAAGTATACTGGTAAATGTATTTATACTCCTAGAGAATGCTGAAGGCGGAGTAGGGGAGTCAATTTGGAATTGTGAAATTGGGTGGATGGTAAAGCATTAATATCTGTTTCTCTTCCTTCCATAGTCTACAGGTAAATTGTTGCACATGTCTACAGTTTTGTTGTTTAAGGATGGACCAAAAAGTGTGATCTTTTTCCAAGGAACTGAAAGACCATGAGGACTTATAGCTTCTAATGTGCAGTACATCCCAAGAAAGATTATGCCTGTCCAAATTGTTTTGAGCCCATTTTTAACCTATTCTGGCTGCAACCCCACTAATAGCCATTGTGGTATCACTGTGTAACCACCATGCTCAGAATGGGTTGACCCAGTAAGGGGTGGAGACTCAAAGCAGCAAGAAGGCTGCAGAGCTCATGTAGTTGGAGGAGACAAGGCTACCAGACTCGGACCTTGGTTGTATAAGCCCTTAACACCTTGGCTCATTCCGCACATGCAGAATAATGCACTTTCAAACTGCTTTCAGTGCTCTTTGAAGCTGTGTGGAATGGCAAATTCCATTTGCAAACAGTTGTGAAAGTGGTTTGAAAATGCATTATTTTATGTGTGCGGAAGGGGCCCTTGTTAAGGTAACTGCAATGTTGTTGGGAACTAGTGGGAAGGTAGTTGTTTATTTTTTCTATGTTGTAAATGTTGGAGTTTATTGTTTCAGGGTTTTTTATGTTTGTAATGGGTGAGAGTTCTCCTGGAAACCTTCATCATGTTGAATTCTGTTCACCAAGCCCTTGGAGTCTTCAGGAGCCAATCCACTTGCAGGAAGAATTGGACTTGGCAATATTAGAAGGCTGTAAATATAAGGACTTAAAGATGCAACCTGAACAGGACCTTGAAGTGTGCTGTTAAATGTTGATGTTATATGTTATATGTTAAGAAAATAAACCATTTTGTTTTTAAAATTTGTTGTTGCAAACTCATTCCAAGTTCTGCCCCACAGAACCCACAGATAGAGGTTACAACTGCACTATAATGATCATTTGGAACTAGGCTGTCTTGTCCACTTATGAACTTCCAGTTGTTAATCACAGAATCATAGAGTTGGAAGAGATCATACAGGTCATCTAATCCAACTTCCTGCTCAATTCAGGATCAACCCAAAGCATCCCTGACAAGTGTTTGTCCAGCCACTGCTTAAAGACTGCCACCTCCCAAGGTGGCTGATTCCATTGTTGCACAACTCATACTGTAAAATTTTTTTCCTAATATCCAGCTGGAATCTTTCTGCCTGTAGTTTAAAACCATTATTGTGAGTCCTATCCTTTGCTGCCAACAGGAACAGTTTCATGCCTTTCTCTATGTGACAGCCCTGTAAATACATAATCCAACAACAGCCCAACAATGTAGCCAATGCCTCCATGGACAAATTGAAATAATTTGGATGGCAACTGACCTGCTGCTAAGACAAGGATTCGCCCAAATTTCATATCCACTGAAACTGGGCAAACAATTCCCCACACTGGCACAGGCAAAAGTAAAGCACAATTTCCCCCCAATGAGTTAGATGTTGCCAAAGGGATCGTCACATTAATCTTTTGTAATAAAATAAAACAAAAGTCCAGTGGCACCTTAAAGACTTTGTGAGTCAGAGTTCACTCCTTCAGACACTATGAAGAAGAAATCAGATTCCATATTTTATATTGTTATATTCCAAACAGGTAGATTCTGGACACAGGGAAAAAAGACTTGGTCTGCAGTGGGAAGAATGGGGAGCACTAAAGCTATCTCGTTCTGTTGTCTAAATGCCTGATCAATTATATCACCAGTTTCGTGACAGATCCGATCCTGCACACTTCTGGCAGCTGAATCAGGAAGAAAGTGTGCATCCATTTGCATACAAAGTTCATAATTTACATCGGGATTCCTATCTAGAAATCTGCTTCCATCAGCATATGCCATCTAGCCGAATTGGGACCAAGAACAAAAACACATCCCAGGCAGAAAATGAGCGTCTCTGTGGTGCTTTGCAATTATTCATAGCCTTTCCTACGTTGTGGAAAGAAGGAAATATTTCCAGATATACCATTTTAACCAGGTTAGCAGAATTTAGATTGTATCTTTATTCATCCGTTGAGACACGCACGTAATTGCAGCAAAGAGCACCCCCCATCAGAAAAAAGAGCCTGAAAGGCCAGTTAAAACCAGGAATGATTTCGAGATAATTTTTTAGAAAAGAATGCGAAGAAGGGGAAAGGACAACGCACCTTATCATTTGCCAACAAATGTAGAAACCAGACCTGCCAAGGTTATGGTTCACGAGGAAGGTGACATTAATACAAAAATAAAATAAAATAACAACCCAAGCATGTTTTCTCTGGAAATAGAGATGACAGACCTGAGAGGTCATAAATAAAGCTTCAGGGTTGTACGTTTTGTATTTTGGTGTATCCTAGGTGTGATTAATGTTGTGGTACTGACTTCCCGTGACATATTTATATTTTTTTGCAATTGATGGCGGCTAGATGACTTTGGTTTGAACTGTGAAGGACAGGAGGATGACAAGCTCTTAAAACAGCAGAAAAAACTACAATAAAAGAAGAAATTTGGGAAATGAATGCAGACAGATCAGCTATCAATGAAAGGCGAACTCGGAAGACTGGAACGTTCAGCATTGGTTGTTGCGCCTCTAAAACTTTATGTGGGAAAGGGTGGCTGGATTACTTAGAAATATGGGTATTGCAGTAGCACAGGAACAAAGTAGAACAACTATCTTGGTTATGGCCCATTTTAACATTTTAGATAGAGAAATCAGTGCATGAGTGGGTTGGTCAAGTGCAAACATGTTCTGCAAAATAAATTAAAAATCCACTTCTAACCAATCCTTTGTGTGCTGAGTTATTTTTTTTAAGATAACTTCGGCACGCGAAGGGCCAGAAGGATTTTATCATAGCTGAAGACTACAGTTGTCCTCTTCTGCAGCATTATGTATGATAAACACGAGGAACCCTTTAAAACTAAATGCGCACAAATTTGCTCAGAGGACCCCCTTGAAAAGCATTGGGACCATGGAGGACAGGTCTACCTCTCATTGAGAATCATGCAATTTACTTGTGAAGCATGCAAAGACCTGTCCTCATGCAAAGACCTGTCCTCCATGGTCCCAATGAGAATCCAAAGGAAAACTAAATATTAGAACATAAGAACATAAGAACTAGCCTGCTGGATCAGACCAGAGTCCATCTAGTCCAGCACTCTGCTACTCGCAGTGGCCCACCAGGTCCCTTGGGGAGCTCACATGCAGGATGTGAAAGCAATGGCCTTCTGCTGCTGCTGCTGCTCCTGAGCACCTGGTCTGCTAAGGCATTTGCAATCTGAGATCAAGGAGGATCAAGATTGGTAGCCATAGATTGACTTCTCCTCCATAAATCTGTCCAAGCCCTTTTTAAAGCTATCCAGGTTAGTGGCCATCACCACCTCCTGTGGCAGCATATTCCAAACACCAATCACACGTTGCGTGAAGAAGTGGAATATTGGTGGAATCGACAGGGCCAGCTGAGTACAACGATGTACTTTTGGAGCTGAAAAGGCACCCAGGATCACAGCCTGCAGAGCAAACGTCCTGGGGCAACCTTCAGCAAATTGAAGCAGGGAGAATCCCTTCAGCTGCATACAAAATGTTGGGCATAAGCTGAGGGAGAAACTAACCAGCCAGCAAAACGGTCGGGTGGGAAAAATACGATGCTTCCTGAGCTCTGCGTTCCACACAGTCAGGCAGGAGACATCTTGCAGGCAGCTTAGAGGGAAAAGGTGCACTTTGAAGTGTTCTTCAAAAAGACACCTTGAGCTAAAATAAGATGTCATGAGGACATCTTGGGAAGAAAGCTGTGCTGGGTGCCTTTCTAGGAACTCTTTTTAAACATCCATAGGATGTTTTATTTAGGCTGTGTGGAATGGACCTACATTTCTGAGATAATGAGTGAAGATTTTTTTTCTTATTGCTGAACAATTATTTTGGCTCTCTTTTAGGAATCCCATCCATCACCACTCACTTCAGTTTGAGTACTATGTTTTCAGTGCTTAAAAACAGACTTCAGGGGAAACTGCTTTTATAGTTCAAGCTCAGGACTTACTCCTCGTTTAAAACAAAAATCTGTCAAAAGGCACATCAGATCAAGGTCTCATTCATTCACTTTTTTTTCTGAGAGCTCAGGGAACTCTCAAAAGAGAGATGTGAGATACAGAAAATGGTTCTCAGAGACACCTGCCTGTCTCAAACTGTCTTCAAGAATGATGAGTTTCTAGACTCTGTATCATGAAGTGACTACTGAAATATACCACAGTTACAAAGCAAATGCTGAGACATCAGCAAAGGATGTCATGCCTTTGTTGAATTTATCCACCATAGCCTATGGAGCATCAGTGTCCTAAATAAGCTTCACATACTATAAACTCAGAAGCAGAAGAGTTTCCAGTAGACTTCCCAGTAACCTTCACTGCCTAGTCTTGTGGAGTGAGCCATTCCTTCCCTTGATTGGTCAACCAATCTCAATAACAGCCAAAGTGAAATTTCCACAGTGACCATATTAATCATGTAAGGACTGGGTATTTTTTTTTCACATTAATAATCTGAAAAGTATTTGTTTATACATATTTATACAAACAGAGAGAAGGAGGGAGGGAGGGAGGGAGGGAGGAACATCACACTTTTGTTTGTAAAGGGTGAGGGTGATGCAGAAGCTTCAAATAATTTGCCTAATCTTAATTTTTCTAAATAGCAAATCTGAATTGGTTTAATATGCCTCTCTGGTTATATTACTATACTGGGAAAGTATTTTTACATCATTAGTCACAATCCTATGTTTTTTGGGATGTTTGATCCATGTACATTCAGTGCAATTATTTGATCAATGAAAAATATATCAAGCATAAATAATTATCATTATCATAAATTACATTTTAAAAAATCAAAATGTACGCACGAGACATAATATTTGGACAGAAGTTGAAAGTAGAAACCTCCATGGCCATTACATTCTGATTTCTCAGGGGCATTTCTTTATTCCATAATCAATTGTGATTGATTCCCAAAGAACTGGCAGGTGCTTCTCATACTGTCTATTTTCCAGTGCAGCATAAAAATTCTGTCCAGGAATAAAGATGTATAGAACAGCTTAGCCAATCTATCCTGCAATAATTATTTGATAGCCCACCTGTACAATCACCTGAAATGAAGATATGATACACTATATTGCTTTATTGATGGATAATCTATATTGGTAAAATACAGTCTTAACTGTTGAGTGTGGCCAGATACAGATACCTTTACTGACATACATAAAATAGATTAAGATCACAACTCATTAAAATCAGTATGTTAAAAAGAAAAAAATCCTTAATAGTTCAGACAGTTTCTAATTTTAACAGGCCTTCCTTTTTAGCACCTGTAGCTAAAACCCGCGTGGTCAGCTTAAGAACTTGGAAACGAAGACGAGCGGAGATAACATCTGGTGGAAGTCGCCAGCAGCTGGAGACCGAGGTCCGTGGTTCCTAAGCGAATCTCCCGGTCTGCCGGGTTCCTGGCACCTTTTATTATTACTCTGCTCCGTAGTGGCAGGACCGGGGAGGACGGATTCCGGGAGAGGCGGAAGGTCGGGAGATCACCATGTGATGCATGATCTCATCTCTGGCCTACGTCGAGGAGAAGGGCGTAAAGCGTCACAGCTGCCTGAGCCTAATCCTCACCTGGGGGCAAGACCATTATCCCTGCGCCCGGTGATTAGGCCAGGCAGTCTCATGACCCGTGACTCATGGGGGGGGATGAGGTAGAGGGGAGTCGCGATTAAGAGCAGCAAGATGCGTAGGTCCGTTAAGCGTCCCAGCGCTTCTGCTCACGGCACTGCTGAATTACGGCAGTGCTGCCTACTACATCTCCTCCTTTTTTACATTTTAGAAAAAAGGGGAACCGAAATGCTGAAGCGATTACTAAAGGGGCAGCTTTGTCTCCTCCGGCCATCTGGTCAAGCTGACCGAAAGCTGCTTTTGTGTAACATTAGAGCTTGGCTGCTGGGCAAGGGAAATTCGAGGGCTTTGCTAATAACCGCGTTACAGGCAATGTGGATTACACGCATTAGAATCCAGAGAGCAAGATCCGATAACGAGGCACTGAAGATTAAACCAATGCAGAGCTGTACAATAGCACTCCAACCATCTCTCCGGCAGCCAGCTCCAGAGGGCTGACCACCAATGGAGCAAAACATCATACTTCCAGATTAGATACAACTAGCTTTGCAGCTCACGACTGCTCATATGAATCAACTTTAAAGAGATTATCAGAAAAGATTAAAACAACACATATTATGTACATTCTCAGCCAACCTTGGTGATGCGAATATGCTTTCAAGTAATCAATAGCCGCACGATTGTCTAGGGTGCGGCTTGACGAAGTTCCTGCTGCTTTCGGAGGGCCAGAACTGCATCCAGAGCCCGGTGGAGAGTAGAGTTGATGGACTTCGCCAGGGGCACAGAGCCAGCCCGGTAATAGTCTTAGCATTGTAAGAAGCGAGTCGGGGACTCCCACTTTAAGACCGCGAGAGCGAACTCCACGCTTCGAGAAGGCGACAGCATTAACTCCGACAGGAAGAGTCAGTAAGAGCAGATGGAGCGGGCGGCGGCGTCAGCGTCCGGGCAGAGGTGGAGCCTGGGAGTAGGGGACAATGGTGAAGCTTAACTGAGGCAACAAAGAGTTCCGGCAAAGTAGGCAAGGGAATAATTGGTCGCGTTCTCCCCGCGAGTAACCGGGACCAGCCCCTAGGGGCAGGATGTTTCCGATTACAGGGGAATATCGCGTCGTCGTGCAGTTCCAATTGGCGAACCCACGTGACATCGGGGTCCGGGTGGGTTTGCATTTGGCTGGCGCGCGGTGATGCGAAGCGCCAAAGGTATTGGAGGTCGTGGGTTAGCTTACAGTCTTGGTGACAAGGGGAAAGCCACGAGCCGGAGGGTTTGGGCGACAGGTCCCCAGTCGGCGCTCGCCAGAGTACCTGATGGATGAGGCATTCCATGAGGGAGGCTTTAGCCCAGAACTCCGCTAGGAAGTCTCCGGGCGCTTTTGCAGGCCAGGGGAGCAGTGGCAGGCTTCAGCTTAGACTCCCGACTCCTAGGTACTCGGCCCAGGCAGAGAAGGATGAAGGCGTTGGCAGCGGCAGCAACCGAGCCTCCCAGATGTTGGTCTGGTGAAAGCTGATCAGGGTGGCCGATGTCCTTGCCATCTGGCAGGAGGCAACAGAGCAGGCAAAGGATGAGTAGCGCCCGAGTTGGCAGTGATGATATAAGCGAGAGCGGCACAGAGGTTCTGGGTGTCTGGGGTGGTGCTTGCATGGCGCAGCGACTCTAGAGCTTAGCTGGTGTTAATTACGCCTTGGACGTCTCCCCAGGTCATTGAGTCTTTGAAGCGTTGGCGAAGCCAGCGTTCCTATTGAGAACCGCTAAGGGATCATGCTAGAGAGATGTGTCTCCATCTCCGGGATGGGGTTGGTTTTCTCTGTTACATTTGTTTCCATGGGTTAGCCCTGTCACCCAGACGAATCAAAGTCCCCACAGGGACCTGTAGGAAGAAGAGGGACTGAAGCACACCCCCCCTTTCCCAGATTCTGCGGAGGCCCGAGGTCCACGCCAGGCTCAGTTCTAGAAGCGGATGATGCGGGAGAATCGGGATCCCGGAGTTCAAAGTGTTTAGATTTCAATATAGGAAGGGAAGAAAGGCTTTGTTTTGCAGCCTGTGAAGGGATTTGCTTTTAATACAACCTCTCCCTGGGGCAGCCTACTCCTCTTTCTTTAGAAAGTTGTGCGACAGGGAGGGCAGGAGGTAAAGACCCTGGGTGGGAGTTCGGGCTACGTGAGCCGCCATCAGGAGTGCGTCAGGCGAGGGTCCGAGCCTCTGGAGAGGAGGGAACAGAAGAAGGCGGGTCCTAGAAGGGGATTGTGGGTATGCATGCCCATCAGCAACACAAAGGGGCTGCGGAAACTGCTTTGCAGGACCGATTTTTTTGCATCGAGGGAATGAAGCAATCAGGCAAGTGGAGGCAAATTCCCTCAAGACGCTTTTACGAAAAAAGGAAGGGGGGGGGGTTTCCTTTGCAAGGGAGTTGCACTTACACGTGACCTTAGTGGCTAATGCAGAGGAAGCTGGATAGTGCTAAATTGCTGTGATGGGGTATTAGAGAATTGCATAAAGGACCGCCCTTAAAGGGGGCGGCCCGACCCGAGCGCGTGTAAACACCTCACTCCACCCAAATCATGAGAGGATCTGTGTTTGCAGCAACCCTTGGCGTTATTAGGGGCATAATGGCGGCAGCCCCTTTTTAAACTGGGGCCTGTCACAACCCAGTGCTCTTGATATCAGGGCCGGAGCTAGATTTTTACAATCCCAGGGAGGGCAGTCAGCCAATTGGCCCTCCCGCCTTTACTGGTAGAAAAACAGAAGGAGAAGAGGAGGAGAGAGGAAACAGTTTTCCTCTTGGAAGTGAAAATAATTTTGAGGAGGGCAAGATTAGGATCAACGATCTGTGGCCATCGCTCTACCCGGTCCCAGACCAGGAGTCGCTTTTGACCTGACTCATGAGGTCCCTTCCCAGGGATTGGCATGGAGTGTACAAAAGCGATGGGCGGGCTGGCAGGAAGAGCTGCCGCTCGGGTCCTGGGCTGTTGAGCCGTGAGTAGGCGGATGCTCCGTCTCCTCGTGGTTTGTCTCCCCCACCCCCCCAGATGTCGCGGGCAAGCCTCGGTGCGGCCACTGAGTCGGGCCACTTTCGCTGCTCTTGATAGCCCAGTAACATCAAGCGCCGGTGGCCACCAGGCTCCAGCAGACTTACATCCTTCTATGGCGAGAGCTCAGGCCATGGGCAGGAGAGCTCCCGATAGAAGCGTCTCCACCGGCTCACGGCATTTCCGTGAGTGAAGGCTGCCATGCTTGGCTGCTGGGGCTGTGAGCTCTTGCTTGTGGAGTGCAGCAAGCGGGCAGCGCATGGGGGGCAAGAGGAATCCAACTGGCGCCAGCTGGCTCCGGGCAACTCCACACACCTGTAGGATGGCTATCCCGAACCTGGGGGAGATGGATAGGTCCTTGAGTGCGTGGAGTCGCATCACTGCTCCGGGGCGATAGACAGTCCCTGTTCAGCCCGGTGAGGAGGCACTTGGCAGCACCTCAGCCCAATAGTCCCGGTAGGGATGGGCCTCGTCTATGCTGGGTTGGAAAAAGGCGACGAACCTGCGTGGGGCAACTTGAAGGAGATGGGCTGGAGTGCATGCTGGTACGGTGATGCCACGCAGAGGGGTGGTTTTGGCAGGGGGCCTTGGCGTTTAGGTCTGCTCTCCCAGTACTCTCCTCCCCTTGGTCCTGGGCTGGGGGAGATGCCCGGGCGGGGAGTTTCCCCGACAGGCAGTCGTTTCTCCAATGGAAGCACCTTGCTTGTTGGGCACCGGGTTTTGCGTGGCAGTCGTTTCTCCAATGGGAAACCTTTCACTGGTAGCGTGGGCACCGGTTTTGTGGTGGCCTTCTCCTCCTGGGAGAGACCCTCCCCTCCACTCGGGGTGTGCCAGGCCCCCACCCGGGCTGCCTACACACTCCCGCCAGTGTCCCGAGTCCTGCACCTTGAGGAGTTAAAAGCAGGTCATCCTGAGACTGTCTCCCGCCCGAGAGTGAGAGTGCTGCTGGCCGGGGAGAGAGGAGGCTAGCTTGGTGGCCGGAGGACCCGATGTCCTAACAAGCCTTAAGCATGTCGCGGCCAGTTCAGGATTTTTACCCAGGCCCGTGATTGCCCTGGCGGCACTCCATTGAAGCCACGTTCTCTTTTGCAGGAGCATGAGGGAGCTTTCGTTTAGGAGCCCTCCTGCTATCTACCTGCCTCTTGGCGCCTTCCTGGAGCCCTGTTCACAGGAGTCAGCATAGGGCTCTTGGGTTTTTTGCAGGATGGGAGGAGAAACTCTAGGTTGGCTGGCCCGGCATTGGGGACTTGGCTCACGTGCCGCGAGGCGCACTCTTCAGAAGCTGCACCGTAAAGTGAGCCTCAAACAGGGCATAATCAATCGTTAGGATTAGCCGAAAACATCGAAGCGTGAAATGTCATGATGGCCCGGTGTAGAGCGCCGCCAGAGGCTGGCATAACTCTGTTGAAGCGCTGCTGGCGGAACTCACTCTTCCCAGACCACAAATGGGGTGTGCAGGGCTCCGGGGCATCACGAAGGTGGTCTTCAGTCATCATCTCGGGAGACCATTAGGTGGTTCCTTGCGTGATGGCCTCCAGCGTGCCTCTCCGCGTAGGGGCTAGTGGCTCCCTCGTCCCGCATTCAACTTCTTGGCAGAGCTCAGTAAGGATGTTGTAGGCAGAGTGATTTTCGACAAGCCCACCCGGATGACGCCACCCTCCCCTCAGTATCTGTGAAGTGGGCGGGGCGCAATGCAGAATCTTGGCATCGTCTTCCGTCAGGGAACCTTTCTTCTTCTGCAGGTCGTGGCTAATACACACGGTTCTCGCAGAGGTTTGAAACCAGCGCCATTAAATGGCCAGCTGACGAGGTGCAGTGATGGCCGAAAAATGAAGAGCGGAGCAAAGGGGAGGAGCGGCTGAGCCGCTGGAGTTGGAAATGTCGTTGAAGGCCCGAGGGGCAGAAGGAGGACAGGCGGTCCAATTTAGTGGTGGATAGGAGAAATTCAGGAACGGTGAAATTGGAAGGTGAAAGATCCGAAGGAGGGCGACCTGCAACCAAGGGAGCCATAGGTCTGCCAGGCTGATGAAACGGCCAACATTATCTCTCCACGTGCATTAGCAGCGACATCGTGCGCTGAGGCTCTGTCGAAAATTAAGAGGCGCCCGATGTTTTCCCCAGTCAGCAAAGTTCAATGTCCCCCCTCTGGGTACTCATGGACACTGAGCTTCCAATGCTTATCGCTAACCAATTTAAGCTCCGCTTCTCTTCTGGAGACTCCTGCCGCATTAGATTCGCTAACGCTTTCAGTTCGCCAAGGTCAGCATTAGCATCATAAGCCCTACTTTTTGCAAGTGCTCCATACTCACCGGTGTTCTGTCCGGTTGAGAGTGTCCTAGGACGCCGTGTCTCTGGATCGCTGATCCAGAGGACAGGCGTCCTACGAAGCAGTGGTCCCTGGATGCATGATCCAGCTGGACTCTCGTATCGCTGCGCTTCCCCAGGCGACAGTGAGCAGGGGTGGAGGTCTAGAGGATCTCCGGGTTTGGCACCAGCATGTAGTATTCGACCCACGTGGTCAGCCGCAAGAGCGTAGGCGAGACGTGCGGAGATGTAACATCTGAGTGAGATCGCCAGCAGCAGCAGGAGACCGGAGAGTCCGTGTTGCCTAAGCGAATCCTCTCCCGTCACCGCAGTTCCTGGCACAGCACATTATTACTCTATAGGCGCTGTAGGAGGGAGGACGAGGGGAGTTCGGGGAGGCGGGAAGTCGGGAGATCGGGCTCATGTGATGCATGATCTCATCTGGCTCGTCGCGGAGAGAGAGGCGTAAAGCGTCCTGAGCCTAATCCTCACCTGCAAGAGCCAGACCATTTGTCCCTGCGCATACGTGATTAATTAAGGTAAAACGTTCATGACCCTCGTGACTCATGGGGGGATGAGGAGTAGAAGTGCGCGTGAAACCAACAAGACCGTGAGTCCGTTAAGGCGTCCCAACGTTCTACTACGGCACTGCTGGGTCGGCAGTGCACTACTACAAGCACCAGCAAAAGAAATTTGGCAACAGAGCTGGTAAGCATTGAGTCTTTATCTGACTAAAGAAAGGAGAGTTGTTTCTTTTTGCTCAAAGTTGTGCTGGCCTGTATTGCTGGAATGATCAACTTCTCTTGAAGATCACTGTAAAGCTGATAGTTGAGAAGTAGATAGGAAATTGAGTCAGGATTTTCCCATCCACAGGGACACAGTTGTTCAGAGCATAGAACACTCACACTCACTCACTAACTCACACACACACACAAATGCCTTCCAGAGAGAACAGATGATGGGAAAGTGTCTAGTTTGTCATCATCTGTTCTTTCTGGAATTTTTTTTTAAGCACATCTATGAGAAGGATAGTTGAGGGCAGATAAATAAGATAGATTAGAGTTATGATTAACCTGAATACCTAGAAACTGAAGAGTACATATTTTTGGATCAAATTAAAATAGAGTTGCTGTTTTATGACCTTGAGTTCTTTGTATTATGGTTCTCAAGTTGCTAGACTGGTCAGACTGCATTAGAAGTTCAAGGTCGATACCAAAGGATCAAATCATACAAGGAATTTTTCTATACCAATTAGATTGATGAGTAGAGCAGTGGTAGGATCCAAAAATTTTAGTAACAGGTTCCGCCATACGGTCGGAGTTCCAGAGAACTTCTTGAAATGCTGTGAAGGCCAATGGGGCTGGTGCGTAAGAGACACGACGGGGGCATGGCCGGGCATTCTGGGGGCGGGGCATTCCTGGGCAGGGCTGTGGCAAGGACGCAACCACTGCGCCAGTCCTTGGGCAGGAAACGAATGCACGCAGGCACAGGCTGCCAAACACGCCGGTGCACCTCCTGCTAGACTGCTTCAAGTTCTGCACGCTACTGCTGAGAGGAGGGACATAACTTTAAGGCAAAAATCACGTGGCAAAATCACCAATTAATAACCCCCTCTCGGCACACACAAATAATTAGTAACCTACTCTCGGGAACCTGTGAGAACCTGCTGGATCCCACCTCTGGAGTAGACACACCAAATTTGCCACTCAGCTGCTGGTGACTCTTTCCACAGGAACCAACCAATTTTGTTGAAATTTGGGAGGGGGAGATCCAAATTCTATGGGCACCAAGTCTGCCTTCACTTTGGGGGCCCATACGACTGGACTCCTCCCCAACCAGGCTTCAACAAACTTGAGTCACCAGCAGCTATGCAGCAAACTTGGTGCCTCTACTTCGATATGCAGCAAATTTGGTGCCTCTACCTGGAACAACACCCCCACCACCAGAGCCCCCAAATAAAATCTCCAGCACAGTGCAATTGAAGCAGAAGAGCCCTGAAATCAGCCTCCATCCCTGAAGACTGGAAGATGGCCAATGTGACACCAGTCTTTAAGAAAGGATCTAGGTGGGGGACGACCCATGAGAACATCTCAATTGGCACCAGGAGGAGTACTGGTATTGCACCTGTTTCAGCACCCAAGGGTCAATAGCTGTGCAATTCCCTGGTGCTGGCATATGTGACCATGCACCGATGTAGATGCCACGTTTGCCAGCATGAAGTGGCATCCATACCAGCACAGGGTCATGCCAATTCCAGAGCTTTTTTGCCTCCCATCTTAATTGCACTGTAAGTCATATAACTGAATTTTTGTAGAGCACATCTCCAACAAATGAAACCTATCTGAAACCTGATAGAAGAATAAAACTCAAATTTAGTATATACCTCCTAGTTACTTTTTAACTGAAAACATTCCCCTTCCCTTTATCCAAAACAAATCTGAGATCAGAGGAGTTAATTTGACAGGAGAGGATAATCACAGCAATTAAGACGTATTACTGAGACCCTTGTGCAGTTTGGTGTTAATTATTCTTGAAATTAAAAAAAACCCCACCTTTTTCTAAGCAACTTGCTTGGGGAGCTTTGATCAAAGACTCACAGACTGTCCATAAAATGAAACTCTCAGGGTTTATTTCATTATAGCAATTTAATTAGTATAATAGATTTGCTGAACAAAAAACAATAAAGTTTACTGACCCTTAAATACTCTATGGACCTATGCAAGTACAGACTACAAGACAGGAATTAGAAATCAGTAGGCAAATATAGATGCGTCTTAAAATTTCTGTTGCATATCCAGTTTGGGGACTTGGGTGTTCCTTCACTTTCTCAAAATAACTGTGCCCTATTTATTTTATTTATTTATATTTATTCTTTAGATTTTTATACCACCCTATCCCCGAGGGGCTCCGGGCGGTGCACAACATACAGTCACAATACAGTCATAAAATAACTAAAACCTTTAAAAACAGCGGTAGGTGCCCGGAAACAGCTACAACCCACTGTTCCCTTTGTAGGAGTTTTAATAGCGGGACGCCATCTTTATTTTAAATGATACAGAAACTGGATGCTGCTTTTAAATTGTTTTAATATTTATTGTTTTATCACTGTTGTAAACCGGCCTGAGCCCCTCGGGGGAGGGCGGTATAAAAGTAGATTAATTAATTGATTGATTGATTGATTGATTGATTGATTGATTGATTGATTGATTGATTGATTGATTGATTGATTGATTGATTGATTGATTGATTGATTGATTGATTGAGTGATTGATTGATTGATTGATTGAGTGATTGATTGATTGATTGATTAATTGATTGATTGATTGATTGATTGCTTAATTAATAAAAGACTAAGTGTAATAAGTATGATAAATATAATAAGTGGCGTCCGATAACCCCATTTTAAAAAATCCTCTCCCTAGAGGGAGGAACAGCAAGTGCCATTAGATGACAGAAGGCCCAGATGTAAGGAGCCAAAAAAAGGGTGGCACCATCAGCGGCCAGACCCTCCAAAGGCCCGGCGGAACAACTCCGTCCTACAGGCCCTTCGGAACTCACCAAGATCCCGCAGGGCCCGGGACAGCTGGAGGGAGAGCGTTCCACCAGTCCAGGGCCAGAGCCGTAAAGGCCCTGGCCCACATGGAGGCCAGCGCATCATTGAGGGGCCAGGGACCACCAGTAAATTGGCCTCAACTGAGCGAAGAGGCCGTACAGGGACATATGGGGTGATGCGGTCTCGAAGATACGAGGGTCCCAGGCCGCGTAAGGTCAACACCAACACCTTGAAGATGATATTAAAAGAATGATATTAAATTAAAACACCTATGATATTAAAAGAATGCTAGAATAATTATTGTAAAGAAATTAAGCAACTATCTGACGTTTCCAGATGTTATCACTGTGATCATCATCAAATTTTACTGTCCATCCACTGAAATCTGTTGTCCAACCTTTCTGCTTCTTTGTGATCATTTGTGTGTGTAGAATCCATACTACATAGTGTCTCCTGGCACTCTTCCTCTTGCCTGGGAGATGGCTTGAAGAATGCGAAGGTTAATAAACATTTTACGTGTCTAAACAGAAGATGGAAGTATGTCAGTGTTGGTCTGTGGTAACTTTTGCTCATTGCAGGAAAGAGAGGAAGAATGACGGGTGTGTGAAGATGATTTCTTCCTCTGTATGGAAAGCATCAAGCTACCCAGTGCAATAAGGCCACATTGCTTGTCATGACATGAACAGTGGTTTGGCTAAAGGACTGAAGTAGCATACTGATTTTGGAGAACTGGAAAGAGACAGGCAACTTTGCTACATGAGATGAGGAGCATGGTTGCATCAGTGATTCTATATCAAGACCTGTACTTCAGGAGTTTAAGTCCAGACTCCCTATCTATTCTATGCCTGGGGACAGGGAGAGAGCTTTTACTTAACCTTAGTCTAATAGTCAATGAACACTTTTCAACCCCGTTCACCACAACTGGTGACTCCTTCATAGTCAGTCTGTATCGTGCAAAAATGAAGCAAGCTTTGAACAGGGCAGGATTCCTAGAGAAAGGAACATGGTGCTAATCTGAAGAAAGAACTGACTTCATCTTTCAAAACTTCAGGGAAATGCTTGAAGGGTATTTGGACTATTTGATGTCCAAATGGTTTTACTCTTCCTTTCTTAATTCTGTTAGTCACCCAGCTGTGATTGCGCAGAGGATGATATGGACTAGACTGACGTGGAGGTCAATTGAACTGAACTACCTTTTTTGTCCTGCTGAGAGAGTCCTGTGCAGTAGTCCAATTGTCTGCTGTTATGAAAATACCCCATGTCAAAATGAAAAATGCCTGCTTAATTAGTTTTCCTCATAGCTATTTTCCAGCCAAGCTTCTCATGAGTTCAGGCTTGTTTGGCAAGCATCTGCTATTTGTAAGTTTGATACAAGTTTTGTAATCTTCTGGATACCATGATCAGACTGGCAGTGGGAGTGGGCACTCTGGGCATGGTTGAGGCAGCTGCTTCAGAGTTGGAAGAGGTCAGGACACCTGCCCCCCCCCCCCCCAGGAGGGCAGGAGACAAATAAGCTGCTCCACAGGAAGGCAGCCTTGCATGGCTCAGTGTTAGGTCTCGGAACCTAAAGCCAATAAATGGACTCTGGAGTAGTAATCAGCAGCATTTATTGATGAGGTATTCAAGCATAATACTTGGCAAAGCCAGTTCTAATGAAGCTGGCATCTACAGTTCCATATATCCCTCCAAGAATCCCCCCTCCCAACTTCCCAGAGGCAGCCACTGGAACCAAGATTGCCCAAGGTCAGCAACAGATAACAAAGGAGCAACCTGGTGTCTTGCTGACAGCAGGATAACAGTTGTAACACTTTCCTCATGAGACAGGTGGTACAGGGGAGACCTAGTTTACTACAAAGCATGCAAAGTCATAAAGCATAGGTCAAGGAAAGAATGCACAGATGGCAGTGGTAACATAGCAGGCTGGTTACATATATCAAAAGAGGCATTGACTAGTTATACATGGCAGATTACAAGAATTCAAGAATGTACTCTATTCACTTATATAAGTGAATCCTGACACTCCGTTGGATGTCCTCCTTCTCACCACTGGTCTGGCCCAAGGCCAGGATGGTGATTGGGTGGGGAGGCCATCAGCTCACTGTGTCCATAATGGCCAAATGTTCCCTGATCTGACAAACTCTAAGGACCAGTGGCATATCTGCCCAGGAGCCACTCTTCTGGTCACGTGGGGGGGGTGCAAAATCGCCCCCCACGTGACCAGGAAGTCCTGCTGTCTCATCCTTTTCACGTGCCTCGACCCGTCCAAGGCACGCAAAAACGATGAGGCAGCAGGACTTCCTGCTGCTTCCAAGCACCCTCAACCCCACCCTGGACTTCCCCCTCCCTTCCTTCCCCTCTGCCAGCTGGGCTCCCAGCTGGCATCCTGCAGTCTCTTCTGACCTCCCCTCTGGGCAGGCCAGAAGAGACTGCAGTCCCAGCCTCGGAGTCCTTCTTTTATGAGCACTGAGGCCATGGGTGGGGCTTAGGGAGCAGGAAGTCCCACCCCCTGGCCTCAGTGCTTATAAAAGAAGGTCTCCAAGGCCGGGACTGGAGTCTTTTCTGGCCTGCCTGGAGGGCAGGTCAGAAGAGACTGCAGGGTGCCAGCTGGGAGCCTAGCAGGCAGGGGGAGTCGGGGGGGAGGTGAGCACCCTAGACCTTGCCCATGTCCATGGTGACATGGGTGGGGTCAAGGGCAGTGTGGGGGTGGAGCTGGGGGGCAGAGCCTGGGGGTGTCTGGGAGACAATTTGTCTCCGGGTGCCATTTACCCCTGGTACACCTCTGCTAAGAACTGTATGCCAATGGGGCGAAAAGTTAAATCCATTCAAATCAATGCAACTAGCTACTGGATGGATTTTCCAATATGATCAGCTTTAACTCTGATATGAATGAATCTAAGTCAAGTTTTTAAAACAGGGCCCCCACCAACCTTTTTGTTTGCTTATACTGACAATATGAGGATAATAATATCAATCTTCCTTACAGAGTTCTAGAGACAAATAACATCATATAAGTGCTATATCTTCTTGTTCCTTTGCCATATGGCAGACAGCCATCCTTCCTTCCAATATTGTTCACTTTGTTTGGCGCATCTTACATCCTTGTGTGGTTAGGAATACCAGAAGATAGAAGGAGAATTTCCTGGAGCCTTACAGCATTATTGTTATTCTAGCACTAAAGTCCATCTTACTGTACAATAAAACTCTAGTAAGGATGGGGAGGGCCAGTACAGGGGCACCCTATCCCCCCCTCCACCCCAGCCAGGTGCACACCCTCACACCGGCCTCCACTGCAGACCAAGCTGGACTCATCTTAGGGTGTCATTGTTGCAAGTGGGTGTGGGAGCTTGTAGATGAGGGGATTCAGGGCTGTGGGAAGGGCAGCTTGGCACATTGGTGTGTTGGGGGGAATGGAGTTGTTTGGGAGGGGAGGGGAGGGGAGGGGAGGGGAGGGGCTGTGTTTTTTGTTTGTGTCCATTGTTGTGGAGGGTGGGAAGAAGGGGTTGCATGGAGTAAGAGGAAATGTGAGAGGGCTGTTGTCCAAGCAGTGGGAAGGATGCTTTGGTGGGAGGACTCTGAGGCAGTGGTGGCTTTCTGCTCATGGGCCTGGAGCCTGGGGTGCTGTTTGAGGCTGGTGAGAGATTGGGGCATCTTGGGCCAGGCTCCAGAGCATCTGCGGCAGTTTCATGCTTCCTGCCCCAGAGCCTGGCATGCTATTTGTGGAGGGGGAGTCAAAGCAGCTTGTGCCAGATTCTGTGGCAGTGGTGGTTTCATTTGGAATAGTCAGGCCCAGCACAGGATAATGGGCATGCAGGATGTACAGAGCTTGCCTGGGTATGCTTCGGGACCGCGTTACCCCATATGTCCCCACTAGACCTCTGCGTTCGGCAGAGGCCAATTCACTGGTAGTCCCTGGCCCCTCAATGATGCAGCTGGCCTCCACTCAGGCCAGGACCTTTACAGCCCTGGCCCCCTGCCTGGTGGAACACTCTTCCTCTAGCTGTCCAGGCCCTGAGGGATCTTGGTGATTTCAGCAGGGCCTGTAAGACGGAGTTGTTCCGCCGGGCCTTTGGAGTGTCCAGCCGCTGAAAGTGCCCCCTCCCCACCTTTTTCATCCCCACAGAACTTTGGGTCCATTATCATCTACAGGACCCACTCTCTCTTCTCTCCGCTCGGGAGGGTTTAAGAAGGATTTTAGCAGGCATTGTTATGTATTAATTGCTGCATTTTAACTTATATTATTGAAAGATTCTTGTATTTGATTTTATGTCAATTTGTATTTGAACTTTATGTTGTTCACTGCCCAGAGCCCTTCGGGGGTTGGGCGGTATATAAGTTTGAAAAATAAATAAATAAATAAATAAATAAATAAATAAATAAATAAATAAATAAATAAATAAATAAATAAATAAATAAATAAATAATATGCTTCCTGCACGGTTATTGGCAAAAGGTTCATTTTTGGATGATTCAAATCCTTAGCTAATTATAGGTTAAGATTTATGTATAAATATCTGCACTGAACATGAAGCTGCAAAAAAAATGCTCATGTTTGAAGCACTGAGTGACACATCTCCTTTAGATCACTTTAAGAACTTGAACCAGACTTTTCATATTGATAGGCAGAAACTGAAAACCCTGAAGCTGTAGATACTTGAGGTTGGGCACATGCAACAATATGGTCTAGGAACCTCATAGCCAACAGCAAAACTCAGACTTTTGATCTCCTTGCTGGCTATATTCCAGTGGTTTTTCTCTAGTCGCGCTCAGGCAATATCAACGCTCACTTGATCCCCCAAAAGGTAAGTATATCAACACCGGTAGCCACCAGCTACAGAAAGTCAGTGATCCTTGTGTGAGAACTCAGCAGGGATGAAGAAGATGGGTCTCTCTTTACTTGACAGAACAAAGTTTATTGTCTGAAAAGAGCTATCTGAATGTTGGCTCCGCAGACAACTGGCAGAACAAGCCTAAAGTGAAGATGGTTTCTTTCTCTGGCTCATTCCGCACATGCAGAATTATGCACTTTCAAACTGCTTTCAATGCTCTTTGAAGCTGTGTGGAATGGCAAAATCCACTTGCAAACAGTTGTGAAAGTTGTTTGAAAATGCATTATTTTGCGTATGTGGAAGGGGCCTCTGTTAAATGTATTTGTAACTTACATGGTCCTCCCCCCACCCAAAACAAATACTTAAAGAAAGCCATAGTTTCTCAGAAACCATGTGCCTTTTTCTGTTAAAGAAAGTACAGGAAGTAAAATGGATTGCAGTGTTCAGTATAAAACTTTCATTAACAGTTCTGTGGGGGGAAAAGCTTGCAAAATTCATGCATTTATAACTTTATGTTCTCCTTTGAGGCCTTTAGTGCAGGTGAAGGAATTCTCTCCCCAGTGCTTGTAAAAGACTGGGCAATCTGCTTCTTTTGTCAGTTAAGGACAAGGTCATCCAAACCTACCTTGTTTAAAAGCACATAAATCTAGATTTCCTTCCCAGATGCCTATCAGCTGACAAGTAGAAGTGACAGACTTTGTCATTCTCCACTCAATTCATATTTCATGAATGCATTTCATCTAAATATTAACAATCGGTGCAACGGAGGAAAACTCTTTATTTTGTAGTGAACAGTTTACTGTGGTTTGGTAAATCTGGGCAGATGAGTGAGCATGTACAACAATTCTGGGATACTCTTGAGGCTGTTTCATAGTTTTAATTGTCAGGCAGTTGCCACATTACTGTTACCTTTAAAAAAACCCATTTTAAACTAATGCTGAAATGCTTTTTTCAGATATTCCCACAGTGTATAAAGAATTACGTGGGCGAGGGAGGAGCAGGATTAGTTATGCTCAGATTAATTCAAATAGTTCACTTCTCGCTACTTAGTCGTAACAAGGCTATCACTTACCAAAGTGTTTGGATGTCCCAAAAAGTACATTTTTGAATATTTATATTTTTAGATTACATCCTTACATTAGACTGTTTACTTGCATCTCCCCCTTCTTGTCTACCATTACCTTTAATTGTTGATTTTTTTTTAATTTCAGGCTTACCACTTTGATGTCTCTAAGTACCTACAGTATCTGTCCACTGATGACCTAGTTAAACTGGTATTTTAGTTAAATTTTACTATTTTTAGGTAAAGAATGTTTCCAACTGTGGAGGTGTAAAGAGGGGACAAATTTGTATTCCTGAATATATAGCATATATAGCCAGGGTTTACCTTGCTTAGCTTCCAAGATCTGACAAGATCGGGCTAGCCTACGTTATCCAGGTCAGATCCAATTGGCTATTACTCAAGCACAAAGATCCTCAGTACAACATTTGTGTCAAACTTCAAACAACAACATCGAGGTGGTCCATCAAAGGTTTTCACCTCATGCATAAATAAGTTTGTTCATGTTACTGGAGACTACCCTGGAATCAAAGTTCTCATCATTCCTATTTCTCACACAATTAGATAAAGATGATTCTACACATGTACACACATAGGCTCTCTGTGTTCCAATGAGCGTGTGGTGGTCTGCCCACCATTATTTTGTTTGTTTGTTTGGGTTTTTACATGCCCCTCCTCCTTCGGGGTTGGGACAGTTTCCAACCATGGACTTTAACAAGTGAAACCAACACAATAAATACCATAAAATTAACAATTAAAACTATAGAAATTCTAAACAAATCATTACAGACTTTCTAGTTCCACCTTGCATTCACTGTATGCCCTTGAAAAGGACTATAGACCCGAGCTTATTGCCAACTGTAGGAGGTCCAGAAAGTCAAGGTCATTCAGTATGTTGTATTTCTACTAGGGAAAAATATGATCTATTTATTTTCTGTTAAATCTCTCTTAAAATGCTATTATAGGACAATTAAAACAGATGGATTTTAACTACTTTTATAACTACTTTAATGATCACCCTGTAGCATTCTTTAGCTTTTTTTCAGTGTAACCTAATACATATATTCTAGGTTTGCAGTTATTTCCACTGCTTTCACAGTGTAATGATTATTTGTACTTGACTTAGACAGTATGATTGAATAAAGTAAACTGTGGAAGAGGGACTTCTAATGATGAATTAGATTTTAAGTATCAAAGAAATCGAGCTGCAATTCTTATCCATTTCATATGCCTGGTTTATTATAGTCAGAGAGACAAATGCATTTAACAAACCGACAGATTTGATCGTCTTGCAGCTTTATTACACAAATTCCTTCTTTCAAAGGAAAACGTCAAGTGTTCTAGCTGCTTCATGATGAACATGGCTTTTGAGCGACCTTTGAGATGTTGGTGAGCAAACTTACGGGCTCCTGACCTGTTATCATTCTTTTTGCTCCATCAACAGATGAGCAACTGGGGATACACGAGAAAGGAAACAACATCCTTCATCCTGTATGACAAAAGCTTCATTTTGACACATCAGTAGTTCTAAAGCCTCTCTCAACATAGCATCACCTTACCATATGTAGATGGCTACTTGAAACCTTGGTGTAGAGTTGCCATGTCTCAAGATCTCCCAAATTTACAACTGATTTCCAGCTGCAGGAAACAGTTCCCCCAGAGAAAATGGCTGCCGTGGAAGTTGGGAATTATACCCTACTAAAATCTCTCCCATCCCTAAGCCCCGCCCTCCCTAGACTCCACCCCCAAATCTCTAGGAATTTCCCAACCCACAGCAGTTGACCCCACATATTTCCCATCACACAGATAAATATTAGAAGATAATATTGTATTTAGATATACATCTCCACATGTGCCACTGAAGCCACGCTGAAGATCCGAGCCCGTATTTTTGAGAGCGAAGGCCAACTCAAGACATTGGAAATTATCCACATCAAGTCCTTTGTTGCATTCTCTCTCTGTTATATTAATAGAAGTTGATCTGTTAGGCAGTTGGAAAAAATGATATTAATAGTGCTACTAATAACTGGAGTCAAAGCAGTTGTGAAAGCGATGAGGAACAGGTGAGCGTTTCAGAAGGAAATTGCACTAAAAAAAAACCCAGGTTGCACTTACATATCAGTCTTCATAAAAATCACACAAATTGCTCATAAAAAATGGCTTTTAGAGAAAGAAAGAATGATTGAAAGGATCCCCACAAAAATGTAACTAAAAATACAGTCATTTTTTCAAGTGCCGCTTGTTACTTTTAACAGATTAATGCTAGCTGTTATGCCAAACAAATCATAGCCCTTAATGGATCTTGGCAAAAGGTTGAGTGGCTTCAAAGGCTATATATAAATTGTCATTCCTTTTTGGACAGGAGAACATAATAATGTACTTTGTGGAATGAGCATTGATGCTCCATCAAAAGCTAACGCTCCATCAAAATTAAAGTTAATTTTTTATTTCCAATTGGGTTTTTTTGGGGGGGGGGAGACGACAAAAAAGTACCAGTACTCATACATAAGGTTGCACTAATTTCCAACAGAACCTCTTTCAGGACTTGGGAAAGCCCTGAAAAAGCACTCTGTTAGTACTGATAAGTAGCATCACGCAAAGTCCTGTTCATTTGCAAGGACACATGGTCAAAATCAGGATCTTCACTGTCACTTCATTGCTTTATTTCATGAATCTACCATGATAGTTTGGAGTGACATTTCTACCAATGTAGAGCCATTTATAATGCTAGTTCCTCTCTTTTTACATCTGCTCTCCATTGTTGTTGTCATTGTACTGAACCGTGAAACATAGACTGTCTAAAACGGGGTATACTAATAGAAAGAGATAAAGCCTGCAGAAAAGATTGACAGCCACAGGTATAATCAGTATAGCAAGGTGGAGTTAATGTATGTCTTCAATTATGTAACTGCCCTGACCCGGATAGCCCAGACAAGGCTGCTCTTATCAAAACTCAGAAGCTAAGCAGGATTGGCCTTGTTTAGCATTTGGATGGGAGACCACCAAGAAAGCCCAGGGTTGCTACACAGAGGCAGGCAATGATAAACCACCTCTGGGGTGCTTTGTGGTTTCCGGGCTGAATGGCCATGTTCTAGCAGCATTCTCTCCTGACGTTTCGCCTGCATCTGTGGCTGGCATCTTCAGAGGATCATCTGAATGCCAGCCACAGATGCAGGCGAAACATCAGGAGAGAATGCTGCTAGAACACGGCCATACAGCCCGGAAATTACACAGCACCCCAGTGATTCCGGCTGTGAAAGCCTTCGACAATACAAACCACCTCTGTTCATCCCTTGCCTTGAAAGTCTTACCAGGTTGCCATAAGTTTGCCATAAGTGACTTGACCCCGGTTGCTATAGTGACTTGACAGCCCTTTCCATTACCAATTACATAACTGGCAAATTCATCAGCTAAGGTAATTCAGAGCATAGGTATTTTGAAATCTTTGGGCTGTAGCTCTGCTCCTTGGAAAACTGACATCTGTTTTGGGCTTAGGTGGCTTGTATGGGAATTCTCCCTTGCTCAACCTTTCTTCACAGAAACTGGTTCTGGTATTTCCTTCCCCTTACATTCACTGAAATGAGGCAGGAGTGAGACTTCTTCCCCATGATATTACAGAGAAGGGACTAGACTAGTTTCAGGATTTTGCCGTAGACGTTTGGTTATATAGATTTATGAAATCTTAGCATCGAAACGTCATGTCTGCTTCTCCTCTGAAACTGCCTAATTGCATACATAATCCAAATGTGAATTCCCCAGCTAAGGTGGGGCAAGATCAGTCTGAGAAAATACATCTTTAGCATGCATTGACAGTTGCTGAATGCAGGCACCAGTTCACGCATCTGCCCCCACCTTTCCTCTTCTGAAACAGTACAGGCAGATTTGGTGCTGTGCACTGAATTGAAAAACAGATTCTCAAGTTAGCACAAAGTTACAGAAGATCTCAATTAGTGGTGGGTAGAATTTTTTTTACAGACTACTATGTCTAAGCCCCCATACTTTATTAATTCTTCGCAACATATAGTATTCTCTTGACATCCAATTTTGCCTTAAGCCTTTTTTCCCTGTAAAGGTGCTTGCTTTGGTTTAATAATAAAAACCTTCAGAGTGCCACATAGCCCAAGTACATGCATCTTTAAGCATGTTAATAGACCTACTAATTTCTGGGTGGCATGTCACAGGACAGAAGTCCAAAAGCTTCATTGGTGCTGGCACAAACACCTCATCTGCCATGCAGACAGGTTGAATAACCACCTGGATATCCCCAGCTAAATGAGAAACAGGTGTATAAGCAAGATTGCACGTATGTAGGGACAAACTGGATATTAAGGCCACTGGGAAAAGTTCTGGTATGCCAATCCGTGAAAGGCTGCCCCCTGCTGGGTTCATCCCTTTGCCAGATCCACTCCAGGGTGCCCCAGCATGAAGTGCAGCCACCACCAACAACAACTGGTGGTACCTGCCTCATGTCCATTTGCAGGCAGCCCTCGCCTCCCTTGGAGCCAGTGGTCACAGCCACTAGGGATGGTGCAGTGATAATGGAAGATCTTCCAGATATCCCATGCTGCCCAGTGGCACCTCAAAGACCAGAGAGAGAAAAAATAAGGGGGAAGAGGGGGATGCACCATTGTTGAACTGACATATGACCTCACTTTCAGTGAAAACAGGAAGTGGCATTGTGAAATTTGGAACAATGCTGTAGGATTTACCAGGACATAGTGAATCCTAGAGTATTACCCCTGCTGTTGTATTATATTCAGTTTTCCCCCAGAAGTGACATCACAGGCCCATGTGACATCAGCATGCCTCTCCCTGCCTCCAAATGCTCCTGCGTATCTCTAACCCCCCTCCCTCCCCTTCCTTGCATGCCACCCCTCCTTCCCTCCCCTCCCCTCCCTCCCTTCCCTTCCCTTGCATGGCCCCTCTCCCTCCCCTCTCTCCGTGGGTGGGCCCCTCATTCCCTCCCCTCCCTCCCTCCCCTTCCCTTGCATGCCTCCCTTCCCCCTCCCTTCTACTCCCCAGATAGGGGAGTAGAATTTGACACCCAGTAGCTAAAGGCTCAACTGGGGGCCAAGCCATTGCCTCCCTGGTTGGGGTCTTCCTGGGTGCATTCGCCCACTAGTTTCACTGCTGCCTAAGGCACAAGTGCACAGGTGCTATTGCAAGTCACCAGCCCATGTGAGATGTACAGGAGCTGCCCTTGTGAACCCCACCCCCAAATGAGCTGTCTGGATACAAGCCAGATGGGAGCTGTAGTGAGTCTGTTCCTTCTTTTCCTTCTTCCCCTGACGGGGTTCCTGATCTTTGCAGGCAGCCCTGCTGGCCTTGATTGTGAAGTCAGAACCCTGAATGATCAGCCCTTTCCAGAACTACAGTGCTTTCTTTCCCATTTAATTGGATTTAACTACTCCTTTTACCAAGCCACTGTCTAGATCAGGGGTAGGGAACCTGCAGCTCTCCAGATGTTCAGGAACTACAATTCCCATCAGCCTCTGTCAGCATGGCCAATTGGCCATGCTGGTAGGGAACTGATGGGAAACTCTTGGAGTCCCTAATTTTATCGAGAGCCGCAAATTCCCTACCCCTGGTCTAGATCAGTCAGCTCACAGACACTGCAATGGGGTTGGTCAGAATACCAGCCAGATTAAGTTCCAATTAGGATTATTTAAATTTGGATCAATGGGTTCAGATTGGCCGAATTCCGAACCATACAGATCCGGACTGGAGCCGAATCTGTCAAGAAAATCTGGGAATTTTAGGTGTTTTATTTTGGGAGGTGTTTTTCCACGTTCCGGCCCTGCAGGGGGCACATTGTTTGACATATTGGCACCTAAATTTCAGGGTATTATCAGAAGACTGTCCTTATGCTAACCACCAAGTTTGGTGAATTTTGGATCAGGGGGCCCAAAGTTATGGACCTTCAAAGGGGGGTGCCCCTATCCCCATTGTTTCCAATGGGAACTAAAGGAGATTGGGAGCTACCTCCTTTCTGAAGGTCCATGCAACTTTGGCCCCACCTGATCCAAACTTCACCAAACTTGGGGGGGTAGCTATAAGGACAGTCTCCTTGATGATACCCCTGGAAATGTTGTGCCAATAATGTCAATAACAATACGCCTTTCGAAGGCACACCCCCTGAAATTTGTCCAAAATTCTTTGTTCTACATTTACACACAATCCATTGCTGTCAGTATGGGAAATTTCTGGGGGGGTGCCTGCAGGGGTGCATTCTTAAGCAGGCTAGCAGCACCAAACCTTCAGGAGGTATCATCCACTCTGAGAGACACTTGCTCTGATGGCACCCCAAGAAGTTTGGTGAAGTTTGGATCAGGGGGGACCTCAAAGTTATGGACCCACTCAAAGGGGTGCCCCATCCCCCA
The DNA here is from genome assembly GCF_021028975.2 of Sphaerodactylus townsendi. NCBI lineage: Eukaryota > Metazoa > Chordata > Lepidosauria > Squamata > Sphaerodactylidae > Sphaerodactylus > Sphaerodactylus townsendi. The sequence goes on along the minus strand of NC_059429.1, from coordinate 118,344,420 downwards.
TTGTTTCCAATGGAGAGCTAATGGGAGATGTGGTGACACATTTTGAAGGTCCATAACTTTGTCCCCCCCCCCCGATCCAAACTTGCCCAAACCTGGGTAGTATCATCAGGAGAGTCTCCAAGATGATACCCCTCAAAGTTTGGTGATGCTAGCTTTAGAAATTCTTAGTTTGGTGTTTTTTCATCACTCCTCCAGCTTGGCAGGCTTCATTGTGGAGTGAGGGGTAGAAAAACACAAACTAAATTTTAAACTTAACAACATAACCTTCAGGGAACACCATTTGGAGACTGTCCTGATGATATCCCCCAAGTTTGGTGCCAGTTTACGTTTAGTTCAGGAGGGGCCAAAGAGTTATGGACCCTCAAAGGGGTATCCCCCCTTCATCTCTTTAGCTCCAATTAGGAAAGAATGGGGGGATAGGGGCACTCTGCACGAGGGTCCCATAACCTTGGCCCCCCTGAACCAAACTGCACCAAACTTGGGGGGGGTAACATCAGAACAGTCTCCAGATGATTACCCTGAAAAGGGGTTTACAGTGCTACTTAGCCTTAAGAATAATGCCTTCCCCTGCAGGCTGCCCCCAGAAATTTCCGATTGACAGCAATGGATTGTGTAGATAGAACAAAGAATCTTGGACAAGGGCCCTATGAGGGAGTGCCTACGAGGGGGTGTATTTTTTTGACATATTGTTGGTACTCACAATTTCAGGGTATCGAGTCGGGAGACTGTCCTGATGAGTAGTCCCCCCTCAGTTTGGTGCAGTTTGGTTCTCAGGGAATAGCCAAAGTTATGGACTTTCAAAGTGTAGGCCCCCATCCCCTATCAACAGCTCCCATTGGAAGCAATGGGGATAGGGGCACCTGCCTTTGAGGTCCATACCTGAACCAAACTGCACAAAGCTTTGGTGGAGTATCATCAGGACAGTCACCTGATGATACCCTGATAATTTCTAGTGCCTATACATCTAAAATACATCCCATGCAGGCACCCAAGAAATTTGTCCAAGATTCTTTGTACTACCAGTGACTTAGCTTCTTATTGCTGTCAATAGGGAATTTCTGAGTAGAGGGCTGTGAGGGTGCACATTTCTGAGTAGACAGTATGGTCACAAAACTTTCAGGGTATGCTTTTCAGGAGAGTCTCTGGATGACATCATCCAGGCTTTGGGAACTTTGCTTCAGGGGGTTTCAATTCTATGCTGGGACCTCCAAAAGGGTAGAGACTCATCTCCCACTGCCCCCTGAAGCAAGGAGTTCCCCAAAACCTGCAGGGTGTCATCCAGAGACTTTCCTGAAGATACCCTGAACGTTTTTGTGGAGTTTACCTTGAAAATGTGCACTCCACAGCCCTCTATCAGAAAATTCCTCCATTGACAGCAATGCAGCTAAGTCACTGCAGAACAAAGAATCTTGTGTACCAAATTTCTGGGGGGTGCCTGCAGGGAAGCGATTTGTAGATGTATCCCGGTACACCATAATTTCAGGGTATCATCAGGAGACTGTCTGATGATATCCCCAAAGTTTGGGTGCAGTTTGGTTCAGGGGAGACAATAGTTATGGGACCACACACCTCAAAAGGGTAGCCCTCATCTCTTTAGCTCCAATTGGAAAGAATGGGGGATAGGGGCACCCCTTTTGAGGGTCCATAACTTTGGCCCCCCTGAACCAAACTGCACCAAACTTGGGGGGTAGCATCAGAACAGTCCCCGGATGATACCCTGAAATTGTGGTGCTGATATGTTTAAAAATGTGCTCCCTGCAGGCCAAAACGCAAAAAAACACCAACAAAATAAGAACGCAATTCGGCTGGTGATCCGAATCTCATGGATTCGGATCTGATGGGATTCGGACAGCTCAGATTCGGCCCCTGCTCATCCGAATCTGTCCGAATCAGTGCAGATTCGGTCACAATCCAGATTTGGACTGTCCGAATCTCCAACCCTACACTGCAAAGATGAATTATTTCCAGGGACTGCGGAAGTTTCCAGACATAGATCCCATTGGCTACCTGCAGCTCTGTAAAGGTCCAAATGGCCACATCTGGCATATGTGTGGAAAAGTTCCACCCGGCTTTTGGAGTGACTGGCCACTGATTGGTGCACCCCCTTTCTGTTCTCCTTACATCCTGGGTCTCGTAACATCAATGACCCACCATTTCCCCCCTCTCTGGGAGGGTTGTTATTGAGGATTTTAATGTCGCACGCCGGAATTTTTTGTATTCTGTATGAAACAATGTATTTTAATGGGTTTTAGTATTGTAAGGTTTATGGAGCCTATATTATTTATTTTTAATTTGTAATTTATTATGTGCTTCATCTGTTTGTTGTCATATCATGTTGTCCACCACCCAGAGCCCTTTGGGGGAGGGGTGGTATATAAAATCAATAATAAATACATAAATAAAGATATTCCTTCCTGCTCCTGCTGGACCTCTGACCTTCACCAACATTGGGCTTCTGGATTACAATTCAGCATTAGACCTTTTTTCAGTTCTTCTTAAGAACAGTTGATGGTCAAGGAGCACAGGAGTAACCCAAGTAACTGAGAAATATAAGCCCTCACCAGATGTTCCATCCTGTTCTGTTGATACAAATAGTGGAAGATCCAAAAGCCCTGCATTTCAAGCCCCTCCAATATCATAGTTGATCCTGCTTCCAGATCTTCTTCTGCTGAAATTACTGGATTCCCCTCCCCTTCCTTCCTGTTCTTCCATCTATAGATCTACCACTCATTGTATCTGCTTTGACTCCCAACCCTTATTTATTATTTATTGCATTTAAGAATGTACACCTTGTCTTTCTGCCCTCATCAGGGCCACCAAGACAGCCAAAAGATTAAAACACATTAATAATAAAAACAAGTCTTGAAGCAGTTAAAAACAAACATTAAAAACCAAAGCTAAAATACAAAACAGCCATTAAAACATTGGGCAAGAAGGAAAGATCTCATTGAGGGAGCTCCAGATTTGACAGAGATAGAAGCCATCTTTGCTTTAGGCTTGTTCTGCAGACATCTGGCAGAATAAGCCTAAAGCGAAGATGGTTTCTATCTCTGTCAAATGTATTTGTAACTCACATGCTCCAAAATAAAATTCACTTAAAAGAAAGCAATAGTTTCTTGGAAACCATATGCCTTTTTCTGTTAAAGATAGTATAGGGAGTAAAATGGATTGCAGTGTTCAGTATAAAACTTTTGTTTAACTCCAGATTAAACTGATTAAACTGAAACAGATTCAATAAGAAGTCTATCTGTTGGCAGTGGAAGCAAAAGGGGATAGATGAGTCTCCCTGGAGAGACCTCCTTTTGATGACATCACAGGATCCTCCCCAAAAGGGGAGGGGGCTCTTGAACTTCCTTTCCCAGGTTTACAGTTTACAGCTGATCATTCAGGGTTCTGACTTCACAATCAAGGCCAGCAGGCCTGCCGGCAAAGATCAGGAACCCCAATCTTGTTTGCAGTGGTAGGTGCAAAGATTGGGGGAGGAGGTCAGATTTTTGGCTTTCCCCCAAAATTCTGGTTTTTTTAAAATCAAACCCGAAAATTACCAGGGAAAAAACATTGTTCAGGCCTAGATCTGTATGTTCCTTCTCTGGCCCCAGATCACAGCGAACTGCTCTCTTCTCTTCAGGATAGACAGTATATGATTTCACTTTCTTCATTTATTTTCCCCTTAGCCTAGTCAGAAACCAAGCTCAGCTCTACCAGGATTGCATTACTATATTGCAGCCACATTTGGCTTTCATTTGCACTTCATTTTTCTAGCTGTGCGTCTTGTTAGGGGAATAAAGATTTTCTAATTTGAAATGCTCTCTCTGTCTTGTCTTCTGAAGGGTACAGTTTTAGAAAGGCATCCATGTAGACAACAGAGTGAAGCAGCCCCAATTAATTATTCCCAGAACACAAGTATGGTTATAAATGTGTAAAGGATACTCTAAGCATGGTGAACCTGCCATGATGACTGATTTGGGTAACAAGAATTGGAAGTGAGAAGATCCCTGAGTGAGGCATGCCTTCTGTCTTGTTCAGGAACTCTGTCAAGAAGACTTCCTTTACTTGTACAGATTTCTTTATTATTATTATTTCACTGTTCATTTCCATTGTGTGAATCTTGCTTTTATGTAACATCCTACTATACAATCTCCTTAGCCCAGTCTCCCAATAAATAATAAAAAAGCAGACATTTGTGGCCAGTGGCAATGGAGAAATTAAATTAATGTGTTATCAAATAGACTCCTCTCCTTAATCTCCAGCTGTTCGGGGAGAGATCCAACTTATTTATAACTAAGCCAGAAAAATCCCACTAGAACAGTTGAAAAACCATTTATTTTAGGCTGAACTGTGATCCTAAAAATTCAGCTTCATCACGTTGCCATATAATACTAAAGGGCTTCCCAGAAAGCCTTTAATGAAAGGAGGGAAATCTGCCATCTACAAGTCTTGGAATGTCTGCTTAAAAGACACAGTCTTTCCAGAATTTTCTGAATTTTGATAAGGACATGCACTGCTATACTTCAGCTACAAGTTTGTTCCTATGCTGGGGTGGGGGTGGGCATTACAGAGAATGCTTTGAGCTCTCTTTTCCCACCCACCCCACATCAGCTTAATCTTTAGAAATAATCAGTGTCCCCCAGATCTTAAAGGTTAGACTGGGGTCAAATCCCCACTACCGTCTTAGCCAGGTTTCAGAACACAAACTAACCAGGTTTGAGGGATGACCTCCCCAGTCGAATCCCCACTACCGTCTTAACCAGGTTTCAGAATACAAACGACCTCAAACCTGGTTAGTTTGTGTTCTGAAACCTGGCTAAGAAGAAGAAGAAGAGTTTGGATTTATAGCCCGCCTTTCTCTCCTGCAGGAGACTCAAAGGGGCTTACAATCTCCTTGCCCTTCCCCCCTCACAACAAACACCCTGTGAGGTAGGTGGGGCTGAGAGAGCTCCGAGAAGCTGTGACTAGCCCAAGGTCACCCAGCTGGCATGTGTGGGAGTGTACAGGCTAATTTGAATTCCCCAGATAAGCCTCCACAGCTCAGGCGGCAGAGTTGGGAATCAAACCCGGTTCTTCCAGATTAGATACACGAGCTCTTAACCTTCTACGCCACTGCTGCTCCATTCCCACATTGACGATAGTGGGGATTCAACCGGGGAGGTCGTCCCTCAAACCTGGTTAGTTTGTGTTCTGAAACCTGGCTAAGACGGTAGTGGGGATTCGACTGGGGAGGTCGTCCCTCAAACGTGGTTAGTTTATGTTCTGAAACCTGGCTAAGACGGTAGTGGGGATTCGACCTGGGAGAGCACATCTCTGAGGGTTCAACTCAGGGAAAGTTGACCAGTCTGGGACCGAATCTTCCCAATAGTAGCTTCAATGGTAACTTTAAAACATTGCCCGCTTTTGAACTGAGGCCACAAGTGAAAGAGAGCAAAGATCTAATCCTATCTTCACAGTTTTGTGTATTGAAATAGTCCTTTTCACTCTAAAGGCAAAAACAAAAAAAGTGGGTGAAAATTCAATGCCCTGTATTTTTTGTTATCCAGGGCTCACGGCAGACCATTATGCAGGTCACGATCTTCTCCTCTTTATACATTCAGTCTGATATTCTGCTTCCTTGTGTGTTTTTTTCTTTTTTTTAAAAAAACCTTCAAGACATTCAGTGCGTGGGATGCAAATATATCTCATCTGTCAGCATTGGCAAAACGGTAAAATTCCACCTGAGAAAAAAATTGCATGTAATCTCAAATAGTTACTGAGAACAAAGTCAGCCGAGATTTGTAATGGATTAGAATACCCACAGACATGATTGTGATTGCATTTAAAGCGTCAATGGACCCGTGTTTTGCCTGTTGTGAATTTATGATTCCTTATCAGCATTGCCTCCCTAAAGCTTCTCTGACATGCAGACTTTTCACATTACTGACATTGATTCTGCCCTGCAGCAAGCAGGTGTTGAGTTAGTAAAATGGATCGCTTCTAAGTTAGGTTTGCCTGTTCCCCCTTTTTTTTCTGGCATCTGTTAGTTTGGGAATCATAAACTTGTGGAGTGGACGGTATTGATATTGTGCAAGTCAACCCCCCCCCCCAAAAAAGCCCCCCATTTAGGATCAGGAATCTCAGTGAAAGCAAATAGGGTTGTGTTCAAGTCTTCCCATGAAAATAGTTTGCAAGTTGGTGGGCAGGGGTTGGGTTGGAAAGGGAAACCAAGGGGAAGAAAATCTGTGCCATTCTGTCAGACGTTTGATCTCTACACTGAAAGTGCACTCCTCTTTCATTCTAATTTGACTAAGAATCTTTTAACATTCGTTCTGAATTGGGAGCCTGAGAAATTTGCTCAAGCATTCATTTCCTTCCATGCTTTTTCACCTGCCCCCCCCCCTCCATATTGCAGATGAGTTAATGAAAACGGCTAAAACAGTAGGAAAAAAACAGCGATGTGCTTGTACATGGGGGTGCATGGGTGCATTGATAAGACGGGGCACCCAAAGTATCGGGATGCAATCATATGTGCAATCCAATCAAGGTTCCTCCTTTCTTTTGTGGGTGAGGAAAGCTGACTGTCTTATTTAGGAAACAATGGTATCCTTATATAATTATCCAGAATATAAAGAATATGTCTGGCAGGGGAGCAGAGATGATTAAATCCTGCTCCATAGACTTCCCACATGGCAATCTCTACAATCCGCAGAAATGATCCATTGGACTGAACCTAATATTTGGACATGGAGAAGGTAATTGTTATGCTCCCAGAGAAGCTCTTATTATTTTCTCATTAAGCATCAGTTTCCTTATAGTTACAATGGGTTTAGTTCTTTGTGTAGTATTCTAAGGGAGGGAATTTTAGTGGACCCCGTTGGCAATGATTTCAGATTTTGGGCCACTGGAGAGAGTCCTATCGATTTTTCTGAGATACTTGATTAATACACCGAAATGTGCAGCCAATCTGGTATTAAGGCAAGAAGCAGGGATGGCCAAAGTTGAGACCATCTTTTGGAAATTAACCATCAAATACTGGCTTAAAGTGCTTCCCTGTCCCCAGGGATTAATGCCTTCCTTATTGGCAGCAACACCCTACCCTGGATGGCTAGAAAAGATTATATCAAAACTGAGACAGTGCAGTCTTGATCCAATGCAACTTTTGGAGATTGGAAGCAGCAGAGCAATGGGTATGGTCCACCAACGTCTTACTGACATTGAGATGCAAACAGATTTCCCCCGGCTACCTGTCCTATATAAACCACTAAAATCATGGATATGTATTTCAGCTGCACCTTATCTATCTGTAATAACATCAGCAAGAAGCCGATGGGCTTTTTCTAGGGCTTGCTTCGATGCCTTCCCGTCAGCTAAACCCTAATATTCCAAAATATTCCAAGGCACAGGAGAACCTGTGCGTGCGGCTCAGGGGAAGTAGACTCAATGTCACATATCTTACTGCATTGCAAGTTACATGAAGGTGAAAGGAAGCTGTTGATCCAACCATTGTTAACACGTCATGTATATCCATTCATAGATAACTCAGATACGAATTCTGTAAGAATATTATTAGAAGATCGTGTTTCTGCCATTTCACAGAAGGTAGCTACATTTTGTATACTGGTGCACAACAAGCGTAGTTCCTTATTAAAACAAAGAGCTGCACTGTGTGATGAGGACTGTAATAATGCCTGAAGCTAATGTTATTTATTAATAGATTTTATTATGGATTTTAATTTATATTATATTTTTTGTATAAGTGGAGTGCTATGTATTCACATGTACTCTGATTTTAAACTATTGGCTGGCCAAAAGGCTGTAATAATAAATATATATCTATCTAGTGGACCCTGTCCCTTTAAGAAATTTCACTAGAGGCAATCTTCATGTTATTACCCAGTAATCCCCCTGGCCAGTCAGTCAGTCTAAGGTGCCTGGGGTAGTTGGAAGCAGAGGTGGGATTCAGGGGGTTCCGAAGGTTCTGTAGAACCTGTTGTTAAAATTTAAAATATCACTTTTTAATACTTAAAATATTTTTATTAAGTATTAATATTTTTAATACTTAAAATTAAAAAGTGATGTTAAAATATTTTTAAAATACTTTTTAACAGTCATTATTTGAATCCCATCACCATTGGAACCTGTTGTTAAAATGTTTGAATCCCACCACTTGGAAGACTGCAATATATGTTACATCCAAGGTGTATAGAGATAGCATAAAGTTAAGGTGTTCAGAAAGTAGAATCCAGATAAAGGACACTCAAGGGATCCTGAAGAAACACAGACAAAGTGGACTTTCTTGAAAGCAGTCAAAGAAAGAACAAAAGTCTCAAACTTCGGACTGTTCCAGTCAAGCAAGTACTTTATTTTAGTCAGACCCTGGGAGGAGTTAGGGTCTCAATTCTTCTAAGCAATAAACTTTTTTTGAACTGTTACACCTTGCTTGTGTGTCTCCCACTCTGTTCCATGAAAGAACAGGGCACCTTTTGATTGTTTTACTTGGGGAACAGAACAGTAATAGAAGCATGTGTGGAGCCTTCCGCCCTCTCAACCAGTTAGAGTGTCAGACTAGAATCTAGGAGATTCAGGTTCAAATCCCTAGTCTGCCATGGACGCTTGCTGGGTAACCTCAGGCCAATCATACACTCTCAGCCTGATCTACTTCACACGATTGTGGAGGAGGAGAGTTGAAATCTAAAGTGGAGGAGGAGAGTTGCCTCCTGAGATTAGAAACCAGAGGGAGACTTATTGGCCCCCAGCACAACCCAGTTCTCCAGCACAACCCAAAAGTTATATCACTGGGTAGGAGTGATCGTCTAGCATGCGGCCCAAACTCTATAGTCCAACCAAAGAGTTTGGGGGTGCCTACTAGAGTGTCATCCTATGCAGAGATGTCTCTCCTAGGCCATGCAAGACTTGTTATCAAGGCATCTCTGGTAATTACCCCTCCCCCCAATTTTCCCTCCATTGACCCACTGAGCAACAGAAGGAGGAGGAGGAGGAGGAGGAGGAGGAGGAGGAGGAGGAGGAGGAGGAGGAGGAGGAGGAGGCGGCGGTGGCTGGGGAATTGTGCAAGAATTCCCGGGCTGGGGAATTGTGCAAGCAACAGATATGCCATGGATGATGATGATGATGATGATGATGATGATGATGATGATGATGATGATGATGATTGTAGATTTCACAGCTGCCAGATCTTTAGCTGGTTGTTGGCCTTCATTACAATTCGAGCCTCACCCAGAGGCCTAGGAAGTTGTAATGTTTCAGCATAGTATTCATGCAGATCCCAGCAGGGCTGCCTTCTGAACTGACAGATGTTAATTTTGTCAATTCGAAGATGTTTCAAGTGCTGCCCTAGTGTTTTCAGGATGGCGCCCAGCGTGCCGATTACCACTGGGATGACCTCAGCTGGTTTGTGCCATAGACGCTGAAGCTCGATTTTCAAATTGTGGTATCTAGTGACCTTCTCATGTTCTTTTTCAATGACCCTGCTGTCACCGGGGACTGCTAAGTCAATGATGGTCACTTTCTTGTTCTTGATCACAGTGATGTCAAATATATTTGCATGTGCACCGGGCTGGGGAATTGTGCAAGCAACAGATATGCCATGGATGATGATGATGATGATGATGATGATGATGATGATGATGATGATGATGATGATGATGATGATGATGATGATGATGATGATGATGATGATGAATTCGATTTCTGTATACCGCCCCATCCCCAGAGGGCTCTGGGCGGTGTACAACATAGTCATTTTAAAATACAAGTAACAAGAGGGGCAAGAAAAACCCCATAGACTTTAAAATACAAATTTAAAACAGCAGTTAACACATAAAAACAGCGTCCCGCAAAAATCTTACTTAAAAATCGCCCTAACAAGGAGTACCTGGTGAGTACCTTTCATTTCCTTGATTTTTGTTAACTACACCTAGATCTGTCTTGCAGTTCCCCAAGTTTGTGCCTTGTAGAAATAAATCTGTTAATTAGAGAGAGGCTGCACATCTCTTTACCTGTCTGCCTTGGCTCCTTGACATGCTAAAGGCGTACTCCCTATGGCCTCAACTCCAAGTGGTTCCATGAGAGAGAGGGGCTGAATTTTACCCGAGCTGGGGACAATGAGCAGAGAAAGGAAGGGCAAGAAAGCAACTGATTTTCCTTACGTCATGATGATGTTGTTTTTTTACAAGTGCAGTATATATAAAGCAAATAATTAATTAATATAATGAACTTGGAAATGTATTGTTGGAGGCTGTGCCACAGAGAGAAACACATCTTACTGTGACGTGCCATAGATGTGGGCAAAACCTTAGGGGAAAATGACAGACCACAACCATGTCTGAAAAACCCACAACAGCTAACTAACTTGGAAACTTTTGAATGTCTAGTTTCACCCTGAGCATGCTTTTCAGCCTGTTTAAAGAAAATATACACTCAAAATCCCCTCCCCTCCCCTCCCCTCCCTTGCATGCCACCCCTCACTCCTTCCCCTTCCTCTCCTTCCCTTGCATGCCACCCCTCCCCCTCCCTCCACTAGGGTGGGTGGGCCATGCCCAGATTTTCTAGCAAAAAAGCATTTTCTAGCAAAAAAAAGCATTTTCAAGCATTTTCTAGCAAAAAAGGACAACAAAACAAAAAGAATTTCATTACTCTATAGAAGTTTTTTTTAATTTTCCCTGATTGTTAAAATCCATTATACTATGTCATATGTAAATGGAGAATAGAAAATAGACAGATTGGGAAGGTTCCCTTGCCAATATATCTGTAGTACAAAGAGCAGAGACATTCAAGGTGTAAAACAGGAGGCCAAAAAGAACTTGGCAGTTGCGTGTCAGCTTTCATACAGGAACCAAAGAAAAACATTGTCTTGTCAAACAATGCGCTGTGAACAAGGAACATATCTGAAACGCACAAAAACACTCACAATTCATGCCATTTCCTTTGACAGTTCCTCTCTACCTTCTTGGCCCATTCTTCTCATATTTTTAGTACTCTCTTTTTAAAAGTCACTCTGGTGACTGTGTTTGAAGCTGTTGAGAACAGGATTTTTCCCCCCAGCTGCCATACACAGAAGACAGCTTGGAATCTGCCTTAAAAAGGAGAGAACCAGTAGATAAGCTTTGTCTTCAGCTGATACCAAGTATTGTGTGTTTGTCACTTCTAAAATCTTCCCCAGCCCCCTGTGGCACCTCTAACATTTGTGCCTTTAAAGTTACTGGCTAGCCTTGAAATGTGTATTATTGCCCATTTTCTGATGGCATCTGTCACTTCCTATTTGCATCTCCAAGGATTTATTTATTGAAGATTTGTGACAAGCCACACCATTTCGTGCCCCCATTGGAATACTGCAGGATCATTGTCGCTAATATGTTTGGGAATAACACCCAATGAACTCGATAAGGCTCTATCTGGAAAGCATCCTTGGAACATCAGTAGATTTAAAAACTGCTGATGTTCACAGTGCTATCATTATTTAATTTAGAGCCCAACTAAACATGTCAGTAAATTCACAGCTGCCATGATTTTTTCACTGCTATTTTACAGTGATTTTAAAATGCCACAAGGGCCTGATCCGGCACAGGTTCCCCCCCCCACCTTATTTGCCTTGCCATTTTCATACAGCTGTGATTAAGTCATCTTCCTCTCCACCTTCAGGCAACCTTGAGCTTAGCCTATTAAGCCAAGTGCTGAAACTATTAGATTAACTGCCCCAATACTCAAGCTTATGCTCCTCTCTTGTATTTCCCTGAACAGCAAGGCTTCTTTTTTCTTGGGAGTGTAAGGGTCTCTTTGCAAGTCCTGAGGGCCCAGTCCTCCGTATAACTAGCCCCTTCTCAAAACATCCAGTATTCAATATCTCCTGGACTCCTCTCTGTCTGTTGATATTGTCCCCAGTGCATTGCTTCTTCTACCAGAATTTAGTGCAGGTCACTAGGCTCTGTTCATTGAGACATTCCCCTTCAGGAACAGATAATATCACCCTTTCAATTCCCCATTCCCTCCACTTTTCCAAACGTATACCGTCAACTCTATATAAATCCTAGGAATGTGTGTGTGAGTATTCTGTCGCTTTGATTTTTCTGTGCTGATACGTTTCTTATTTTTATATTTTAATAAAATTATTAAACTTTACTTTGTCTCCTGCAGATTTCTTGGAAAAGAAACTCTCCGTAAAAGTTTGCATATAAGATTCCAAGCTTGCCCAGCCTCTCATTAAGCAAGGTCTACCCTTTGCTAATTCCCTACTCTAAAAGGGGCAGACCCCACCATTTCGGGTAACCAAGCAGGGAGGGAGACCACCATGGAAGGATCTGTAGTGGAAGGCAATGGAAAAACCCCTTTGCATTTGCATTGAAAGCCCCTTGCAAGAATAGTCATAAATTAGTTGTGACTTGATGTCACTTTACACTTTACACACACAAACACACACACATAGAGACTAACATGGCTACCCACCTGAACCAATCTTTGATTGGGCTCTAAGCTTTGCTCTAGAACAAACTCAGATAATATAATTGTATGACAAGTCTGTATCACCATTAAACCAGCAAGTCTGTATCACTATTAAATAGAATGAAATATCTCTAAATTGAAAAATCCTGTCACTACAGAGACCATTTGATTGTGAATGACAGCAATATGCAAGAGATTTAGGAAAATTTAGTACCTCTTCCTTTTTTGGCTATGGGATCAAAAAAAAACCCTTTTTTCATTCTAAAATTCATTTTGAAAAAAAAATGGACACAGTCCCAATTTGGTTATCAACCAATGAAAATAGTAATAGACTAATTCTTCACCAAAGTTATGCTGCTTCTCTTTCAGATTTTTTTAGGGGTGTACAAAGAATGGGGTGTTATTGTTGTGTGAAAAATAGAGAACGATGTTATGTGGCAATTTTTAAAAGAACTGCTTCAAATGAGTGGATATCCTTAGTGTTGAGGACCTAGTTTTAGAGAACATTGCCATTTCGCTAAGCCAGTGTAATGTGTTGTAGTGGTTAAGAGTGGCGGACCCTGATCTGGAGAACCAGGTTTGATTTCCCACTCCTCCCCTTGAAGCCTGCTGGGTGACGTTGAGTCAGTCATAGTTCTCTCAGAACTCTTAGCCCACATAGAGACAGGCAGTAGTCAACTACCTCCAAATGCCTCTTGCCCTGAAAACCCTACAAGGTCACCATAAGTCAGCTGTAACTTGATAGTGCATACATTCACAGAGAGAGAGAGCTAAACTGAAGTTGGAATATGGGAGCTCCTATCTCCTTGTTACTATTCCATACCAGCTCTCCTTAATGACTAAAAAAATTCCACATGTATTCCAGTAATGTACAGCTGAGATCCCTATCTCAGTTACAGATGTGCAAACCTTCCCTATCCATCCCCATGCCATCAGTTAAGATCACTATCTAAGTGCTCGTGTTTCCAAATGATTTGGATGCTTCGTGGATTATTTGAATAAACACATCTGCTCAAATGCATGCTAGTTTTATCTGCCAGGGTCTTTTGCAAAAGTTAAGGTGAATTTTCGGCAACATCAAAAAGGTGTTGCTTCCATGGCTGGTATTATTCAGTGCCAATTTTTCTGAACTGGTGACAATTTCTCCTAAGGCATGCATTTTGAGAGGCTTATCTTTGAAACTAAGTGCAGGATTGGGATGGAATGGAAGGAAATCACCACCACATGCATGATCTGGTTGTGTATGAACCCCATATACAGGATAAACCTAAAGGCCGAGCATACAAATCAAGCTTCTAGCCTATCTGAAGAACGACAAGAACAGCAGGGGACTCATCTCAAAAGAAATAGGCCTAGAATTGCTATAGAGGCAACGGCAGATGTACAATCCATGCCATGAATGAAAATGGGTTGATTTTACATTGAATGCTGAGAAGGAAGAGAGGAAAACCAAGGAGGATTTAACGTATTGTCGAAGGCTTTCAACAAGGTGAATTTGTTGAAAATTGGGAACCAAGAGGCTTCAATTCAAGAACTGAATGTCAAGACTTGTTCCCGTTAAAGTCCCCATGACTTCTATTTCAGCAAATTCAAGATTCTGTACTAATTTCAGACTGATGTACAGTGACTGCTGTAATCATATTTCCCAGTAAAAAGCTGGAAATGAATTTTCATCCCCTACTGAACTCTGGTGTAGTGCATCAGATAGGAGGAAACAAATCCTTTCATCGGTGTTACTGGGATCACTTCTGATGACTTCTTTATTTCAGTTTATGCCATGAAACCAGGTTCGTATTACTATAGTTTCCTCATTTTTGAGGCTCAGTGGATTGCTAATGTTGCCTGTTAACTAACTTCCCACCATCAGTTTCAAGTGGATTGGACTGATGTGACTAACTGTATGGCCATCTTACTTGCAGAGCTGAGAACTGGGAGAAAAAAATAGCCCCACCTCCAAAAGGGAGGGAGGGAGGGAGGGAAGAAGACTGAGCCAGCCAGACTCACACATCTGCCAACCTTGGACCAGGCTCGTACCAGCTGGGACCTGCCTTCTCCTGGCCAGAAGATATTTACCTGACAGGATCCCATTAGAAGGGAGAAATGCCATTGCCTGGAAAATCAGGAGAATCAAACAAAAACAAACCACCTGCTGCTGCTGATGGTAAGCACTCAAACATGAAAAAGCCTAGCTACGTGATCATCAAAGCAGGCCCTTGATGCCTGAACAGCATCAGGAAACTTCAGACAGCCTGAGTGGAAGGCAAGTTGGCCAGGCTGTCAAGAGTGAGGAGATGCTGGGGGTGGGCAGAACCTTGTGACCCAGCCACACATTTAAATGGAGGCAATGTACAAATGAGAGGGTGCAGAGGCAATAGCAGCAAACTCTCTGGAGCCTGCGCATTGCTGGGAAAGCAGAGAAACAGCTGGGATTAGTGAAGCAGCTCTCAGCTGTTGGCTGTTGAATTGGAGGTAGCGACAGCTGGAGAAGCCTTGGAAAGGCAAGGGAAGATGGCGCCGCTCAGGAAAAGTGACAAAGTTCACCCAGAGAAGACAAGGCAGGCACAGGCAGCTCTGGGGTCTGAGGTCTAAGAGATGGCATGGGGGAAAACACCTGGCAGGGGAACACATTGGAAAGGCTGTTGAGGAGACTGTGGGGAGCAGAACCCAGATTTAACGATTCAGCTGCTGGTCTGAGGCGACAGCATCTTTGTCACCGCTATTTCAGGATAAAGAACGTTTTGTAATACCTAAGCTTCCCAGATTTGTGTAAGTACTCTGGAAAATCATGGTAATGAACCCAAAATAGCAATTTTCATCTCTATTTTCAACTTGAAAATTCCAGAACGCCCACCATGAGTGAAAAGACATAGCATGTCAAGTGACATAGAGAATGGAATTTCAAAAGCAGAAAATTATGAAGTAAGATTAAGATGATACATAAGTTGTAGTGGTAATACATTTTTACTGTACTTGGCCAAAGACCGTGACAATGCAAAACAGAAAGAAAACATTTTCAACCACTCAGAGTAGATGTTTTCTTTATAGACTTTGGCCCTAATCTTCCTTGCTGCTGGTGCAAAGAGAGTTTCTCTGTAGGATATACGAGTATCATAAAACAAGTATATCAATTTATCAACATCTGAAGTAAGGTTGCCTGGGAGTATTTTAACAATAGATTTGTTCCTGGGCTCTGCATAAAGTGGACAGTTTAGAGCATAGCAAGGGAGATTCCTGCATATACAAAGATGTTGAGATAACAGAATTTGAAAATATCACCCAGCAAGGACAGCCAATGACATTGTTTAGAACTTCATAGAGGTTACATGCAGATACAATGCTCTAAAATGGTCTTTTGTATTGGCCTTAAATCAAATTATTGGTCTTAAATCAAATTATGGAACTGTCAATCATTACATCCTCATGGTGGACCCAGTCTTGTAAGTCAATACCATCTCCTGTACCTTCCATCAAGTCATCTGGGATAGTGCAGTGTGAGAAACTAAAACCCCCCAAAAAATCAAATCAAAATCTCTATCTACATTAAAAATTTAAAGCTCTGGTGGCTGAAAGAATCTGTGTTTCAAGTTTTATTTTTGTTCCAAAATTTTAATATTGTGAGATACTCTAAATGAAGGGAAACCAAGTTCCACACTCAAATGGGCCACAGGAGTGCTAAAATTTGTCTCGTGAAAGAGTTTTGGAGAGGTTATAAGCCAATGAGTGTGTATTATTTCCAACTCCAAATTTCTATGCCATATGGAGGGCTGGATCCACAAGAACCCCTCCCTTCATGTAGTAGAACTTCATAATGGCTCCAGAGGTCTTTGGGGCTGTAGCTTTTATAGTTGCCAAATGAAGAAGAAGAGTTGAATTTATATCCCCCTTTCTCTCCTGTAGGAGACTCAAAGGGGCTTACAAACTCCTCCCCTCACAACAAACACCCTGTGAGGTAGGTGAAGCTGAGAGAGCTTAGAAGAACTGTGACAAGCCCAAGGTCACCCAGCTGGCATGTGTGGGAGTGCACAGGCTAATCTGAATTCCCCAGATAAGCTTCCACAGCTCAGATGGCAGAGCAGGGAATCAAACCCCGTTCCTCCAGATTAGAGTACACCTGCTCTTAACCACTACACCACTGCTGCTCCTGGATGCTCCAGGTTAAGGTTGCACTTGAGGTAATTCCTAGGTATATAAATGAGTTGCACTGTTCAATGTGGATACCATGTATGCTCCAGGAGAATCTCCAGCAGTGGCGTAGGAGGTTAAGAGCTCGTGTATCTAATCTGGAGAAACCGGATTTGATTCCCAGCTCTGCTGCCTGAGCTGTGGAGGCTTATCTGGGGAATTCAGATTAGCCTGTGCACTCCCTCACACGCCAGCTGGGTGACCTTGGGCTAGTCACAGCTTCTGGGAGCTCTCTCAGCCCCACCTACCTCACAGGGTGTTTGTTGTGAGGGGGGAAGGGCAAGGAGATTGTAAGCCCCTTTGAGTCTCCTGCAGGAGAGAAAGGGGGGATATAAATCCAAACTCCTCTTCTTCTTCTTTTCTCCTAAAAACCATAACTTTTGTGTTGGTGTGATTTATGGTTAGCGCTTCTTCCATACTGTATGTACCCAGGTTGTGAAGCAGCCTTTTAAAGCCAATTTCTTTCTGGGATATTAAGACCATGTCATCTGCATAGATCAGAATAGAGATTTTTCACTGACCAATAGAGGGGGACACAAATTCTGGACCATACAACCTGTACACTATGTCATTTACGTTCAGGTTGAGCAGCACAGGAGCTAGAACACACCCCTGCTTAACTCCCTTTCCAACTGGGATTTCTTTTGTAAGAGAACCTGAAGTGTCCACTTCAGTTGTGACTGAGGAGATGTAAGAGATATTTGTCCAAATTTGTTTGGATTAACTTCTGCCAGAGCTATTCCTATCAATTAAACAGAAGGCTACGGCTAAGTCAACAAATGCCACTTATAACTCTCTTGTAGGTCCATTTATGCCAGAAGATGCCAAATAATAGAGCAGTGGTGGCGAACCTATGGCATGCGTGCCAGAGATGGCACTCGGAGCCCTCTCTGTGGGCGCGCGTGCACAGAGTTCGTCATATGGGGGGCATAAAATCACCCTTCCCCCACCCATGTATAGGCTGGCTTGGGCCACTGGGCACAACCAGTTCAAAGTGCTGCATGCCAAGCTTACTCCCGAGTAACGTGTGCCTCAGAGCCAACTGTTTTTTCTAAACTAAAACCTCAGTATTCAGGTTAAATTGCCATGTTGGCACTTTGTGATAAATAAGTGGTTTTTGGGTTACAATTTGGGCACTCGGTCTCAAAAAGGTTCGCCATCACTGTAATAGAGGGTTTGACAGTGGTCCACCATAGAGTGCCCTCATTTGAATCCAGCTCGATGTGGGTGAATGATACCGGCATCTGCTGTCCAGTCTTCAAGCTTGTTAAGTAAGAATTTGCCATGAAGTTTCAAAGCTAAGTTTAATAACTTACTGGGTGATGGTTGAGCAAGTTGATCTTATTACTCTTCTTATGTAAAGGGACCACCATGCTTGTCTTCCAGCCCTCAGGGAGCTTACCTGTTTCATTTATTTGGGTAAATACCATGGCAAAAATTGGGGACCACCAGTCTGGGTGGCCTTTAAAAAATCAGATGAAAGCAAATCTTCCCTTGGGGTCTTGCCTGTGGATGAGGAGGTAATACAGACTCTGTAACTGGGAGCCAAGCGGAAAGGCTTGACAGTTCAATGTGGCAGATCTGATTTTCTGTTGTGGTGGGCTGGAGTAAACGGGAAGAGGTTCTGGAAATTTCAGAAGAATGATGGAACCAAACGCTTCCGGAACTTTGGAATTCCAGTTGTTGAGTAAATTTTCTGGACCCAAAGAGTCCAAGCCCCCAAAATGAGCTCCTTTTTACCCCTTTACCACCAATTCTTGTTCATTCCAAGTATGTTTGACATAGTCCAGCTTATCCCTTTTAAGCAAATCTTTATATTGTGATTTTAATCTGACTAGTTTTAATAAAGTGGATAAATGGTCATAGTAAACTGATATAAATAGATGCACAGGGGCATAGACTACACTCCTCTTGCCGTTACAAAAGTACCTCCCTGAACCATTCCATTATACTATAGCCCTATTTCTTTTATAAAAATGCCCTCTTGAACAATTCTGCTTTACATAGTCTGCGATGGAGGAGTCAGTGTATGCCAAAGGACCATCAAATCCTGTACTTGGTGGCTCTGTACCAGAAGCAAGAGGTAGAAGCAATATGGCTTTTTTATTACTTAAAAGTGAGTGGAGAGGGTAGTTCATTCCTTTTAATTTCTGCTTAGAGACCCTGTCTATATTACCTTTTAGCTGCAGATTTATAGGTGAAGGTGACACAAAACAGGCATAAATGCAAAGTTCTGGTGGAATCTTCCTTTATCTGTGTTCCCTGTTTATAAAACATATCCTTTAAGTGAACTCTTGTACCAGGTGTTACTAGAGCAAGGAACTGCATGATTTCTTTGTCCCCAAGGAAGACACTATGTCACAATTAATTGGACATACCACACATTATACAATAACAAATCTCCATTATTTGAGTTCTAGTTTGAAACTTTGCAAGTTTATTTGGGGGTGGGAAAAGGTCAGCCTTTTCCTGCATTTTTGCAGGTAACATTTAAGTAGTACAACCACATCACCCCTATTGAGAAAAGGATTTTGCACAGTAAATAATTGGCAAGCACCTATGTGCTCTAACTGAAATTTCATTGCAATATTTGTTTGAGGGCTTTAATATAGATTTTATTTACACCATTTGTACCCAGCCTTTCCCCCTATTGAAGATCCAAAGGGGGATTACCTTATTTTCTTAGGCTGATTCCGCATGGCCAAAGACAGCGGTGTGAAAACGGTGTGAAAACAATATAAACTCTTTTACACCATTTTAAACCCTTTTACACCATTTTCACACTGTTTTCACACTGCTGTTTTTGGCCCATGTGGAATCAGCCTTATCCTTTGCTTTATCCTCCATGTGAGGTAGGATAAGTTGAGAGTGTCTGCTAGGGTTGCTAGGTCCCCTCTAACTACTGGCAGGGGTTGGTGGGGTAGGGTAACCAGTTCCAGGTTAGGAAACCCATGGAGATTTGGTGGTGGAACCTAGGGAGGACAGGGACCTCAGTGAAGTACAATACCATAGAGTCCATCCACCA
Organism: Sphaerodactylus townsendi; assembly: GCF_021028975.2. Lineage (NCBI taxonomy): Eukaryota > Metazoa > Chordata > Lepidosauria > Squamata > Sphaerodactylidae > Sphaerodactylus > Sphaerodactylus townsendi. The sequence continues at coordinate 118,324,787 of NC_059429.1, read as the reverse complement.
AAGCATCTGTTTTCTCCAGGTGAAGTGAACACTGAAGTCTGGAAATGATCTGTCATTCCAGGAGATCCCCAGGTCTCACCTGGAGGCTGGCATCCCCAGTCCAGACCAAGGTTACCCAGCAAGCACCCATGGCCACACAGGAATTCGAAGCTGTCTCCCAGATCCTAATTTGACACTCTAACAACTACATCTTTGTTGAAACCAACCTAAATTGTATTACAAGTGGACTGTATGTACACATTCTCACAGTGCTTTACCATAATTGTCCCTGCTCCCCTCCCTCTCTGCCCAACCCATCTAAAGGGGGGGGGAGCCCTAACAATCATCATGGGTAGTTTCCTCAATTGTCTTGATCTTTTTTGGGAGGAGACTGGGAAGCTGCATATCTTCTCTCTCTAAGGCCCCTTCCGCACACACAAAATAATGCACTTTCAAACCACTTTCACAACTGTTTGCAAGTGGATTTTGCCATTCCGCACAGCTTCAAAGAGCACTGAAAGCAGTTTGAAAGTGCATTATTCTGCCTGTGCAGAATGAGCCTAATATACCGGCCTGTCCTACATTGCCTACCCAACTCCCAAAGCCAAATGGATTCATAAAATGTTCTCAAATTGAATTGCAGATATTTTCCATGTTATGACATTGTGATTGAGAGCTACAGTTTAATCTAATCACACAGCTAACATGATGAACACCACCAATTTATGTTGGTCATCAAGTGCATGTGTGCAAAGACAACAATAGGGGAGAAAAAAACATGTGGAGCTCCATGGAGGAAATGTTTTACTTCCATAGTGATTACAATATCTTTTGGTCAAAGATAAAGACTTAATGAAACAAGGGATGAGTTCGAATAATTGTAACATGAAGAACAACAACAGCAGCCCCTTTTATCCATGAACCATCCAAGGTGATGTGAAATTAGGGCAAGTCCACAAATTACCATTTTCTTAAGCTTGTAAAATATAAGGCAAGTTCTCTAATGATAGGTTTTCCTGCTACAGTGATGGTGATTCTTCTTTTTTTTGGAGGAGTAGACTCTTGGAGATAAAAGCACAACATCTTAATAGCACAGCCACTAAGACCTGCTCTCCATTGAGCTTGGGGACCCTATTTAAAATAAGACAAATCTTTGTCACCTCCAGAATCTGAATCAATGTGGAGCCTTTTCTCTGCACTTCTTTATGGAAAATTCCAAAGCACAGCTTATTCCGAAAGGCATTGCCCCTGTAAGATGGACTGCACTGAAAGTATTCAGCATGCTCTACTTTATCGTCCTTTTCATTTTGAGATTCGAGAGAAGTACATAAGCCCTATTCTCGCATATAGGACTGGGCTTTCTAATTCTGCTAAAGTGATATTTCATTTGAATAAGTCTGATCTTGAACTGAGCGAGCGGGTAGCCAAATTTCTCCAAGGAGCCATAAAGTTGCACCATGCTTAGAATGGGAGATAAGTTGTCGAAATTTTAATTTTGCCCTTGTAAAAATGGACCTTTAATATTTTGTTTGATTGTTTTTAATTCTAATTTAATTTTGTAATTATGTATTTACTATGTATTATGCTATGTTTTTCCTGTGCTAATAAAGGCGTATGGTATGGTATGGTATGGTATGGTATGGTATGGTATGGTATGGTATGGTATGGTATGGTATGGTATGGTATGGTATGGTATGGTATGGTATGGTATGGTTCTAATTTTTGTCTTCTCTAATCCCCATTCCCACCAGCTTTGGAGAGAAGGGGCTTTTGGATCAGTAGTAGCACAAGCTTTGCATGCAAAAAATGAAATAAAATCCCTGATGTAATCGTCGTAATTTTCCAGATGTCATTCCATTTCCACCTCTCTGCCCCTCTGATCCCCTCTGCATCCTGGTAAGGCTCCCAACCTGATGTGCAGACAAAATCGAACTTCTTGAAGGAAGGACAGGATAAAAAATTAATAAGTAGTAGTTGTTGGGGAAGGAATCCCCCCCCTACTTTTTCTGGAGAGTTTCTGCCAGTTAAAGTAGACAGTACTTGCTTCATGGGTCAGTCTCATCACTAGGTAACTTCCAATACGCTTTAAAAATGTAAGTTTTGGATATTCAGGTGGTGGCATCATCTTCTGGCATCTTCTGGCATTTAGCAAAAGGAAACAGGGTTATGGTTATACATAGCAGTTTCTTTGTCACCAGTGTTCATTCCCAAGAAATCAAACTGACCTTTGGGGTTTATTTGGTTTGTGTTTTTGTTTTTTGCAATGCCCATTGCTGTCTAATTCAGCATATCATAGAATTGCCTTAACAGCTTGTTTGCAATTCAAAACAAACAGCTTTCTGAGTAGTCTTGTGTCATCGTGGCCAGTGCATTAGGAATAGCAGCTGGCTGAGAAACAGCCATTGATGTATGCTAACAAGTCACATTGGTGTACGCTAACAATTCACTGCCTTGCTTGGATTGCATGTGCCCCTGTGCCAATGGTGGGCAGGTCATACATTGTTTACAATCTGGCGAATGTGCTGCTTTTGTGTCCGCAGTCAGCAGCATTAATCATGTTGGCATATGCTCGGAATGTGCAGCCTCAAATGACTGTGGCCAGAACATGCGATTCAGTTAGCCCAAGCTCAGCTTGGGAGACCAAATAGGGGAAACAGCAGAAAGACGACCCCTGTATTTACTTCCATCAGCCCCACAGATCCCATCCACCACAGCATAACTTTCGCTGCATTCCTCCTTCCTTGAGCAGCCTGCTGCATGTCCTGAAAACCTTTCTGAAGACCCAAGGCAAAATGAATTAATTATAGGGGCTATGGTGAAGAGGAAGGCAAAATTAAGGAGGGAGATGGATTCAATAGATCCATTTTTTCTGGATTCCTTTCCTCTGCAGTTTCTCCCACCCCATGCCCCATTGCATTTTGGTCATTAAGGTAAGGTGACCAGATGGTCACCTTTGCAAACCAGGACGGGTGGGCGGCCGCGCACGCACGCATGCGCACGAAGCTGCAGGAGCTCACTGCCTTCTGGGGCGCTCCCGTTTCCTGCCCTGTGACAGGGCAGGAAACGGGAGTGCCCCAGAAAGCTGTGCACTCCTGCAGCCACACGGGAGGCTGCCCCACTGCCTTGCGCCCCAGAAGGCAGTGGGGCAGCCTTCCAAAACCCGAGACACTTGGAAAAACCCACGGGACGTGGGACAAGTTGTTTTAAGGCGGGACTGTCCCACCAAAAGTGGGACGTCTGGTCAGCCTACATTAAGGTCCTCTGACCTTCAGAGAGAGTTTCAGGGACAAGGAGGCTGCCTAAAGGGAAGGTGAAACCAGGAAATGTAAAATAGGTTCAAAGGAAAGTCCTAACTGAGACGACTCCCAGGAGAGATGAGGGCAAAGCCTAGGATTGCAAAGTCCCCATCAGTGGCAGGGAATCCCTCACCAGCAGCCACTACCCTCCATTGCCAAACAACTGGACTTACCAGCAGCAAGGGAGGCCTAGAACAGCACATCAGTGATACCGCTGACAACATAGCAGTGTCACTTCTGTTACCCAAAATGGTGGAGTCTGTCTCTTTCAGAGATGGGAAATTAACAAGAACAGACTTTGGCTTAACCAGGGGCTGGGCAAACTCAGACTCTTTGCTGTCAATTTCTACAGAAAGTTGTTTTTGCAAGAAATCTACAGGAGAACTTGTGGTAAAGTTTACCAATTTTATTAAAGGAGAACTAATAAACATAAAATCACACAATAATCAAAACACACACAGTCCTAGGATACATAAAGTGTTGAGCGCACAGATCTGGAATAGCTGGAGGGAATTGGGGGAATTTTTAGGGTAATAGTGTCCCAGATCTTGGAGTGGAATGGTCCGATGAACAGAGCTGAGCAACCCATGCTAGATCCGGTTGAGGAAACACTGTGTTGGGGACAAAGAGCAAAGCAAAGCCTTTATTGGCATAAATAGAACAACAACAACAAAACACAGCAAACAATAAGGTTTTTTAAAGCAAAAAGATAACTTCAGATAAATACATATTGTTACTGACTCTGAATTACTTCCATAACAAAGCTTGCAACCTCTTCACAAAAAAACAGAAACAGAGTTATTCAGCAGGAGAAATAATCTAATCAAATCTGTTAACTCAGATTGGAAGAGAAGATGTAAATTGACATATTTAGATCTAATTTTGGCAAATCTAGTGCAATGTAATAGCTGGTGAGCCTGCAATATAATAGCAGGAATTCTGCCGGTGGAGGGGTGGGGGCCGTTCGCACGGGAGCGTGCGAGCGGCCCCCGCAGAGGCCGGCGCAGGAGAGTTCCCCGTCCCCCCCCACTCACCTCGTCGTCCTGTGTCACTCTGCTGGACTCCTAAGACCTGCCCACGCTGCCCTTCAATCTCCAGGGGTCAGAGGACAGTGAGGGAGGGTCTCAGCAGTCCAGTAGAGCGATGCAGGACAACGAGGTGAGTGGGGGGGGGGGGAATGGGGAAAACAGCGTGTTCCCGGCGGTGCTGTTCGCACCACACCGGCGGGAACATGCTGTTTTCCAAAAACCTCCCTCCAGGAGGGAGGTTTTTGGAGGCGGCCTGACGCTGCTCTGGGGGAGGTGGAGGGGAGCCAGGTCGGCGCTGCTGCATTTCAGCAGCGCCGCCTGTGCAAATGGCTCCCTGTAGGGTTGGTCAATACCAGCCAGATTCGTTCCAATTTGGATTCGGCCCAAATTCGGATCAATGGGTTCAGATTGGCCGAATTCCGAACCTTGCAGATTCGGACTGGGCCGAATCTGTGGGAAAATCTGGGAATTTTGGGTGTTTTTTTTATTTTTGGGGTGTTTTTCCACGTTACGGCCTGCAGGGGGTGCATTGTTTGACATATTTGTACCATAATTTCAGGGTATCATCAGGAGACTGTCCTTATGCTACCCCCCAAGTTTGGTGAAGTTTGAATCAGGGGGGCCAAAGTTATGGACCTTCAAAGGGGTGCCCCTATCCCCCATTGTTTCCAATGGGAACTAAGGAGATTAAGGCTACCCCTTTGAAGGTCCATAACTTTGCCCCCCCTGATCCAAACTTCACCAAACTTGGGGGGTAGCATAAGGACAGTCTCCTGATGATACCCTGAAACGTTGGTGCCAATATGTCAAACAATGCGCCCCCTGAAGGCACCCCCTGAAATTTGTCCAAGATTCTTTGTTCTACATTTACACAATCCATTACTATCAATGGGGAATTTCTGGGGGTGCCTGCAGGGGGTCATTCTTAAGGCTAGCAGCACCAAACCTTCAGGGTTAGTCACTCTGGGAGACACTCCTCTGATGGATACCTCAGGTTTGGGTGGGGGATTCTGGATCAGGGGGGACCAAAGGATTTGTATGGATCATCAAAGGGGGTGCCCCATCCCCCATTGTTTGGGGCCAATGGGAGCTAATAGGAGACAGGGTGGTGACACCTTTGAGGGGTCCAACTTGGCACAGCCCCCTGATCCAAACTTCCTGGGCTGTCCTAGGCCAATTATCAATGCATGAGGAGTCTCCAGATGACATCCCTGAAAGTTTGGTGCTGCTAGCTTTAAAAAATTTCTAATTTGTGTTTTTCTCACCGCTCACTCACCTCAGTAGGCTTCATGTGGAGGAGGGGTGAAAAAACAGCAAACTAGGAATTTTTTAAGCTAGCAGCACCAAACCTTCAGGGTATCATTTGGAGACTGTCCTGATGAGTGCCCCCCCAAGCTTTGATGAAGTTTGGATCACTGGGGGCCAAAGTTATGGACTCCCAAAGGGGTAGCCACTATTTTTCCTATTGGCTCCCCATTTGGAAACAATGATGGGGATGGGGCAACTTTGGGGAGTCCTAATAACTTTGGCACAGCCTCCCAAGGCCTGGCCAAACTTCAGCCCAACATGTAAACATCATCAGGACAGTCTCCAGATGATACCCTGAAGGTTTGGTGCTGCTAGCCTTAAGAATGTGCCCTCTGCAGGCACCCCCAGAAATTTCCCATTGACAGCAATGGATTGTGTAGTGTAGATGTAGAACAAAGAATCTTGGACAAATTTCTGGGGGTGCCATCCCCTATCAGCTCCCATTGGAAAGGGGGGATAGGGGCACCCCTTTTGAGGGTCCATACCTGAACCAAACTGCACAAAGCTTGGTGGGTAACATCAGGCAGTCACCTGATGATACCCTGATAATTTGGTGCCTATACATCTAAAAATGCGTCCCATGCAGGCACCCCCAGAAATTTGTCCAAGATTCTTTGTACTGCAGTGACTTAGCTGTATTGATGTCAATAGGGAATTTCTGGTAGAGGGCTGTGAGGTGCACATTTCTGAAGGTATGGTCACAAAACTTTCAGGGTATCTTCAGGAGGAGTCTCTGGATGACACCATCATCAGGTACTTGGGGAAACTTTGCATCAGGGGGTTCAATTCTATGGGACCCAAAAAGGGTAGGGCTCATCTCCCCACTGCCCCCCCTGGAAGCAAAAGTTTTCCCAGGAAACCTGGATGGTGTCATCCAAGACTTTACTGAAGATACCCTGAAAAGTTTTGTGGAGTTTATCATGAGAAATGTGCACTCCACAGCCCACTATCAGAAAGTCTCCATTGACTCAACAATGCCAGCTTAAGTCACTGCAGAACAAAGAATCTTGGACAAATTTCTGGGGGTGCCTGCAGGCTTATTTGTAGATAGTCAATATTGAGTACACCATAATTTCAGAGGTATCATCAGGAGACTGTCCTTGATGATACCCCAAGTTTGGTACAGTTTGGTTCAGGGGGGCCAAAGTTATGGACCCTCAAAAGGGTAGCCCTCATCTCTTTAGCTCCAATTGGAAAGAGTGGAGGATAGGGGCACCCCTTTTGAGGGTCCATAACTTTGGCCCCCCTGAACCAAACTGCACCAAACTTGGGGGGTAGCATCAGAACAGTCCCCTTATGATCCCCTGAAGTTTTGGTGCCAATATGTTTAAAAATGCGCCCCCTGCAGGCCGAAACGTGAAAAAACCCCAAAAAATAAAAACGCAATTCGGCTGGTGATCCGAATCTCATGGATTCGGATCTGATGGGATTCAGACAGCTCAGATTCGGCCCCTGCTCGTCCGAATCTGTCCGAATCAGTGCAGATTCGGTCAAAATCCAGATTTGGACTGTCCAAATCTCCAACCCTAGCTCCCTGTATTTGGCCCGTGCGGAAGCCGACCTTTGAGTAGTTCATATGCTTCTGAACAGGAAAGAGATTCAAGAGACAATCCAATAGATACAATTTTATTTTCAATCAGAGAAAACCAGGGGTTAACCTGTGTGTCTGGAAGTATTAAGGAAACAAGGGAATGTTCAGATGGAAGATAATGAAGACACAGCCAAACACTTTGAGTTCCAAGGAATTTTGTTGGGAACAAAGAGATGTCCAGAGATACTGAACATTGGCTACTGAGAGAGGGATTTTCTTATAAAGAAAAAGATACCCTCAGGGTTATGCAGAGCAACCTTTAATGACAAAGGGGTGTCCTGCCTTTCCAAAGAAAGACAAGAGGAAAGGTGATCAACTTGAGTGGCAATATTTGAGTTGATTGGTGAAATACTTGAAATTAATGTTTGGTGCTTAGTGTTGATGGGCTAAATCCAGGAGTGACTCAGTTATGGCTGCAATACAATAGGGATATAATTAAGGGTGGTTTTAAGAGAGAAATTAGTCAGAGGAAGAAGTTTAAGATTATCGAAGTACTGGCAGGAACACTGGGGGTATTCATATTAGCAAGTTCTTTGTCTTTACTAAGGCATATAATCCAGGGCTGGAAGTGGACAACAAGACTCCCAAGGCAGGTATTATCTTGGCTTTAATCCCTTTAGGAAGGGAGCAGCAGACTATTACACATTTCAAATATGGGCAAGGGCAAGTCAGACAAAAGTTTCAATCTTTGTGGGCACACTGGGCCAGTACAAAGAATGAGCTCTCCATTTTAGCAAGGCACTGCTAGGCACCCCAAGGATTGTTGGGAGAGGTAAAGACTGGGCTCTTCCAACCCACCATGGGTCAGCCTGGTAACACTTCTGGCACTCACCAGAAGTTATAGAACTGCATCTGTGGCAACAGGGATTATCTGGTATATGGGCAAAACTCTATGGTGAAAACAGCTTCTACCATGAAGTTTTTGCTCAAATATCAGAGTGTCTTGCATTACCAGTAACATAATGGCTGCATTTTCAGTGTGTGCTAGAAATTACATCACTGTGTCACTGACAATGTTGCTGCCTTGCCTGGCTAGGCTTCTCTCCACTGCCAGTAAGTCCACAGCTTTGTAGGGTCCTGGCAACCCTAGCAAACCCACAAGAGAAAGTTAGTTAGATAAACTAATATGTTTAATAAAGTTATTTTCTGCTTTCTGTTTTTAGCAAGTGTTGGACTCTCTTCGTCCAGGGTGCCCAATAGCTCAACTAACACAGGAAGATTCCACTACCTACTTTTGACCTGCTTCCTTACTTTCTGACAAAATAAATTGGAAATTACTAGGCTGCTTTTCCCTTAGTGGAAAATTTAAAACCTTACAGTCTCTCTCTCTCTCCCCCCCCCCCCCAGTTTGTGAAATATATCTGTACAGCATAATGACAATTCTTGAGCAAAAGACTTGAGTCTGTCTTGGTTCTTTAAAATTATACTGGTAATTTGAGACCCTTTTTGTAATTTTATCATACAATATTTCTGGCTTTGAAATTTTGATTAAAATCATTTAATAGCTGCACACATTAAATATGTGAATCATCATTTTTAAGCTCAATTGAGTGAAAATTCCAATTTCAATCAAGAACCAAAGCCTATTGCGTTTTCCAATTTCTTGGCCCACAGTGGATTTGAAAAACAGATTTCATTAACGATAGCACAAAGTGTTTTGTGGTGTTTTAAACTTCCATAGACAGTTATTTTATTGAAGCATCTTGCCACCAACAATTAATTAACCTGAACCATCACTTAGAACCAAACCAGATGTTGGGACGAGTCCTATTTAAGCTATTACAATAGAAATGTTGAACTAAACTGATTTATCAAAGGTTTGGGTCATATGACAGTATTCCCTTTATGCTTCTTGCTGGGCACTGTGGAGGCCTTCCTTCCTGGCGGCTACTGCCACTAGCACTTCTGTGTGTGCATAAGGAAGGGTTCCTTGAAAATGGTTGATTCTGTGCATGTGGAAGGCGTAGTGGCAAAGGAAAGGAGCACTGCCAAGGAAAGTCTCTTCAGAGGATCATCTTCAGAGGATCCTCTGAAGATGCCAGCCACAGATGCAGGCGAAACATCAGGAGAGAATGCTGCTAGAACACGGCCATACAGCCCGGAAACCACACAGCACCCAAGTGATTCCGGCCATGAAAGCCTTTGATAATACGCTGCCTTAAATTGTTTTAACTAATGTTTTAATTGTATTTTATGTTGTACACCGCCCAGAGCCCTTCGGAAAATTGGGCGGTATAAAAATCTAAATAAATAAATAAATAAATAAATAAATAAATAAATAAATAAATAAATAAATAAATAAATAAATCCATCCATCCATCCATCCATCCATCCATCCATCCATCCATCCATCCATCCATCCATCCATCCATCCATCCATCCATCCATCCATCCATCCATACATACATACATACATACATACATACATACATACATACATACATACATACATACATACAATCCAAGGCAAAATGGTATAGCGGTTAAGAACTGGGTTTGATTCCTCACTCTTCCACATAAGCAGCAGACTCAGTGAACCAGAGTCTGCTCTGAACAGCACAAGAAAGACATCTGTGGGGGATGTCTTAAAAAAAGGGAACTACGTCTTTTCATGCTCACCCAAAATAAGTCGTCTTGGGGAAGTCTGAAAAAGAGGTGGCTTCTGGTGTGCTATCCAGACAGCAAAGGCATCAGAGGTGCAAAGAGGCTGTTTCCCACCCGATGTTTTCACTCCCTGGTCAGTTTCACCCTCAGCTGTGCCCAATGTTTTTTGTACTACCGAGGGGATTCTCCTTGCCACCATTTGCCCCAGGACATTTGCTCTGCAGGCTCCAATCCAGGGTGGCTTTTCTGCTCGACAAGTACATAGTTCTACACAGCTTGTCCGCCAATTCCGGCAATATATAGTTTTCCTTTTTTAAAAAAATCGATGAGCTGTCTGCAAAGATACACAGACACTAATCCAAGAATCTTAGCCACTAGGAAGATCAGTGTATCTCCCACTGAGAAGTGGACCACAGAGGGCAAGGTACACCTGTCTTCCAAGAGGCTATGATTCTTGGATTCATGTCTGAGTATGTTTTCAGATAGCTGATTGAAAATAACAAAAAATATGAAAACTATATATCAGGACAAGCTGAGTATAACTGTGTACTCTTTAGGCTGAAAAGCCACCCAGGATCAAAGCCTGCAGAGCAAATGTTCTAGGGCAACCTTCAGCAAATGGCAGCCAGGAAAATCCCCGTAGCAGCACACAAACTATCGGAGGCAAGCTAAGGGTAAAACTGACCAGAGAACAAAATGGTCAGGTGGAAAAAATGAGACACCTCCTGAGCTCTGCTTTTCACAGAAGACATCTTGCAGGTGACTTAAGGACAAAAGGTGCACTTGAAAGCATGCTCCAAAAAAGACACCATGAGCAGAAATAAGGCACCCTGAGGACAGCTTGGGGAAAAAGCTGTGTGGAGCTCCTCCCCAAAATGCCTTTTTTGGTGTGCTGTGCAGAACAGGCCCAGCTTTGTTGCCCCACTCCTCTGCATGAAGCCTGCTGAGTGACCTTGGGCTAGTCACAGTTCTATCAGAACTCCCTCAGCCACCTCTCCCACCTTACAAGGTATCTGTTGTGGGGAGAGGAAGGGAAGGAGTTCATAAGCCACTTTGAGACTTCTTATGGTTGATAAAAGCAGGATATAAAACCAGACTCTTCTTCTTTGTTGTCAAAGGCCCTTTCCGCACGGGCCAAAAACGGCGGCCTGGGGACGGCAAAAACGCCGCCCCCCAGGCTGCCGTTTGCACAGGCGGCGCTGCTGAAATGCAGCAGCGCCGACCTGGCTCCCCTTCCCCTCCCTCAGGGCGGCGTCAGGCCGTCCTCAAAAACACCCCTTTAAAGGGGTGTTTTTGAGAAAACAGCATGTTCCCTGCTGCGCGGTGCGAACGGCACCGCCAGGAACACGCTGTTTCCCCCTTCCCTCTCTTACTTGCCTCGTTGCCGTTGTCGCCCTGCTGTCTTCCTAAGCCCCGCCCATGCTGTCCTCCGACCCCTGGAGGTTGGAGGACAGCGTGGGTGGGGCTTAGGAAGACAGCAGGGCGACGATGGCGACAAGGCAAGTAAGAGAGGGACAGGGAAGAGGCGGCTCCATGCGGAGCCGCCTCTCCTGCGCCGGCCTCTGCTGGGGCCGCTCGCACCCTTGCGTGTGAACGGCCTCCACCCCCACGCCTGCAGAATTCTTGCAGCCGTGAGGGCGCCCGGAGGCCTGTGCGTAAAGGGCCAAAGTCTTTCCAGGAAAGGTGGATTTTGCTTATCTGCTGGGTTGCCAACTTCCAGCCAAAGAAATTGTTACTCCTGGAGAAAATGGTTGCTTTGGAGAGTGGGCTTTATGTCACCATACCATGCTAAGGCTCCTCCTCTCCTCAAACCTCAGCCTTCAAAGGCTCCACCCTGAAATCTCCTGGAATTTACTAACTTGAAGCTGGCAACCCTAAAATTCATTTGTCATTTTGCCTCACTGTTAATGTTTTGTCAGCGATTTAGTACAACTCTGAATCACTTCCCTTTCACAACAGTCACATTTGGAGAAACACCGTCTGTTTGCATAATACCTGAAGCAGCTAAATGAGGCTCTCTCTGTTGTTAAAGATGACAGAATTGTCCCTAGAGTATTATAAGCTGAAAACCAGCATTCTGTTTGCCTCAAGGCAATACATTAGGGGGAGGGGGGGATGAGAGACACAACAATCCAAAAATCTTGCACATGAAGTTTTGAAACAAGCCAAAGCATCCATTTTTGTGTGAAGACAAATCTCAACCCAGCTCTGGATACATACCAATTATATTTTGAGTAAAAAATCAATTTCCTTGTTCCTTTTTTTTGGTTGGCAATTCAGGTAAAGCAGCGAACAATATCATCTTTGTTTTATGAATTGTTTCCACTGTTCCTTTGAAAACTAATCCTTTGACATTCAAATACATTAGAAAAGCCATTCCCAACTTACTCTTGGGCAGTATCACTGATAGTTATGAGATTAGCAGATCACTCTGTGAAGATGCTGATGAGGAGGTCAGGGACAGATGCTTAGTGGGGATTTTTTTTTCTGTTCTCATTCAGCAAACTTAAAGCTTTCTGTGATCCCAATTCTACAGAAACTGTCTCACCTAGGCTCCTTTCGCACATGCAGAATAATGCACTTTCAGACTGCTTTCAGTGCTCTTTGAAGCTGTGCGGAATAGCAAAATCCACTTGCAAACAGTTGTGAAAGTGGTTTGAAAACGCATTATTCTGCGTGTGCAGAAGGGGCCCTAGAAATGTGGCTAGACTGACAGGTTGATGTGGAATTCTTTTTCTCTTCACCTCAACCCATATTGAGAGACTGAAAGATCTCCAATGACCAGTGCATTCTCAATCATGAGGGAAGGCTCACTTCCTGACCTCAAACGGTGCCTCAGACCACCTTTATTTAGAAGATGAAGTGGTCAAACAGTGAGAAGAATATTAAAAATATAACAAACAATCAAGTTTGAAGCACTTGGACACATACTTTCTAGTACCTCTTTCTTCTGCCCTGGGTCTTGAACCCATAGTGTTGTGTAAAGTTAAAATGGAGAGAGGGGGATGATGTACACTAACCTGAACTCCCCGAGGGAAGAACAGGATAAAAATATGCCATAAATAGCATATCAATGGTAGTAGGAGAAGAAGAGTATGGATTTATACCTCGGAGACTCAAGGTGGCTACAAAGTGCTTTCTCTTCCTCTCCCCACAACAGACACCTTGTGAGGTAAGTGGGGCTGAGAGAGTTTTGAGAGAACTGCAACTAGCCCAAGGTCATCCAGCAGGCATCCTGTGTAGGAGTGGGAAAACATACCAGATAAGACTCCACAGCTTATTTGAAGGAGTGTGGAATCAAACCCAGTTCTCCAGATTAGAGTCCATCACTCTTCACCACCATACCATGCTGGCTCTGCTGGGTATTCAACGTGCTGCTGCGCTGAATGTTGCCTATTCCACAGTCACAGAACTGCTGGGTGTACTGAATGCTGTTCATTAGGATAATACTTTCAATATGTCAGTTCTCATTTTCAGTTGCCAGGTCTAGATGCTTTCACTTTAGAAGACATTTGAATGTGAATCCACTCTATTGTTCCTATTTGTTTCTTTCATTATATCAATTTGGCACAACATTCCTTTAACTTTTATTTCATGTTTCTGTTTTTCATATTTTAATTTATATGTTGAATTTATATGCTTAATTTATATAACCACCCAAACCTCACCTTGACATTCTCTCCCACCCCAATACTAACCTGCCAACCCTCCCTACCCTTATACTCACATACTAACCCCCGCACCTGGAGCCACACTTTACGACCCTCCCACCACCTCAAGCCTTACCTTTCAACCCTCCCACCACCCCAATCCACTCTGTTCTATCCTCCTCCATCCCAACCCTCACCTTGTCACCCTCCTCCCACCCCAAGCCATTCATCTCCCCCATTCATCTATCCTCACCTTCCAAACACCCCAAGCCACAATCTCCAACCTCTCCCACCCCATCCCTAGTCACACCCACATAAGTGTCACACCATGAGCAAGGGTGAGATGGGGACTTCTACAGCCCCACTAAAGCCCATTGCTGGGGAGATGCTTCCTCTTTCACCCTTTGCTTGGACCCATTGCACCTCCCCCACAATGGGCTTTGCTGCGAGTACTTAAGAGTGCTCTAAAACTCTATGGGAACCTTGAAGTGGGTTAGCGGATTGTACTAGTCTATTCACTTAATGTAGAAAACTAGCATAGCAGTCTTGCCTTCTGTCTCATGTTTTCCATATGTTTAGAATATTTTTAAAGGTGCCAGTGACTTCAGTGTTGGGTAGAAACAAGTACACAGATAAACAAAACAAAAATAGTAGCCTGAAATGCTAAGAACCTGCATGGTGTAGTGGTATAGAGCAGCAGAGTCTACTCTGGAGAACCAGGTTTGATTCCCCACTCCTCCACTTGAAGCTTGATGGCAACTTAGGGCTAGTCACAATTCTTTCAAAACTCTCTCAATCCCACCTACTTTACAAGGTGCCTGTGGTGGTGGAGGAGGCAATTGTAAGCTGGTTTGAGAATCTTTATGGGAGAGAAAAGTGGGGTCAGAGGTGGGATCCAGCAGGTACTCACAGGTTCCCGAGAGTAGGTTACTAATTATTTGTGTGTGCTGAGAGGGGGTTACTAATTGGTGATTTTGCCACGTGATTTTTGCCTTAGTTATGCCCCTCCTCTCAGCAGTAGCGCACAGAACTTGAAGCAGTCTAGTAGGAGGTGCACCGGCATGCGAGGCAGCCTGCGCCTGCGTGCATTCATTTCCCGCCCAAGGACCGGCACAGTGGTTGCGTCCTTGCCACAGCCTCGCCCAGGAATGCCCCACCCACGGAATGCCCACCCATGCCCCCGTCATGCCACGCCCAGCCCCATTGGTGCTATGCCACAGTTTGAATCCCACCACCATGGGAACCTGTTACTAAATTTTTTGGATCCCACCACTGAGTGGGGTGTCAAAGTTCTGTCTTCTTCTAAATGTCAGAAAAGATGTGCAGCATGTATCATAAAGCTGTGAATCCTCAGTCAGGATATGAACCAAGGTAACCACTATACTTTCAAAATACAAAGAGGTTTGACAGTATACTGGCACGTCAGGAACATCAGTGGGATGTTGCAACCTGAATTGCGACAAATATTTATGCTTTAAAAATCGACTTTTTATTGGTTTGACTGCAGAACAGAGCTTCCATAAAGTCATTTACATAGGAAACAGCATGCAGATTCACCATCTTGGGGTCTCTCGTCCCAATTAAATGCTAATGCTAGTTTTGTTTTTTTAATTCAACCTCTCTTAAGTTTTCTGGCACATCTGTTCCTTGCAAAAATGGCATCCCTCCAAGTGAATTTATCATTTTTGCCTCACATGTAGAGTTGCTCATTTATTTCCTAAGAGAATAACCTAGCTGGAATTCCACAGCTATTTTGAAAACTGTTTGTTCTCTGATTTTCTTCATTTCCAGATGAATGAGCCCCGTTCACAAAATTGAGTGACTATCTCTGGGTCCCAACTGCATTAATTCCCCGTGACAGTGAAGTTTGTTGACAGTAAACGTAGACTAGAATTTTATGGCAGATAACTGTCAACATGTCTCTCTGGAATACCATTATGGCAAATATCTGTCAACTCGAGTGTCTGCGTTTAGGTATCGACTTACAAGCTTTAAAGAAAACCAGGAAAAATTATAAGCACGATTTTATATAAACCACTGTTATCCCTAGACTTTGAAGTGGGAAGAGTGCATATGGATCTCTTGACCTGAAAAAACCACTACAAGAGTATAGATAATGCCAGACTTGGTGACCCATATATTAGCCTCATTTTCTAGAATACTTGAGCTCAAACTGTCCTACAGGGGCTGAGTAAACATTGAGGAATTTCTTTTACTTCAATTTCTTGTTCACTGTAGTAGTAAAGAATTTCCCCAGGTAATCATTCCAGTGGGGTAACTGTGTTAGTCTTCTTGCAGCAAAAAGAAACAGAACTCTTGTGGCACCATTAAAACTAACATCATTTTATTTAAGGAGTCACAAAACTCCAGTTGATTTTATGTCCCCTAGGTTACTGTGACAATAACCTATAATAATAAAAGGATTTATCAGTCTGTCAGTTCATCTGTCTGTGGCACATGTAACTCATTGGAAAGCCTCAACATTCCTTATGTACAGTGATTAAGAGTTTTGTTAATCATTACTACCCCACTATGTTTCATAAGGTGCTTGAGTACCTGCATTGTTTGATATGTTTTATATGTTGTTGAACCTTTAAACAGTTGCATATTAGTTACCATATATACACAATATACACAATATACCTCTACAAATGGTTTATGTCTTATCAATTGTCTTTGAGGAGCAGCAGTGGCGTAGGAGGTTAAGAGCTCGTTATCTAATCTGGAGGAACCAGGTTTGATTCCCAGCTCTGCCGCCCGAGCTGTGGAGGCTTATCTGGGGAATTCAGATTAGCCTGTGCACTCCCACACATGCCAGCTGGGTGACCTTGGGCTAGTCACAGCTTCTCAGAGCTCTCTCAGCCCCACCTACCTCACAGGGTGTTTGTTGTGAGGGGTGAAGAGCAAGGAGATTGTGAGCCCCTTTGAGTCTCCTGCAGGAGAGAAAGGGGGGATATAAATCCAAACTACTACTACTACTACTACTACTACTACTACTACTCTTTTTCTTTTTCTTTTTCTTTTTCTTTTTCTTTTTCTTTTTCTTTTTCTTTTTCTTTTTCTTTTTCTTCTTCTTTTTCTTCTTCTTCTTCTTCTTCTTCTTCTTCTTCTTCTTCTTCTTCTTCTTCACCACAATTTGGGACATTTGCATATACCAATAAGTTCATTTGCCTTGTGTCTGTATATACAGTCCATGTTTTCCAGGCTTGGCTGGCCTTAGATTTTTAGACTGTGTTTTGACTGTATATATTTGCTACTCAGATAACTAAAGCCTCAACATATAGCAGTAACCTCAGTATGATCATGGGAGTAGTTGTGCAGTGAAGGGAATCAGAACATGCTGTCCCACATAATCTGTGGACACCCTTATCAAACTTCATATCCCATTCTGTTTTCCTTAACAACCTTTTTCAAAAAGTTATGTGCTTTGGAATGGATGATTCAGATGTTCTGGCTTAAATGCACATAACTCTCTTTGTTCTGCAGTACTTCAATATGGAATTCTAGGACTGCAAAATAGTGGTGAAAACTTCCTGATTTTAGCATCAGGCTGGAAAGCCCCAGGGTTAAATAAGGAAAGGGCTCATAGACTTTAATCACCATGGTTCCTGTTTGTACTAATATGATGATTTTAGCTACCTGGATATAAATATACAAACTGGAATTCAGAGAACCATTCAAGTAACACTACATACCCACAGGGCTTATAGATTTGTTTTCCAAGTGTTTCTCACGCCACAGGGCAAAGCGGTCTTGAAAATGATGGGACTTTCAAAAGGCATTTTATGGTATGGTCTTTGGGGTCTGTCATTCGATAAAAATAGGTATTGTTCAATACAAAAGAGACATGTCCCAGACCTGAGGCACACTGAAAGCTGTTTTTTGTTGTAGCAAAGTTGTAGCAAAGTGGATACAGCCATCCTGAAGGAGGTGTCAATTTCCATACTGGTTAGTCTACCTTTTGTGTGTTTAAAGCCACCCCAGGGCTGATTCTGTCTTTGTGAGGAGCATATTGATTCAGCTACATTGACACCTAGTCCAATGTTCCATCTCACTTTTATTTATTATCTGTGAGGGTAGGATAACACTAGCCTTAAGATAATAAATAAACCTGCATGAATGGCTCTGTCTGATTCTAGGATATGAGGTGTTTGCTGTACGGCTGCATTCAGACATCGTAAATGTTATATATGTAGCCCCATTAGTGAAGCAGTTATTGCTCCAGGAACCCACAGCACCCATGCAGCTCAGGTAATTTGATCTCTTTTACTGAACTGAGAGTCAGGGACAGGAAAGAAAAGATGGAAATCATGGGCAGGCAGGATTTAAAGGAAAAGTGCATTATATTCCCCCCACACACACACACACACACATTGGAACATGTTGAAACTGGGGTTGCCAGGACCCCCCGGACCACATCCATGTTGATAAACTCTTGGAGATTTGGAGATGGACCCTGGGCAGGACAAGGACCTCAATGGGGTACAATGCCATAAACTCCATCCACTAAAGC
Source organism: Sphaerodactylus townsendi (assembly GCF_021028975.2). Lineage (NCBI taxonomy): Eukaryota > Metazoa > Chordata > Lepidosauria > Squamata > Sphaerodactylidae > Sphaerodactylus > Sphaerodactylus townsendi. The sequence continues at coordinate 118,306,818 of NC_059429.1, read as the reverse complement.
ATTTGTTTTCTCCAGACTGCAGAGTTCCGTTCCCCTGGAGAAAACAATCTCTGTAGTCTGGAGATGAGCTATTATCCCCAGGGATTACCAGGTCCTACCTGGAGGCTGATATCCCTACCTGAAACAAATCCCTTTGTGATGAAAAGGAGTCAAAGTTAATACACTCCTCCCCCCCCCCTTCCATTCTTTCCCCTGGAAGCAGGATTGAAACTGCAGAAATCTTCAATAAACTCATTCTGAATCTTGGTTTCTAAGTTGCGGTCCAGGGCATACAGTTGAACTCTTGGTGAACGATCTACAGAGTACCTCCCCCTCTAACTGTCATTAGCAGATGGATGTGAGCCATAATAATGGGATATTACTGCACCAGCTATTGTTGATTTCTGTCTGGTTTTAAAATGTAAATTGGGGTTTTATAGAATTTTTCTGTTGTTACTGATTTTTGTCAGCTGCCCTGAGTAGTTGGGGAGGTGGAGAATATAAACGGAAAAGACAGAGAGACAGAGAGACGGATGGATGGATAGATGGATAGAACTTGGTGGGCACCAGAGAAGGTTTCAACAGTTACCATGGCACCAAAGAGCACCATGTTTGGGACTTCTGGCGTAGAGCATCACTTCAAATTGATATATTCTCCTCAAACTTTGGCTTCACCAGTTACTGCCCCCCAAAACTCACGGCATTTTCTGAGACGGTGTTGGCAATCTTATCTCTCATATCCATTAACTGAGGCCGACCATAGCTGGCTATTGGTGCCTTTTCTTGAAAATGTCTGACAACCAGCAAGCTGCAGTTATATTCTACATGCACAACCTTTTTTGAGATCTAGTTCTTCTAAGATTTAATATATGGCTTCATAAAAGGAAGATTCTGTTAGAGTGCAGTTTTAAAGAAAGACCTTTGGAAGACTTTAAATTGCTTCTGCTCCTTTTTAGAAAATTTAAACTTTTCCCTCCTCTTGATCAGTCAGTCAGGTTGGCCTTATCAGCAAGAATCCATAAGGTGCTAAAATTCTCCTCCAGTTATCTCTGTGGGCAACATACATTTCGAATGCCATCTTCCATGATGCAGCCAATTAAAATCATGCTGAGTACAACCTAAAAAACATAAAGAAGCTGACCGAAGTGAGCTGGTTTTTTTTAATTAGTTTTCTGTACTATGCAAAATGTTATGTTATATATCTTTATTAGGGTCTTATAATTTACTGCATCATTAAAAACATTTTTTTAGAAATGTTTGATTTAAACTAACAGAAAATGTCAGCAGAACTGAAAGCACAGCATCCCAGGATGGTTTTAAACCGTTGTTTTCTAATAATCACATGTGTTAGAGAGCAAAGGGAAACTCTGTCAAAATGATAATTGTGACAAGTCTTCAAAGGTGAATTTCTACCCTGGATATACTCTCCGCCCCACTACTCATGTGACATCAACTCCACTTGGGGGTCACAACAACCACACAAGGTATAAGTCAGTGTTAATAGTAGATGTAGAAGGACTTAATGGATTAATGACTCTTAGATTCTGTCTTCCGAAAAAATGGGCCAGTGTGTGGTATTACCTGAAGTCAACCCCATCACTGCCCATGTAGAGTTTCTTCTGCTACAGCCAACAACCCCATCCTCTCACCCTTACTGAAGCAGCTAACATTCCTTGTTCTCTGACACCTTTTTTAGTGATGAAAAGAAGGTTGTTGTTGATGGTGGTGGTGTTGTTCCAAATTGTGCCAAGAGGTCTAAAGCCCCACCAACATCCCCATGTGCAGTACAGCAGCTGGGACTAAGTTGAATGCTACCTAGCACCAAGACTGTTGCCTCCCCAGGTGGTTGCACTGTTTTGGTAGAACATAGACAGATGTGACTTTAGATTTTTTCCCCCCTCCTAGGACACAGTTGCGTGTACATTAGTAAATAATGTCATCAAAGTAGAGCCATGCTTAAATTAGGTAAATAAAAAAGCATCAAGGGTATAAAACAAGAGGATTTCCAAGGGTCTGGAGAGATGATAACTAGGAGAACATTTACCTTAACTTTCAGTGATCAGTTATTGAGAAACAAATTTACAACCAGGAGTAATGGTTCAAGTAATGGGTTTAAAGGGCCTTTCCCCACTTACCTTAAGCCCCGCACTACTTGAGGAGAGTAGCGCTGGGTCCCCTGGCACTCCCCACGAGAGGGGCTACGACAGTGCATCTTGCAAAGGGCACCTTTTGATGACCCTGCGCAAAGCTGGGGTCGTGGGGACGCCCGGGCACGTGTCAGGGATGCCGCGCGCTGGGAATTGCGCGCAGCGACCACAGCTGAGGGAAAAGTGGGGAAAGGCCCAAAGTTAGGACCAGGAGTAATGGGGTCAAGGTGAAGGAAAAGAGATTCCACCTAAACATCAGGAAAAACTTCCTGACAGTATGAGCTGTTTGACAGTGGAATGCACTACCTCAAGTGTGGTGGAGTCTCCTTTGGATGTTTTTAAAGAGAAGCTGGATGGCCATCTGTCAGGAGTGTTTTGATTACCTACTCCTGCATTGCAGGGGGTTGGACTTGAAGGCCCTCTAGGTCTCTTCCAACTCTATGATTCTATGAAAAGTACCTCAGATACAAACAATATTCGTAATTATTAACATTAGAATTTTTTTTTGCCTCACATGAAAGTGTGCTTACAGATCCTGATTGTTAGAGTACTGTGAAATCCAGTGCCTTCAACCACCAGTTTTTTGTGGGAAAGACGTTTTTATACATGCGTTGATGCATTGGATTTGGGGTTTGGGTATTAAAATAACCCAGAATACAATCTGTGAACAGGTTTTCCTCGCATGTTAGCAGTATTAATAATTTACACTGCAAAGTCAGAGGACCGGCATCCCCCTTTTCCATTTATGTTCTGGGTCTCTGTAGTTCAGCATCTTATTCCTAGTAGTGATTGGTCAGATGTCACAGAAATCCCCAGGTAAGACTCACAGAAGGCTGCATTCATTGGCTGACTGCTCCCTGTCTTTCTGTCTCTGAACCTGGAAATTCCACTTCATTGCTAGCCAGTGAAAAACTTACTGACTTGTCTAAGTCTATTTATAAATCACCTATGATTGATTTCCACAGGCCAGCTACCCATTGTGTGAAGGAGTATTTCCATTTGTCAGTCTTAAATCTACTGCCAAACAGCTTTGAGGAGGAGCCATGGCTCAGTGGTAGATTATCTGGCCTTGTCATCCACACACTGGCCTAATCTTTGTCATCCACACTTGAAAGTTCCAGGTGTTAGGTGATGTGAAAGGTCTCTACCTCAGACCCTGGAAAGCCACTGCCAATCTGAATTGACAGTACTGACCTTGATGGACTGATAGTCTGATTCAGAACAAAGCAGCTTTGTGTATGTGTATGCATTCAGCTTGGGGTAGCAGTTAGAACCAGTGGACTCTGATATGGAGAACCAGACTTTATTTCCCACTCCTTCACATGAGCGGCAGACTTTAAGCTGGCCTTTGACAGTTGCTGGCAATTACGTAAAAATGTTTAATAGTGCTGTAACACTAATAAGAATTATCTTTCACATCCTGCATGTGAGCTCCTAAAGGCACCTGGTGGGCCACTGTGAGTAGCAGAGTGCTGGACTAGACAGACTCTGGTCTGATCCAGCAGGCTAGTTCTTATGTTCTTATGTTCTTATCTTGGTATGGTATGAGAACCAACATGGCGTAGTGGTTAAAAGTGGATTACTCTAATCTGGAGAACCAAGTTTGATTCCCTACTCCTCCACATGAGCAGTGAACCATTATCTGGTGAAGTGGATGTGTTTCCTCACTCCTCCACATGAAGTCTGCTGGGTGACCTTGGGTTAGTCATAGAACTCTGAGGACACTTTCAGCCCCATCAACCTCACAAGGTGTCTGTTGTGGGAAGAGGAAGGGGAAAGAGTTTGCAAGCCATCTTGAATCTCCTTACAGGAGAGAAGTGTGGGGTATAAATCCAAGCTCTTCCTCCTCCTCCTTCTCCTCTTCTTCTTCTGCCCCATTCTAGTATTATGTGAAATGGAAAAAAATCTTCATCTTCTTTCTCTTGTGTAAATTTTGTAGGTCTCTTGGTCACCTTTGTTTAGAAACTAAAAAGTGCTAGTCGGTTCAGTTCTGTCTCATAGGGAAAGCAGACCCAACCTCTGTTCTTTTTTTTCTTTTTTGCACTTTTCCCAGTGTTTTTCCAACATGGAATTTGCCTTTTATTTTAATCACTGCAATTTACTAAGTCAGCATTCGCAAAAGAACAATCTATCACAGACTGAAAGAGGGGTTTTTTTTTGTCTTAATCAGTCACAACCAGTTCAGATTTCACATAATTTCATATATATGAAATTAAAATTTTAGCTAATTACATTAAAAGACAGTTAAAATGTATAATTTGGAGAGAATACAGCATGGAATAGCCTGATGTTATCAGATCGTGGTAGCTAAGCAGAGTCAGAAAATTGATGGGAAACCATCAAGGAAGGCTCTATGTGGGAAATCAATGGCAAACCACCTCTGCTTCTCACTTGCCTGAAAGTCCCTTGCAGGGGTTGCCACAAGTCAGCTGTGACTTGACAGCACTTTACCCACAAAATGTATAGTTTATTCATTCCAAGACCCTGGTCATGAAAACTTGAGTGAATATGGCAAAAACAAGTGAATCCATGCTGTTATGTTATAAAATATAAATGAGCATGTCCAAGAACTCTAGTTAATTTCTATGGCTTTTGAAGAAACAGCTTTTCTCCATTTTGCAGCACCACGTTTCATGTACTGATGCTGATGAACCCCCTCTGCACAGCTGAGTTCATGTTACATTCTGGGTCATCTCATAACATGACATAATTCAAGGGTACAGTCAGTTCACAGGAGCCAGCTTGAACTGAATTGTCATTTATACTCCCTGCTCATTAGTTAGTTTTCCTGGGGGACCACTTCAAAGCCAAAGTGAGGGGTCATGTGCCAAGGGAGAGATATTCAGCCAGTGCCTGCTTTCAAGGCAATGGGGTCAGACTGCCAGGAAAATGACATGGTGGAAAATCCTGTTTCAACAGATGCCGCTATACAATTTGTTTGTATCTGGGATAATATTAAGGGGATCTAAAATGTACCTTTTGAAGGTTCACATATTTTACAGGGTGCTATAGTGGCTGACCCATACTGTGAAATGACCCCCTGCCACAAAGGGTGCCTCAAGTCATCTCGGAAGACAAAACGGCGTTGCCATCTCTGAAGTTCCTTTTCTAACAGCTAGCCCATGGGCAGCGGAGCAGGTTGTTTCACCTCATCACAGATTTCTGGACATGGAATAATAGAAACATAGAGTTGGAAGAAGCCACCTAGGCCATCTAGTCCAACCCTCTGTTCAATGCAGTATCAGCCTACAGCAGTGATGGCAAACCTTTGGCACTCCAGATGTTATGGACTACAATTCCCATCAGCCCTTGCCAGCACCACCAATTGGCCATGCTGGCAGGGGCTGATGGGAATTTTAGTCCATAACATCTGGAGTGCCAAAGGTTCACCACCACGGGCCTACAGCATCCCTGACAAGTATTGTCGAAGGCTTTCATGGCCCGATTCAACTGGTTATGGTGGGTTTTCCGGGCTGTGTGGCCGTGGTCTGGTGTGTAACAGACTTCCCTCTGTGATACACCTCTGAAGATGCCAGCCACAGGTGCAGGCGAAATGTTAGGAACAAGATCCACCAGATCACGGCCACACAGCCCAGAAAACCCACCACAACTCCCTAACAAGTGTTTGTCCAGCTGCTAATTAAAGAATGCCAGTGATGGGAAACTCACCATCTCTCTAGGTAGCTGATTCCACTGTGGAATAACTCTTACTATTCAAAAAAAAAATCCTAATATCTAGCCAGTACCTTTCCCCATGTAACTTAAGCCCATTATTGTGAGTGTTATCCTCTGTTGCCAGCAGGAATAGCTCCCTGCGCTCCTCTAAGCGACAGTCCTTCAAATACTTAAAGAGAGCAATCACGTCCCCTTTCAACCTCCTCTACTCCAGACTCAGCATTGCTAAGTCCCTCAGCATTTCCTTGTAGAGCTTGGTCTCCAGGCCCTGATCATCCTTGTTGCTCTCCTCTGCACCCGCTCCATTCTGTCCACATCCATTTTGAAGTAAGGCTCCAGAACTGAAGTAAGAACTCCAGAACACAATACTCCAGATGCAGCGTCACCAGTGCTGTGTAAAGTGAGGCTAAAACTTCTTGCAGTTTAGATGCGATGCCTCTATTGATACACCCCATGGGTAGGTCTGTCTACAATCTGTAATGCATCCAATAAGAGGAATCCCTAGACAGTCATCAATAGGCTGAGTGTAAGGAAGCCATTTAGGCAGAGGGCTGACAAAGTGAGAATCGAGAGGTTCTTGCTTCTTCTGTTCTGCTCACACGGGCTCTGCTGCTTCCCAGTTTCAGTCTCACTGACCGGATGTCTTTTTATAACTGGGCTGTGTGAGTGAATGGGCCAAGCTCCACTAACAGTGGCAGCACATCATTTCCAGTGAGGGCTGCCGAAATAATGGCTAAAAATGTCAGCAAGAGCAGCATGACATCACTTCCAGGGAAAATCCAGAAGTAATATCTGCCCTGTCTAGGGATTGCTGGAAATTCTATGGGTTTACCATAAAGTTTGTACCAGTTCCAAGCAGGATATGATATCAAGCCTAGGTTTTCTCAGGAAGTGATGTTGCACTGTCAACCAAGTCCCCATTCCCCACCCCACCCCCAGATTCCTACCAACCCTACTTTCCAGCCAAGCTGTGTGATGGTTCTTTTATTATTAAGGTATAATAAAACATTTCATTATTTAATTCCTTGAGATTCACCAGCTGCCAACTACGACCTTTTAGTTGTGTCAACTCTTTTATGGTCATCCTACATCATTCATATCTCAAAATAACAACAGACACATTTAAAAATAAATTATTGCCTTAACAATCTCAAGCACAGACATAATTTGAGACCATTTCAATTTGGGCAGAGCTTGTACTCTACGTATTCATTAAAAAGAGGTAACAGTTTATTTTTTCTATTGAGAATCCAAATTGTGTGACCATTTTTGATAACTGAAATAAAATGAACTATGTGTTTTTCTCCTAGTTCTGCCCATCTCCTTTGTTGCGATAATTAATGGCTTGGATATATTTTCTTCATATTCCAGGCAATAGTCTAAAAAAAAAACCCCCACCAAAATTGAAATAGCTGCAACAGGTAGTAATTGAGATAGTTGCACTTCTTTGAACTTTTCAGTCTCTCACCTGGAAATAAGAACAGCGTGGCTGCAACATGTTTTCTACACGAATTCCTCTTTTCTCTTGTTGGAATGTGGCAAGAAATAGCTTCCATCAATTACCTTTTGTGTATCCACAGCATACTGTCTGCGAGACAGCAGTCAGCCATCTTGATGCATTGATTCATTCTCATTCAAGGCTGAGGGCCCTGGTCATCCCGGAGGCCTCCTTTGAATTCTCCAGCATAGAAGATCACAAGCCAGAAACTGCCCTGAACAATTTGCCTTGGAGTTTGTTAGTCAGCCTGCTGATCCTCCTAATTCTTTGCAATTCAGCACACAACGGTTCAAGATCACAGGGAGAGATATCTTTCTCTGTGTGCTCCTTCGATTAATTTCTGTCATTTCAAACCCAGTATACATTTGACCTTTAGTTCTGCAAAGCCAGCCACCCTGCAATGTTGAAATTCGGTAAGAAATCATGACACTGATCATCAAGATGCTCACAGTGGTGTAATTCCCTGCGATCTATTTCAGTTCCTCTAAATCTCTCAGATGGTGAGATGGTAGCTTCCCAGATTGTATAACTTTGTAACAGAGGGGGCAGGTGGAGAGGATTTAGCATTCTCCTTACCCTTTTGGGTCAAAAGGTAAATAGGCTTAAATGGGGATTAGTTATTTCACTTTTACTGCATGAACCAAATCCCCCCTGAAACACACTGTATATCGACAGCTACTGCCATCTATTGAATGAACTACAAAATCACTTATCAAGCTCTTATCAAGCTCAAAGCTCTCCTCGTTCAGCTTGTATTCTGCTCACTTTTCAGGAGGCAGTTGATTTTGCATTTGGCAGTTTGGCTGTTCATGGGCAGTTTGAGCACACTGAGCATAGACTGTGGATTGTTATTGTGCTCTATCTGTGTGTGTTCACCGCCCTGAGCCCTTCGGGGGAGGGCGGTCTATAAACCTAATAAATAAATAAATAAATAAAAATGTGTTCACTATAATTTGTGGACAGGGCTTGAAAACTAAAACAACAAAACCCTTAAATTAAATATTTTCTCCGTGAATGAGAAAAAAAACTTATATTAAAATTCATATCACAGGTTCCAAAAATATAATATGAAAATGTCTGTAGTCTCTTTCCTCCCCCCCCCCCCCAGTGGAAAAATAGTAAATTTGGGGAAATGCTGAAATATTTGCAATGAAATGCTTTTTAAGACTAGGCTTTGCTCAAAAAATGTGTAATTTGAATTTTGTATAAAAGGCAATCTACATCAAATGATGATAACACTGAAGACATATGCAACATTTTCAAGAATATATATTTTGGTTAAATAAAACTGTAATTGTGACCCTTTTCACCACTGAGTAAATGGATGCTGTTGAATGTGCCCTGAAGTTTTACATCTCTATCACAGGGCACATTCAACAGCATACATTCACTCACTGTTGATGGTAGAAAGTGCTGTTAAGTTGCAGCCAACTTATGATGATCCCATAGGGTTTTCAATGTGAGAGTGGTGGTTTACCATTGCCTGCATCTACATACCATCCCTGGTCTCCCATCTAAGTACTAACCAGGGACAACCCTGTTTAGCTCATGACCACATCAGGCCAGCCTGGGTTATTCAGCTCAGGTCCCAGTCCCACTCAAGATTACACATGACCCAATATGATGTTTTCTCCCATGGCACCTTGAGAAGCAATCATACAATTTGTCTTTGGTCACAATGTAGCCAGCATAAGCTGCAATGCACTGAAAACAAGGATTAATGTCTACTTTCAGTGCAGGTTTGCAGACCAGATATTTATTATGCAACTCCCAGTTTTTCTTGATTTACTGTCTGACAAATTCGGCTGCAGGAAAGCATTTAAACTGCCAATGGTGTAACATACTGCCTTATGAGACAGAGGCCCTTTCTGCACGGGTCATTTACAGTACCCTGTAAACGCCATCCCTAGGTAGCTGTTCGCATGGGGGGTGCAGCTGCATCGCAGCCATGCCACCCTTGCTCTCCCCCAGCAGCGCGAAGCCGCTGTTTCCAAACATTGCTCCCCGAGTGAGGTTTTCTGGAAACAGCAACTTCCAGCCGCTGCCGTACAAATGGCAGTGGCTGGAAGGCGCCATCCCCCCCTTTCCCGATCGACATACCTTCCCTGCGACCTTCCGGCATGTCGCCCAGGCCTGGGGACACGCCCCCCTTGCCCTGCGACTCCAGAGCTGTCACGCAGGGCAGGGGGCGTGTCCCCTGGCCTGGGCGACATGCCGGAAGGTCGCAGGGAAGGTACGTCAATCGGGTGACTGTGCAGCACTGAGCCGTCTTCCCTGCCCTTACCGGGACCATTCGCACGAACGGCCCCGGGGGGGGGGGTCAGCGTTGTATACGCTGACACACACCCCAGCGTGGCCGTGCGGAAACGGCCCAAGTGTGGTACAGTGGTTAAGAGCGGTGGACTATAATTGGGAAAACTGAGTTTGATTCCACACTTCTCCACATAAGTGGCGGACTCTAATCTGGTCAACCAGGTTTGTTTCCCCACTTACAGCCTGCTGGGTGACCTTGACCTAGTCACAGTTCTTCAGAATTGTCTCAGCCCCACCTACCGCACAAGGTGTTTGTTGTGGGGGAGAAGAAGGGAAGGAGTTTGTAAGCTGCATTGAGACTCCTCACTATTGAGAAAAGCAGGGTATAAATCCAACCTCTCCTCCTCCTTCTCTCCTCCTCCTCCTCTCTCTGGGACACTGAATCTAGCTAACCTGGATATAACTAGGCAAGTGTAATGTTCTTAGAGGGGCTTTGAGAGGGTAGAAATGTTAACAAAACATTCCTATACTTTGGAGCAGCAAATTATTGTGCCAGTTCATCGTTTCATTGATAATGAAACCTAAATAAACATGTCAGGGCAGCTGTGGACAAATCAAAGCTAATGTAAAGATACCCTAGTTAACTGAGCCTAGTTAACTGAGCCCCTAGTTAACTGAGCCGAGAAATGCCAGTCTTTAGGTGGGGCCTAGGGATGTCCCATAATTACAACTCATCTCCAGATTACAGAGATCAGTTTCTCGGGGGGGGGGGGGGAATGGATGCTTTGGAGAATGGACTCTATGGTATTGTACTCCACAGGGGTCCCAGACTTCCAGAGTGGTGTAGTGGTTAAGAGGGGTGGACTCTAACCTGGTGAACCAGGTTAGATTTTCCCTGCCACATGAGTGGCAGACTCTAATCTGATTAACCAGGTTTATTTCCCCACTCCTGTACATGAAATCTGCTAGATGACTTTGGGCTAGTCACAATTCTCTCTCAAAACTCTTATAGAGCCACCTACTTCACAAGGTATCTACTATGGGGAGGGAAAAAGAAGATGATATTAAGCTGCTTTGAGATTCCTTAAAGGTATGGAAAATGGGGTATATAAAAATCAATTCTTCTTTTGTTTCTTCTTCCCGAGGCTCCACCTCCCAAATGTCCAGGAATTCCCTAGCCTGGAGCTGACAATCCTATGACTGAGCTCACTGGTGGGATTCAAATAATTTAACAACCGGTTCTGGTGATAGGATTCAAATAATTAAACAACTGGTTGTTTGCAAGCACCATTTTAGCAACCGGTTCTGCCAAAGTGGGGCGAACCGGCTGAATCCCACCACTGACTGAGCTCCTAATTCAGCCTAAAAGGGATCCTCTTTTTTTATGTTCTGAGTTTATTTCTGTCTTGTCTTGATTCTTACATTGGAAAAGCAAATGAACTACTGGCTCTGTTATCTTAGGATAACTGATTTTGTGAACAAGCTCTTAATACATTCTCTCATCACACAGAGGAAATGTTCACACACTTGTTTCAAATGAGTGGATTTATCCAACTGTTTCAGTACACTAGCATTAGCCTTTATGTTGATCTATGCAGAGTGATTTGCCATGAGAAATATTTCACTTGATTGTTCCATTCAGCCAAATGCTTAAAGGCATGTCCTCGTCCAAACTAAATCTTTGGCCTTGCAACTCTTCTCTTCCCGATGTTCCTAGAAGAAATGTTCCCTCCCTTAATTTGATTGCAAAATATCATCAGACATGTAATCCAGCAAAATGTGTGGAAGGAGGCCCGGGAGAAAAACAAAATAAAACAAACAAACAGAAAATTATTCTTTCAGATCTGACACCTGCTGCCTATTCAGACAGATTGGATCTGATGAGAACTTACACGGCAGATGGAGCAAAATGAGAATTAGCCACTTGCTTCCCTGAATGCTTATTAGTCTTGTACTGAATTTCTCTACAGATGTTTTTAAATGAATGAATATGCTATACATTTCAGGTCACTGAAAGTGGTCCAAGATGGCAGTTCTCACTCAGTTCATAACACAGTCTCTCTGTATGTTAAGTGCTGTCAAGATGTTTCTGACTTACAGCGACCCTATAAATCAATGTCCTCCAAAACATCCTATTGTTAACAGTGTTGTCTTGCAAACTGAGGGACATGGCTTCTTTTATAGAGTTAAACCCCACCCAGTCAAAACCTTTGATGAAATCTATGAAACACAAACTGATTTGCTTCTGGAATTCTCTTGTATGCTCTAGTAACCAATGTAAATTTGCAATATGATCTCTAGTTCATCTTCCTTTTCTGAATGTAGCCTGAACATCAAGCATTTCTTGCTCCATATATGATAACGGGCTTTGTAGCAAGACTTTGAGCATCACTTTACTCACATAAGAAATCAGTGCAATGATCCGATAGTTGCTACAGTTTTTGATGTCTCCTTTTTTGGAATTGGAATGTAAATTGACTGTTTCACAGCTACAGAAAATGAATAACTTGCTGAGCCATGGGATGGATGAGATGTGACTCTATAGGAGCGGTTGGCAAGCACTGATCTGTGTACCACAGATAACACTGCATAGCTTATAATTGGCTCATGAACCATCCCTGACTGTGCCAATGCAACCATCATTGATCTTCTAGGAGTTACTGAATAGACATATTTCAGGACTCAAAAACTGACCTTTCACCTCATAGTATTTAGCGTTGGTCTTTCTTTTAATCATTCTTTTTATTGTGTATATATTCTCAGAATACAAAGGAATTGAGGTTCGCAAACTGTAAGATCCTATGCAAAAACAGAATGAGCACTGACAATGCTTTTTTTCTCCGTTGTGAGGGTCTATTTTCTGGGGGTCTGGTGTGGGGGTCTATTACACTTTAATCCAAAAAATACATAGAAAGATTTGGTGCACATTCCTATTCACAGTTTTATTAGTGAAACATCCTGCGGTGTGAGGATTCTACTTTAGACTCTCATCCTTCTCTTAACACGACATTCTGCTAGTTTACAGCTTGATGGTCAATAACCAGCATTTCCAAAGCATGAAGTTACTTGCATACATGTTGATCCTTGCTCCCCCCACTAAACTTATCCCTCACCATTTTGAAGAGCATAGAGGAATCTGGTGTTATTTTTCTGGAAATTAATCGGTATTTTTGAAGTCCTATATAGATGAGCTAGATTTGAGATACTCAAGTCCAGTGGCACTTTAGAGATTTTTCTGGGTATAAGCAGAGGTGGGATCCAACCAGTTCTCACCACTTCTCTAGAAGTGGTTACTAATTTTTTCTGAGTGCCGAGAAGGGGTTACTAAAGCAACCTCCCTGCCCAATACGGACTGGATGTGTGTGTGTGCGGCGGCGCCACTGTTTGAATCCCACCACTATCAGAACCTGTTATTAAAATTTTTGGATCCCATCACTGGGTGTAAGCTTTTGAGAGGTAAAGCTCCATTTGCCATACAGGGAGGTATCTGCGCCTGAAACTACGTAACAGAGGTGCTTCTGAAATCTCACACAGTGGAAGTGATAACTGTATTTTAGCTGCTGTGTAGCCATTGTTTTTTTCTGACTAACATCACCCATGGAATAAGTCTAAGAAACCATTGTTTTAACTCTAGTTCAGATTCATTTGCCCTAATCAGGATGGAACTAAATCTGATTGATGTGATAAAGTAATGAATGGCCCTGATTGGATTGGGATCGCTCTGTGACACCCTAATATGTGTTGAAGCATCAGCTTTCTTAAAGGAACATGCCAGCAAACAAGTCCTAAAAATGGTGATTCTTTTCAGACGTGGTGGAATTTTTTTCGAACCTTCTGAAAACATCATTTTCATCCTTTAGACAGATTGATAGTTAGACAGTACAAAGGTATTCCTTTGCTGTCAGAATGAATTAAGATATTTAAATGCCAGCCAACCTAAGCTTACATAACATCTTAAAGAGAACCCTCAAACCATTCAGCTTTCAGCTGGGGTTGTGGCCTTTGATGAAGTAGACAGGGTTCACCACTTTGTTAACATTCTGGAAAGGTTTGGAATAATGAGATGTCAGGTGAGATGAAATGAAGCATCTTGTTCCTTTAAAGAAAACGTGATCAAACAATTTGCCCTTGTGGGCCAAGATGATCCAAGCAAAGCAAAGAGAGTCTCTCTTTCCTGCAGGTGCTTTAATCACACCATGAGAGAGAGAAAAAGATACCTTTTTGATTAAGGTAATGAAACAAAATGCCTTTGATGGACAGTCCATTATGGGGACCCTATTGCTTGCAACGTTCTGTCAGGTAGCGAGAGATTATGCAGGATCAAGTTGTTCAGCTCCCATGTTTCCATGAGCCACTTTTGCAACTACAGTGGCCCATGATTAAAAGGAGGCCAGTTTCAACAAGCAAAGCTGTTCACATCCAGAAGATATTCAAAAAGCCAGTGAAAAATTACTGGTGTGCAGCAGGGAACCCAAGGGTATTAATTACTCTGCTTCCATGCGCCACATGCTTTTTCAAGACTCTGAAATAAAAATACACCCCAACCACAGCCTCTAAAGCAACACTCTAGATGGGCTATTGTAAACTGACCTTGAAACCAGAGGGAAATGGTCAGATCTCAAGCTGGCTTAGCAATCTATTTTCCAATCACTTCTGGGCAACGGTAGAAAAATATACTCTCTCCTCTGATATGTAAATATACCGTAAGGAAAAGAAAAATGTTGTTGAGGTGTAACAGAACATCACATGTCCAGGCCCAATCCCCTGACTAGAGAGGTATGTAGTATCCCTGGAGTGAAACATAGAGATATTTTAAACAGGATCCCAAAACTGATCAATCAATTACCCATTAATGATTGTCCATGAAACAGCTACGAACACCATTGAAAGCATTAAGGCTGACTATGAAGCATTTGGGAGGAAGCTGAAAGGAATGGGGGCACAGATGGTGTTCTCTTTGATCCTTCCTGTCAGAGGAAGGGGAATGTGACAGGAACATGTAATGGATGTGAACCAGTGGCTGCGTTGATGGAGCCAGTAGGAGTGATTTGGATTCTGGGACCACGGACTATGTTTTCTAGATTATTATTATTATTATTATTATTATTATTATTATTATTATTATTATTATTATTATTATTATTATTATTATTATTATTATTATGAAGAAGAAGAAGAAGAAGAAGAAGAAGAAGAAGAAGAAGAAGAGGAAGAAGAGGAGGAGGAGGAGGAGGAGGAGTTTGGATTTATATCCCCCCTTTCTCTCCTGTAGGAGACTCAAAGGGGTTTACAATCTCCTTGCCCTTCCCCCCTCACAACAAACACCCTGTGAGGTAGGTGGGGCTGAGAGAGCTCCGAGAAGCTGTGACTAGCCCAAGGTCACCCAGCTGGCGTGTGTGGGAGTGCACAGGCTAATCCGAATTCCCCAGATCAGCCTCCACAGCTCAGGCAGCAGAGTGGGGAATCAAACCCGGTTCCTCCAGGATTAGAATGCACCTGCTCTTAACCACTACGCCACTGCTGCTCTCCTTAGGTGGACTGATTTCTGTCACCTAGAGACCAGTTGTAATAACAGGAGATCTCCAGTTTCCACCTGGAATTTGTCAACCCTGGGGATGGAGGCTGTCATAAAGAGGAGAATTTGTCAAGAGTGACCAACTGGGTCCAATCTATTAATGAGTACATGTGTACCAGTTCCATGCAATAATCATGCATCTCAAGATGACTGTGTCTTGATGGGCCTTCTGATGTTTCCTCAAAAGAGGTACCTGCAAATAGCACATTTGCATCTGCTGTACATTAAGAAATCCATCTCTAGGTGACAATTCCGAGTCCATTCTTACAAGGAAGCCATCAGAGCCACATGGGTGTGCTTTATTTTTAGATCTTTCACTTTGGCTGATGGTTCCTAAATGATTTGGGAGAAAAAAGAATTAAGAATGCAATGCTGAGCTTAAAAGATGCATTAGAATTACAGTGTAACATCTCCTCTAAATTTTGCATTTGCGCTAAGCAAAACTGTGAGTACTTGGATTGTGGAGGGGATGGAAAATTACTTAGAAACACGAGTATTTCAGAATACTTTGTGATAGGTTTTTCACAATGTTTCCCAATGGCATCACACTTATAGTACTGACTGGGCAAACAGAAGAAGAAGAAGAAGAAGAAGAAGAAGAAGAAGAAGAAGAAGAAGAAGAAGAAGAAGAAGAAGAAGAAGAAGAAGAAGAAGAAGAAGAAGAAGAAGAAGAGGAAGAAGAAGAAGAGGAAGAAGAAGAAGAGGAAGAAGAAGAGGAAGAAGAAGAGGAAGAGGAAGAGGAGGAGGAGGAGGCCCACTTTGCATATAAAAGGTCAACTTGAGGCTGTCTGCTCTGTAATGGAGGGTCTCCCAATATTACTCTGCTCACAAGAAGAGATTCCACTATTTGCTCTCATCCTGGTCACCATTTTGCCTACCCCTGCTTCTGAGTTATTCCAGGTCAGTGAGTTCACTGCACCTCTTCCTTCCTTCCTTCCTTCCTTCCTTCCTTCCTTCCTTCCTTCCTTCCTTCCTTCCTTCCTTCCTTCCTTCCTTCCTTCCTTTCTTTCACCATCATTTAAAATGGTAAAATCCTTTGTGGTCATTTTGATGGTACATTATAGTTATGGTTAATTTTTTTTAAAGAGAAGAAAGGCTGATTGTTCCCCTGGAAATGCCTGCCCAGGATTTGGCAAGGGAAGGCAGAGAGGAGCAGGAACTGCAAAGGAAAATCAATGAATGCTGGTCTGGTTCGCTTTCCCTAAGCAGGAAGGAAAACATCACAGTTTGTCTGCTTTGTGAAACTGCAGGGAATATTGGATCTGAGCTGCAATGAGTTTGAAGGAGGAAAAAAATGTCTGTAATCAAAACTCAACCCCTAAGGGAATGTTTGCTTACTGGGGAGCAGAGCACAAGTACAAAATAGACCGAAGAGTTGGTTTGTATACCCCACTTTTCTCTACCTGTAAGGAGTCTCTGATCGGTTTACAAACTCCTTCCCTTCCTCTCCCAAGAACAGACACATTGTGAGGTAGGTGGGGCTGAAAGAGTTCTGAGAGAACTATGGCTAGCCCAGCACCACTCAGGAAGCTTAATGTGGAGGAGTAGGGAAACAAACCCACTTCTCCAGCTTAGAGTTCATCCTTCTGAACTAATGAACCACACAAGTGAGGACTCACAAGAAACTCACCAGAAGGCAAATGGCAAAACCCCTCCAACTGGCCTGGAAGAAAATTGCTTCTTGACCCCAAAGTGGTGATTGGCATTTCTTTGGGTGTACTCCTTGGGCTCCTCTCTGCCTTCCCTTACCTCCTGTGGAAGCCTGTTCTCCTATTGCCATGGTGGCGAACCATGCTGGCAGGGGCTGATGGGAATTGTAGTCCATAACATCTGGAGTGCCAAAGGTTCGCCACCACTGTCCTATTGCAACTGAGCTTTAGGCAACAGAGATCAGCTCACCTGGACAAAACGGCCATTTCGGAAGGTCGTCTCGTCTCTATAGCATTATACTCCACTGACGTCCTTCCCTTCCTCAAACCCTACCAGGTTTTTGAATTGAATTGAATTGAATAACTTTAATGTCCTTGTACGCACACATTGTGCCTTGTGCCCACACAGCGAAAATACAAAACAATGAACAAATACAACACAATGAAAATACAAAACAAGGTTCAGGCCCGCCTCCAAAATCTCTAATCCAGAGTTGGCAGCACTGCTTCTATCAACTCCTCCTGGGCATCACTGCATGCCTACTTTCTCTCCCTGGTGATAGAAAAGGGTTCCTTGCTTTTTTCTTTTGTTCACTTCCAGAGATTCCTACCCCCTTTGCTCCTCCTTCTTCTGACTTGCCCAGCTTCATCTGTGCTCCCGCCTCGCGGCCACTAGCACCCACACTGGCCAAAACCCTTCATCTTGGGGGGGGGGGGTGTTCCTTAAAACCCCTCCCCCATGTTTTTTTGTTTTGTTTTAAGTTTGTGGGCTTTTTTATAGTCTGTGTTCCAAGTTCAGAATTAGATAGATGATAATAAAATCCAGGATAGTTCCAGGAAAAAAATAATCACTCAGGGCTGTGAAATGCAGGCAGTCCAGTGTGAAATGTTGTCATGCAAAATCCAGATCTAATAAAGAAAAATACAGGTGACACGCACTAGATGCATTAGGTGCGTTGTCAGCTTAGATGGCTGGGGAGTCCCACGTTTTGATCATTTATCTGTTGCAAGCAAGAGGCAGTTTGGAACATCACAAACAATTTCGAATGCTAAGACAAATCAGTCTGGGTGGTTGCTGCAATGAGATTTCTGGCTTGCAGAAGCACTTTGCTGTAATACTGAGACAATTGACCAATGTTATTTGGGAGCTAGCAGCATATATGCATGACTTCTTCCCATCCAGCTCGGCCTAAATAGTTGCGAAACAGTTTGTGACAAAAGACAGCATCGATCTCTTCCAGCCTACTTTCACAGGGCAGCTGACCTTGCTTTAAAAGGTGCCCTGGAATGCTCTACCCCAGGGAAATGTGATGCCATGCCAAAGGTATCAAAAACTCCTTTACACCTTGCTGAAGGATTTGTGTTCTCAATCTGCAGCATCATCTGTGACATCTAAAGATAATAGCTTTCTCCAGCATCACGGGGGTATTGAGACGATAAATGCATTCAAGCTTGTGAAGGTCTTGAATAGTAGAAAACTGATGGATATATTGATTCTTTGGATTTATAACCTGCTCCATGGCCTGAAAATGGGCCCTTTGGGAAGCTGCAGTCATGCAAAAAAAGACACCTAAAAACAAATTTTATAAACCTTTGATATGTGGAACCCCAGAGGGGGAAAAAAAAACCCTGACCAAATCATTATGTTCAGTTTAATCTCACATATTTCTTCACGTAGTCAAGAGATCCATGGTTTGAGAAAACATTCTTAATGTCTCATTTCTCAAGTGTGGACCTGAAAATCCCCACTTTGATTTAGCTTCTCCACAGGGCACACTGAATCAGATTCTTTATTTTCACACCATTTTTGTTTCCACATGCTGACTTGTCCTCCTAAAACCATACCTTTCTACCACATTTGTAACCATAAAAACGTAAGAACATAAGAAAGAGCCTGCTGGATCAGACCAGAGTCCATTTAGTCCAGCACTCTGCTACTCGCAGTGGCCCACCAGGTGCCTTGGGGAGCTCACGTGCAGGAGGTGAAAGCAATGGCCTTCTGCTGCTGCTGCTCCCGAGCACCTGGTCTGCTCAGGCATTTGCAATCTCAGATCAAGGAGGATCAAGATTGGCAGCCATAGATCGACTTCTCCTCCATAAATCTGTCCAAGTCCAAATCTGTCCAAACCATCTCAATTAACCAGCCTCATACATAGAAATGGCACACCCTGTGCGGCTAAATATCACAGAGATTACATGTAAAAGTATTATTGGTCATAGTCATTAAAGCCAGGGAGTTTACTGCCCAAGCCTCTTCAAAATTCAAGAGGGACAGGACCCAATTGGTAAGGCTGGTAATTGTCCAGCCAATAGGAAAGGCTATTTGGAGGCTTTTATAAGAATGCTCTGCCTCTCCAGTCAGCGTGGTGGAGTGGTTAAGAGTGGCAGACTCTAATCTGGAGAACCAAGTTTGATTCGCCACTCCTCCATATGAAGCCTGCTAGGTGACCTTGGGCCAGGCACAGTTCTCTTAGAACTCTCTCAGCCCGCAAGGAATGGCAAAGGTGCAAGGAATGGCAAACCACTTTTGAATGTCTCTTGCCTTGAAAACTTCGCAAGGCCGCCATAAGTCAATTGTGACTTAACAACACAGACACACACAGACACAGACACACACACACACACACACACAGAGAGAGAGAGAGAGAGAGCCTCTCTCATATAGGTATTTTCTGAGTCCTGCTGATCCATCCATCCTCCTGCTGCTTCCACCCACTTTCCAATGTTTGTAGCTTTAATTATATATGTATCTCCCTAACTGATTCATAAGTTTTCTGGTATGGCTGTGATTGGGCCCTATTGCTGGGGGGGAGGCTGCGAAAATTAAGTTCAGGAAGGAGGACTAGTTAGGGAGAGAGGTAGAAAGTGTTCTGAAGGGTGTTGGGGAGGCCTGGGGAGGGATCCAGCATCCCAGGCAATTTTGGCTGTAAAAATTGCCCTTTTATTATTTTATTTATTTATTTATTATTTGGATTGCTATACCATCCTATCCTCAAGGGGCTCTTCATGCATCTGAGGAAGTGATCTTTGAGTCATGTAAGCATAAGGTGACCAGATGGTCACCTTTTGTGATCTGGGACGGGGAAGCGGCCGCGCGTGTACGCGGCCACAGGAGCGCACGGCCTTCCGGGGCTTGCCTTTTGCCACCCTGTGACAAAGCGGCAAACGGCAAGCCCCAGATGGCCATGCGCTCCTGCGGCCAGGCGCACAGGAGGCTGCCGCACTGCCTTGTGCCCCAGAAGGCAGTGCAGCAGCCTCCCAAAAAATTGGGACAATTTGTAGAACCCGCGGGATGCGGGACAAATTATCTAAAGGCGTGACTGTCCCACCATAAGCGGGATGGCTGGTCAGCCTACGTAAGCATCTGCTGTAATACATTTTGGTAATCTTTGAGGTAGATTCCTGTTTATTATTATTACAGCACATTTACCCCAGGGTAATTGGTTTTTCCTCCTATCCTACCTCTTTTTCCTAACCACTCCTAGCCACTCCTTTCCACAATTTGCCAAACATGTGTCTGAGTCTCAAGTGAGGAGATCAGAAAAGGAGAAACAACCCATAGACCACTGATGCTTTGATACTTCATTTCTCTGACACAAATTACTTCACCGCCACTTCTCTGCTTGGGAATTACACCCTTGGCTACCAAAATGTCTTGGACGAGCCTTACATGCTGCCATTCATTTGTCTGGAAAATTAAATTGGGAAATCATACATTTTTTTTTAAAGAAGAAGAGTTTATACCTAGTTTATAAAGAAGAGTTTACACCTTTTTTTATAAAGAAGAAGAGTTTATACCCTGCTTTTTTCAATCATGAGGAGTCTCAAAGCAGCTTATAAACTTCTCCCCTTCCTCTATCTGCAACAGACTTCTGCGATTTTTTTTTAAAGAATCACCCACTCAAATTGTTTCTATTCTGGTGGTGTCTGAGATGAGCAGCTATTGGCAGACTGCTACATGTGAACCTGCCTTATACTGAATTAAACCCTTGGTTTATCAAGGTCTGACTGGCATCAGCTCTCCCGGGTCTTTGGTGGCAATCTTACACTCCAACTACTGGCTGATTCTTTTAATGGGAGATCCAGGCACTGAATTTAAGATCGTCCGCATACAAAGCGGATGCTGTATTACTAAGACATGGATCCAATGGTGGGATTCAGCAGGTTCGCACCATTTCAGCAGAACTAGTTGTTAAAATGGTGCTTGTAAACAACCAGTTGTTAAATTATTTGAATCCCATCACCGGAACCGGTTGTTAAGATTATTTGAATCACACCACTGCATAGATCCCTTCCCCTTAATTTAACGCCCAGCTTCCAGGTTCTTTTTAACAAATAGAAATCGATGCACTTGAATACCAAACTCCTGCTGAACATACCATACGCTTACTTATAGGATCTGATTCTTCTCTTAAAAACAACAACAAAAACATAAAATCTAGCAGAAACTTCACAATGGGTGATGCAAATACCATAATGAGAGATCCATCAAGGCAGCAACCTCTGGAAGAAACACAATCTGCAATTTGTTTAGTCTATAGCTTCTCATTTTCGAGTCTGTTTTAAAGTATCGGAGGAAGTGACACATTGCTGGCTGCTCTGACACCTTCTGTGATGGTTTATTTCATAAGTTCATTTTACAACCAGCTTTAGAAAGCAGTCCTGCTCGAATCATTGGTGTTTACATGGAAAATAATTGAATATCAATCAAGGCTCACTAGCAAACCTTTGACAGCTTCAGTTCTTCTATTATTGAATTAATCAAGTCCTGACATTCTGATGGGTTATTACAGTGGCAAGAAAAGGGCCAGAAAATTTTATAATGAAAAGTTTCATTATATGCATATATATATATAAAATGAAAAGTTTCCTGCAAAGTTAAATCTCAAGATCATATCTCAAGATCATATCTGACAGTTTTGGGATGTCCAAGTTTTTAATCTTGTTTGAGGGTGAGGAGGAGGCAGAATCTGGCCTGTTTTAAAATTCAGGTCTGCATAACCTTTGAATCATCAAGTTGAAAGAAATCTACTACCTTTGTACTATCAGCAGACTTAAAACGGAGCTACTTAGAGTAGAGAAGAAGGTCTAGTAGTCTTCCTGCACTCACTGCAACCTCCCATCACTTTAGGAAAAGAAAACTGTCCACGCAAGATGTTCTTTTCAATAGAAAGGTTTTACTTAGCAGTTGCAAGGTTACACAAGACTATACTTGATAAGACTACAAGGCTATACAGAAAACTTCAGCAATACTATAACACTAGAACTAGAACATACTTGAAGTCTAGAATAGAAGAGAATACTGCATATATACAATGCACAACTTTATACATTCAAGCTAGGTACAGTGGTGGGATTCAAATAATTTAGCAACCGGTTCCGGTGATGGGATTCAAATAATTCAACAACTGGTGGTTTACAAGCACCATTTTAACAAACGATTCTGCCGAAGTAGTGCGAACCTGTTGAATCCCACCACTGGCTAGGTACTTTTCCGGGCAACAGTCTCCCATTGGACCAGAGTCACAGTTGAATGCACCAATCACATTAAAGGTCAACT
Organism: Sphaerodactylus townsendi; assembly: GCF_021028975.2. Lineage (NCBI taxonomy): Eukaryota > Metazoa > Chordata > Lepidosauria > Squamata > Sphaerodactylidae > Sphaerodactylus > Sphaerodactylus townsendi. Next base: position 118,284,482 of record NC_059429.1, on the reverse strand, counting down.
GTACCTGGTTGCCCTCAGACTTCCTGGCTCTTGGCCCCTGTTGCTGGGCAAACCTTTTGCTGCCTAGAAGATGACCTTGTGAACCTTTGTTTTATATATCATGACATATACTGCGGCCTGCTGATTTCTTGACCTCCTCCCAGTATTGCATTCACCAAAAAAGCTTCTTCTATGGTACCGCATTGAGATGCTTGGCAGCAGGAGAAATTTATGACCAGAGAAAACTCAGAGGTGCAGCGTGGCAAAAATTCCCCAGATGTAGGAAACTAGCACTCCATGGACAAGTTCAGCCCTGTTTCCTAGCCTTCTCATTGATACACTAGTTTTCTACATGCAGGACATGTTGTCACTTTCTAAACCAGCTATGCATACACCTACATTCAGAAGTGAACAGTTCTAACAGGAATGTGCATTTATTTATTTACCTATTATATTTAAAATGCACATTTCTTACGGAGTGGATGATACAGTTTAAGTCAATACAAGCAGTGAGATGAGACATCCAGTATGATGAGTCTTTCTATTGGCGCCTTTTCTGCACAAGTAATTTACAACATACCATGCTGCCAAATGTTACGGGGGTTTTCCCTTTGAATTCCACACAATTTTATTTCCCCGTCCGTTTGGCTCTGGAAATGTTTTTTCTTCACTTTTCCTTTGTTTTCCCAAGAACTTCAAGCAAATTTGTTTTTCAATTCATTTCTGAGCCAGCTTCTTTTGAGTTTGCAATCATGTTGAATCAGTCTTTATTTCTCTGTCCCACCAAAGTCCTGGTCCTTATCCATGTCCCCATGTCTTCACCCAACCTCCCCTTCGGTCTTTTTCTCCGCCTCCTTTTTAAAAATTCTCTTTGTCATATCAAACTAGTGATGTAAGATTCAGGGTAAGATTCAAAGAAGCAGGGTTTATTGGGTCAGCTTTGTCAGTTACATAAAACTCCCAATGTTAACATTCAGGCAGAGGTACAACCTAGTATGGTCAATTTGATCAACTTTTTCGATTTCAGAAGAAGACGACGAGTTTGGATTTTCTAACCGCAATGAGTATTGAAGTGGCTTACAAACTCCTTCCTTTCCCCTCCTCACAACAGATATCTTGTGAGGTAGATGGGGCTGGGAGACTTTAGAGAGAACCGTGACTAAGCGAAGGTCACCCAGCAGGCTTCATGTGTAGAGAAGCAAACCCAGTTCACCATATTAGAGTCCACCATATGGAGGAGTGAGGGAGTCAAACTTGAATCTCCACATTAGAGACCACCACTTTTAACCACTACACCACACTGCAAACATTTAGGCAGAGATACAAAACTAGCGCAGTCAATTGTCAATTTCATATCAAACTATCAATATAATGCATGGGTAGAGAGAGATCTTGAAGCTGGGGGCAATTGCATCTGTGACAGAACACTGAGATGCTGGAGCGACTGAAAATAGTACTAGGAGCAGAGGCATAGCAAGGGGGGAAAGCACCTGGTGCACCGGTGCGTCCTCCGCTCCCATCCCGCCCTGGAGCGCCCCGTCCCACCCTGAATGCCCCTGGAATGCCCTCACCATGGGGTGTGCGTCCGGTTCATCGCACACACCCCTATCCCCTTGGTGCTACCCCTCTGACTAGGAGTAATCACTACATGTAATCGAGGACTGCTGCAGTTATGATCATACATTACTGGAGATCAAATTTGGCAGAAAAATGTGGTTCTATTTTCCTTCAGCTAATGGTGCCTTCTCCAGGAGTTGTTTGGCTTCCATTTTGGGTTGGTGGTTCTCAATAGTAGAAATGGAAACTGATACATTTTTGAATTGCTGCATCAAAATATAACTGCACAGCAATGCTTGGGGGGTGGGGACGAGCTGTTCTTCTGTGCCACAGATGACATCCCACCAAGGTCCGATCTTGATAGTCCAGAGATCAGTCATAATTCTGGGAGATCTCCAAGAAACACCTAGAGGTTGTCAGCCCCCAGTGAAAGGCCTGGAATGTCACACTGAAAGGGCATGAGTTGCTCTTACTTTCTCAGTGTGGGATAAACAATTGGTTGGGTAATTATGGGATACACCTGTTCAAAGTATCTGCAGAATGTCTGATTAGGCAGAATATTCCAGATACATACCTGCTGAAAAGGAGAAGGGTTTCACCTTATCCTGGGCTGCTCTTTTGTGGAAGGACATTTAGAAAGGAATGAGATCTCAGGGCACATTTATTTGTGTTTTTACAAATTGTTGGCACGTTTGAGCATATGGCTGTGTGTTTGTAGCTGCCTCTGCTTACCTTACAAAATCAAAGATTTCAGAGACAGAGTAGTGCGAGGAAAACTCTATTAAGTCACACAGCCATGTCTACCGGCCAATGAAAAAGTGCTCCCTGAAGTATATTTTTAGTGCTTTCTTGTACTGTGCTAGGGGTTAAGTGGGAAAGGATCACCTTCTCCCTTGCTGTTCCTTCTCAACGTGCCTGCATGCTTCTTAACAGCAGCCCAGTGCTTTTGAGAAGAAATGGTTGTCACATCTCATGCACAGAAAAGCACACAGTTAACTCAGGAGTCAGAAAGAACAATTTCTGTGATGTTGCTGGTTTTTAATGTTTGCATTGACAGAGTATTTTGGAGGTCATTAATTCATAGGGTCAGCATGAGTCGGAAGCAACTTGATGGCTCTTAATAGACATTGATATAATATTTTAATATTACTGTGAAATAGCATGAAGAAGGAAGAATTTCTGTTTATGGTTGTTTATGCATGGCACAAATATACCAGGTTATAATTGGTATCTTACAATCCAGATCTGTTTTATCCCGGTTTCTCTCTTCACGTGGCTGCCCATTTCTGTAAAGGAATTGCGTGAAGACCAGGAGGAAATACTCCAGTTTGTTTCGCACGGGCCTAGGTCTTTTGTATTCACACCGCAAGTGTATCCGCACATGCGCAAACATCCCCAGTGTCCCATATTCTGATTGGCTGTTGTTTTTGGGCTGCTGATCTCTCCTTAACACTGGACTCAAACTGTCCATTCCCCCCCAACGTCCATTTTGGGCAATTGCCACCCCCACAAAAAGGCTGCATTTCTGAGTGGTCAACCCCCAGGGAGTAGGGGAAAATGAAGCCCCCCTTTTTTCAAGTTCTGGATAGGGCCTGGTGCAGGCCTCAACATGGAAAGCGGCAGCAAAAAACAATGGGGCACAGTATCACATCACACTCACATTCTCATATTTTTGTGGAAAATGAGAGACTCTCCCCCCCACCCCCTGATATACCCACTAACATTCGGCCCAAAGTGCACATCTCCCTAGCTATGCGCTCTGAGCAACCAGTACATGTACAGAAAAGAAAACGGGGACATTTTGGGACTCCACTCCTGATTAACCCAGGCGAAATGGCACCCAGTCGATACCATGAGCAGAAAATGTGCTTGGGGGAACATTTAGGGAAGGGTGGGCTGCAACCCTCGGTGGCTCAGCAGAGTTGAAAACTGACATGACGTCAGATGGGGAGATCAGGGGGCGGACGGCAGGGCAGGGAGATCAGGCGACTGGGTGGGGAAAATAAACTGGTTCTGTTCCTGTGGTGTTTGTACAGTAGTGGGTTCACTGTGGAATTGTTGTTAATAAATAAGGGTTATTCATGATCCGCACAGGTCAGCCAGGAAATGGGTGTGGCTGGAGAAGAAGAAAGAGGCCAGAGAGGGCAGAATTCTGGAACTCTCTGGGAATGAGCCAGCCGTTATGGTGGGTATAATTTATTTGCCTTGCTCTGAGACCAAGCAGGCCTGACACTTCCCCCATCTGCTCCTTCACATACAAGAGTACATTGAGGCCTCAGCAGTCGTTCAGTGCCGAAGAGTGCTTGGCCATCTGCCCAGAGCTACCCAAACTGCCAATACTATGCCTGAGTTGCTTCAGTTCTGTCCATAGAGAAGAATCAGTTGTGCAAATGAATAGCTTCTAGCCAATGGATTGTAATTTTCTTTTAAGCAGAGTACAAAAATGGGGGGGGGGAGAAGTATTGCTTCCTAAACCACACAGTGAGAACTGACCTATCTCAGAGAGCTGTTTGATTAAAAATGTGGAAACCAGTGGAGCAGATGCCCTGAAGCTTCCTTATTCCATTACTAGCTGCACCATGTGGATTTGCTGCATTAATCGAGATACCTACATCTGGCACAAAGAGCCTTTAAGAATCTCTTCCATCACTAAAAGATTCCCTGTGTTGGAGGACAATGCTGCTATTAGTGGCTTGGACGTACAGGATCTAACTCATGACCACAAGAGAAGAGAAGAAGAGAAGCATTTGGCTGTATATTCCATTAGGAGGAGGAGGAGGAGGAGGAGGAGGAGGAGGAGGAGAAGGAGGAGGAGGAGGAGAAGAAGAAGAAGAAGAAGAAGAAGAAGAAGAAGAAGAAGAAGAAGAAGAAGAAGAAGAAGAAGAAGAAGAAGAAGAAGAAGAAGAAGAAGAAGAAGAAGAAGAAGAAGAAGAAGAAGAAGAAGAAGAAGAAGAAGAAGAAGAAGAAGAAGAAGAAGAAGAAGAAGAAGAAAGCATCAATTCTGCCAATTGGCCATGGTTGATGGGAATCACAGTCTATGAACCTTTGAAGGGTCATAGGTTGAAGACCTCTGTTTTAGTTCTGAAAGAGTTTGACACCCATGGCCTGGGAGTTGGATCCAGCATCCTCAGAGGACTTATCAGCTCTGTGAGCTAGATGAGAAGGGGTTGCCAATTCAAGCAACCACCTCACCTCTCTCCCAATCTGGCCTGGCAAGCCACCCTCCACCTCCCAGCATTGATCTGGGCTGGTGAAATTGCTGGATTGGCCTTCTGGATCTCGGTCATCTGGAAGAGAAGAAGAGTTAAATTAATATATCTGAGGCGTGTGCTGGTCTTCTCTAAAATAATGCTCAGCATCACGCAGTGTAACTTACTGATTTCAGAGAACTGTTTTAAATCTTTCCTGCATTTCTTCACTATTTCTACTTATAACAAAAGATTAGCATTTGGTCTTCATTTTCCCTTTCTATTGTTTTTAGTTGCCAAGTTACTTCTATTGGGTTATGATCTGCAAAAGTATTTAATTGTACATTCATGTTGTCTAGCTTGATAATTAAGGTTTTAGAAATCCCACACATGTCTATCCTAGAATATGACTGTTGTCTGGCAGAAAAGAAGAAGCAATCCCCTCTGTTTGGATTCTTAATTTGCCATGCATCTTCTATTTGTAGTATTTCCATATCAGCAAAAACATTCTTGGGTAACCTTCTTTCTTTAGGTTTTTTTTAGATCTCTCTTTTGGGGGGTCTGTTACTTCATTCCTATCATCAAGGATCATTAATTCATTTTCTTGAAAATGTAAAATATCTTGAAATAATTTTTCATTAAAAGATTTCTTTCACATTGTTAGGAGCATAAATCATTGCTACTGTGATTATCTTTCCTTCTGAAAATCTAACTTTCAAAATTACATACTTTCCTTTCTGATCCTTTAGTTCAGGGATCTCCAACTTTTGGACCTTCAGATGTTTACGGACTACAATTCACATCAATTCTGCCAATTGGCCATGGTTGATGGGAATCACAGTCTATGAACCTTTGAAGGGTCATAGGTTGAAGACCTCTGTTTTAGTTCTGAAAGAGTTAATTGTTGCCTTTATGATGATTACTAAAAGAAATTATTATAGAAGCCATTAAATTTCAGAAAGGCAAAGAGAGTTTGTTGTTGTACATGCTCAGTGGAGTTTTGTCTAACAAAATGGTCACCGCTAACAAAAGAGTAATTTTGAACTCCTCACAGATACTCTTCCTCATGTCCTGCACAGAACAAGTCAAAGGCCAGATTGGCCATATGTGAACGCCCCCAGGAGAGCTCAGACAGTCCCACAGTTGAGTTGTCATGAGGACCATGAAATCCTGAGGTTCTCCTGAGAGCCACTTCTTGACACAGATGTTGAACTATCATTCTTTGGGTCAGGGGTAGGGAACCTGCGGCTCTCCAGATGTTCAGGAACTACAATTCCCATCAGCCCCTACCAGCATGGCCAATTGGCCATGCTGACAGAGGCTGATGGGAATTGTAGTTCCTGAACATCTGGAGAGCCGCAGGTTCCCTACCCCTGCTTTGGGTTATTAACACCAACATTTTGACTAGCCCAGTTTCTCTCCTTATTACAGCCCTGCCTCATGTGGCTTTTGTGCATACAGGTGCTATGGTCTCCAACACCACCTTTTTGGTGTTCAAAGGGGACCTCTCATGCCATTTTCACAAGCAGAAAATCAGGTTAGCTCTAACCCAGCATGCATGCTACTATGCCTAGGGATGCATCAAGTTCAGCATCAAGGATCATAAATTCATTTTCTTGAAATATGTTTTTGTAAAAAGAGAAGTTTCTTGTTTTAAGATACAGGCATGCCAATTGTTTGATATAAAAGGCAGTCTCTTGAACTGTGCCTGCTACAAGCTCTCAAAGTCCAAAGTTATTTTTTTAAATTGCAGTAACAACAGCTGGAGGGTAATAAAATGGATTCCTTTATACAAAATACATGCATTTCTAAGATCTAAATGGAGGCACTTTTAGAAAGAAAATCGCTGAAATAATCGCACGCGCTTTCTGTTTCCTGGGATATTAAATGCAGTACAATAGTTCTTTGCTATTTGTGCTTGGTTGGTTTTACCCAACAGAACCCACTTGGCTGCATGCTTTCCCTTTTATTATTCTTGGCATGCAGTTTGTCTCTATCCTTGTTTAGTAATTAATTACACATTTTCACATCTCTGCTGCCTCCATGGGGATAGTCTTGACCACACATTTAAAAAATGGATTAATGCGTATTTATATGGATGGTCCCTGTGGGATAATTTATACTTTGCAGGGATTTTTTTGCAGTCAACACACATTTAAACGTCTTTTTAAAAAAATAATAATAATGCTAATCTAACAAAGTGAGCAGCATTATGAATAGAATAGCTAATCACTCTGAAATAGTAGAGTGCAATATGTACTGATTCCCTTGGAAACTGATTACCCAGTGCAGAACTCAGTTAAGACCAAATCCCTTTATCTAACTTTCTGGGGAGATAAAAAGAATGGTTATTGGGCTAATTTCTTGGTTACAATAGCAGGTTTGTTTAGCAGGAAAAAAAGAAAACGAGAGCAGGGCCAAAATGTGATCCATCAACTTCTACCCATAAAGGTTAGTGCTTTACATATGGACTTCCTTTGCAGTAAGCTTTTCACTAACCTTTTAACAAATGGTGAGAGATCTTGCAACTGGCAGAAGGGTTGGGGGAAGGTAGAAGAAGAAGAAGAAGAAGAGTTTGGATTTATATCCCCCTTTCTCTCCTGTAGGAGACTCAAAGGGGCTTACAATCTCCTTGCCCTTCCCCCCTCACAACAAACACCCCGTGAGGTGGGTGGGGCTGAGAGAGCTCCCAGAAGCTGTGACTAGCCCAGGGTCACCCAGTTGGCGTGTGTGGGAGTGCACAGGCTAATCTGAATTCCTCAGATAAGCCTCCATAACTAGAGCGGCAGAGCTGGGAATCAAACCTGGTTCCTCCAGACCAGAGTGCACCTGCTCTTCGCCACTGCTCTTAGCCAAAGAATTCATAGAACTACTCTGTGTCACTATTGGGTTTGTAACAGAATTGATGCAGCATCCCCAAGCAACACTACTAATTTTTTGTCTTGTGAGCAGTGGGAGTGGGAGAGATACCATAGGACAGAGTAAGGTAGTGTGTTTTACGACCCAGTTCAGATCTCCACTATGTTGTGAAGTTTGTTGGTGACTTTGGGCCAGTCACTTTCTCTTTCAGCCTAACTTGCTTCATAGGTTTCGTTTTGAGAACAAAATTGAGGAGTACAGAACGACATGTGCCACCCTGACTTCCTTGAATGAAGGACAAGATGAAAATGTCCTAGATACATAGCTGTGTTTTCCCATGAGCAGGAGACAGATCAGCAATCCCAAATGGGTATCTGTAGATGCCACAGCAGCATGTGGGAACAAATGACACTAGCCTTTTCTGCACAGCAGAAATGAAACATCCTGCAGACATTTTAAAAAGATCTGTTTTGGCTTTTTGTGTTCGCTCTTCGCAGACAAAAAAAGCATTGCCAGCCAAAATGGTTCTTTTTTCCTGCCTGCCACTAGACAAAGCTCTTGCCCGTTCATAGTTGTGCCTGCCATTGTGGGTGCTGCTGCAGGGCTTCTCTGTGCCTGCACTATTTGGTAAAGGTTTCCCACAGAGGTTTCCTCTGCTTGCAACTCATCCGTGTGTGATTTTACTGTAAAAAGTACATGAGTACAGTTTATTTTCCATGGCAATCCCACACACATCTTGTCCCCCCCCCCTTTTTTTTTGAGGGAGATTCTATGAAACTACAATGACAGAACACAAGAATCTGCTATATGTGCTTATTTGAGTCATCGTAGCTGTAATTCCAGTAATTGTTTCTGGATAGTAACCACTTTGTGAAATAGTGTTGTTGGAGCCTAGCCACCAAATTTTGAACCGTCTAAGTCCTTTTAACAGGGGAGACTGCATGACCAACTACTGGTTTTGGGACAGTTCCTATGGTGGTGGCAGTGAGAAAGAGGGTTGGAGTTTGAATTCAGTGTTAGTCAGCTCCCATCCTGGCTTTGCCTTCCAGAACACCGGCACCCAGGGCTTGGATTTATGCCACCCTTTCGGGTGGTGCTAGTCCATTAAGCTCTATGGAGGGCTTTTTGGCAGTGGGGGAGTTTTATTCATGTTTGTTTCCCTGCACCGCCAAAAAGTCAAGGGCTCTGAATTGCACTGTAAGTGTCTTTCACCTTTGATATCTCCTCTCCTACCCCTGCATGTGGAACAGCCTGGCTATGGTGGAACTCAAGATGCTAAGAACTTGGAAAAGACAGTTCCCCACCCACACACACACACACACACGCACACACACACTGTGCCCAATGTAGTTGAGGAAAGACAACCAGCACAGGTTGTGGTTAGGAGCAGTGGACCCTCCAGAGAACTGAGTTTGATTCTCCTATTCTTTTCTGTGAAGCCTGTTAGGTGACCTTGGGCCAGTTACAATTCTCTTAGAACTTTCAGCCCACATGGAGATAGTCAGTGGAAAACCACCTCCAAGTGTTTCTTGCCTTGAAAACCCTACGGGGTCACTACAGAGGTGGAGCGAGGGGAAACTGTGCCCGGGGTGCACACACACCCTGTGCTCCTGCTGCGGCGGTGTCCACCCCCACCCCAGAACACCCTCACCACACCCCTGCTATGCCTCTCCACGGCCTGGTCATGCCCCCGCTGCGGCTCCACCCAGGGCATCACGCCCCCCCACCCTGTGGGCACTACGCTACTGGGTCACCATAAGTCATCAGTAACTTGACAACACTTTCCACCACTACCAGTGTACCCAATGTGGCTGAGGAAAGGTCAAAGAAGAAAGTTCCAAGGAGAATATCTTCCCTTTCTCATCCATCAGCAACTGCATCAGCTTCCCTAAGACTGTTTATTTCATCCATATTTTTACCAGTACCTCTTTTATTTATATTTTAAAAAATTAAAATACAAAAAAAATGTAAAAATAAAATATTTGATGTAAACAATGTCAGTTTTCTGGAAACTAATTGTGCTAATTACATTATTTTCGCTCCTTTTATTGGCACATACAATTTCAGGATGCAAAACAGATGTACACAGATGTCAGTACTAAACGTTAATATTAACTGATATAAAAACATCATCACAAAGTCTACTTAGTGTTTCTGTTCAAATGTTTTAATGGAGTAAAGTGAAATCTTTCGTCTCCATAGAAACAGACAACCTTGGCCCTCTGTGTGAAGGAATGTAAATAGAGTTATTTTCTTCCCTACCCAGAGCACCTCAAAACCATGTTTTGAACAAGAAACTTCACTTAATGTTCTAGGGAATGGATGTACATTTCCTCCAAGCGCCAAAGTGAAAATGAATTATACATTTCAGGTAGGGTGCTTTTTGATTTTATTTGCCCACGTTTTGAAGAAGTAGCTGGGTTCTGGAGAAGTCTACAAAATGACAACTGAAATGTTAATAGACTTACATTACAAGTGACCATTTGCAGTGATGAACAGTAAGATGGGTTGGATCTAGCATTACATTAACTAAACAAATGTGTTATGTATATATTCATGCCATACTTTACTTAAATATACACATTTTTTATTTTAAATACCATATTTGATTTTAAAGGCTTGTGAATATCTCCCTGAATTGACACATTTATTTATTTATTTAAATTATTCTACCCCACTCATTTTTCCCTTAACTTTCCATCATGAATTAAAATAAACAGCATGGCACATTAATAAAAGCACTAATAAATTCAAAAAGAATCTGTCTCACTCAGTCTTTCCTTTAACTTCCCCTCAGGAATTAAAGTAAATAGCAAAGCACATTAATAAGACATACTAAAATTTATTTTTATTGGGTCAGATTTTACAATACATTTTTCTCTCATTCATCAATAGGACATAAGAATATATGAGAACAGCCCTGATTCATCTAATCCACCCCACTGTTCAATATCATTTCCCTGGAGGGGTAACATCAGGGCACAGAGGCTGAGGCCTTCTCCTGAGGAGGTCCCCTTTAGACACCCAGCTAATAACCACTTATGGAATTATAGTCTGTGAATCTAATACTCTTTTGAAACCCTTCAAGCTCAAGGCTATCACTATATCCACTAACAGTGAAATTCCCCCTGTAATTATATATGGGTGAAGAAGGACTTCCTTTTGCAGATCTTGATGCTATTGCTCAACAACTTCATTGGGCACCTTCAAATTCATGTATTGTAGGAGAAGAAGAAAAATGTCTCTATGCACTTTCTCCTCTAATACATGACCTGATTGCCCATGTAGATTCAAACAGAAGGAGGTGGTTCCCTAAACCATTTGGGTCTTGGAAGGTCAAAGCTAGCACTTTGAATAATCTCTGCACCAAACTGGAAGCCAAAGGTGATCGTATAATATTGGCACTGCATGGTCAGAAAAGCCTGTGTAGTCCAGTTTAGCTCAGTCTTGTCAATGCTTGGAAGCTAAGCAGCATTGGTGATGGTTAGTAGTTGAATGAGAGACCATCCAAGAAGACTGGGATTTACTAGGCAGAAGAAGACAGTGGCAAACCACCTCTGCTCAGCTCTAGTCTTGAACATCCTGCGGATGGGCTTGCAATGAGTCAGTCATGAACTGATAGCACATTTGAAAACCAGGCTGAAATCAAATTCTGTAGCTGCTATATTCTGCACCAACCATTGTTTCTAAACACTTTTTAAAGATAGTCCAATGTGGAGAGCATTACAGTAGTTTAAACCCCTAAGTTTCTAGCCTAGCTTTTTGAAGACACATTAGATTGCTGGAAATTTCTATCAAGCCTGCATGGTATTGTGTGCTATAATTAAAGTTTACTCTAGGATAGAGACAGAGTTTATTAAAAGAGATTATGCAGTGGCTTCTACAAATACTGTTGTGTTGAATATTCAAGGGAAATTGCTAGCTGAGAAATAGTTATTTCCTGGAAACCCAAGTTACATTAAAATTGCTAATACTAATTAAGACTGTAAGGAATGACACTTTTGGCCTCTTGTTTAATGTAAGAATGAGTCGGACAAATGCCAGATTTGTATCTTTCCTGCCTAGATTATGCCAACCAATCAAGAATATTTGCTAATGATTGCCCTCTGAGGTGATTGCTCAGTCCATAAAAGCTCAAACATACAGTACATAATTTAAAAACTGACTTTTGTGTTCTAGGTCAATGCATAAGCTTATTACAGCAATATAAGAAAGGGTAGCTGGGCTGGATCCTGCCATGGGATAGTCAAAGAGTTTTCTTAACATAGCTTTCTTTGTACAAAATATTGCGCCACAGCAAAAGCGAGATTAAGTGCTGAATTTCCATTGCTGATCTGTTTTGTGATATTTGAAAATTCTAAAAGCAGATGGATATTTGACACAGCCAATAGTCCCGTTTGGGTGTGTTTTCATTCTCCCTCCCCCACTGTTTCCTCTTCCTCTTTCTGCTTTGTTTCTCTTTCCTGAAAGGCCCCACAGCCTCTTCCCTTTCCCTGCTTTCTTCTCCTTCACAACCAACCTACCATTATCTGCCCCTTTGTCTTCAGGTTTCCCTCTCTGCCCCTGCAGCCTCTATGTAGGAAAACTATGGTCCAGTTATGTGGCACTGGCCATTGGGTCAAGTCTATTTGCATGATAGGGAACCCTCAAATACTTCTGGGGGGCATCTTATTTTTCCCTGTATTTTCCTTCTCACACTATTTCCTCTTTCACTTTTCCTGGCAGCTGCCATATCCTCTCCACTTTCCCTGCCTCATTCTTGTTGTCAACAAACTACTTTTCATCTGCCTCCCATCTTCAGTTATATTTATTATTTACTTCATTGATACCCCACCTTTCTCCACAACAACCCTGTAAGGTCTGTTAAGCTGAAAGTATGTGACTGGCCCCAATCAACAAGTCAGCTTGCACGGCATGATGGCAGTTCAAACTTGGTTCTTCCAGATTCTACTCTGAAGCTCTAACTCAGTGGTTCTCGACCTTCCTAATGCCGCGACCCTTTAATACAGTTCCTCATGTTGTGGTGGCCCCCAACCCTAACATTTATCCATTTTACAGATGGAGAACACTGATGCAGAGAGTCTTGGGCGACCCCTGTGAAAGGGGTCCCGACCCCCAGGTTGAGAACCACTGCTCTAACTGCTCCCCCACACTGGTTTTTCTAAATGGCTGCTGTTAAGGAATAGCAAGCAGTCAGGCCTAGGTGAGTCATACAAGTCAGGTGATATCAAGTCACCCAATGGCCTAGCTTTGATTAGTCTTTCCTGAAAGGCCAGAACATCCCTGGAAAGGATCCTGCCCCCTCCCCCTACCTATTACTCACAGAAACGAAGTCTTGAAATATTGTGGTGGCCTAGCAAAAGCCACTGAGGGAATTAATTTGTTAAAGCCACATGGACTCCTTTTATGTTTTGGGGGTTTTCTATCCCGTATAAGCAATTCCAACCTCCAGGTGGGACATGGGGATCCCCTGGAATTTCAGTTTATCTGCAGAGTGCAGAAATCAGTTCCCTTAGAGAAAAATGATGCTTTGAGAGTGGACTAGAATAGCTGAATTCCACTGAGGTCCCTGCCTGCCCAGGCTCCGACTTCCAATCTGCAGGTGTTTCTCAGCCTGAATCTGAAAACACTACCCCCACCCCCATCCCCTGCCAGTGGCCAGGGGGGACATGGCAATCCTATCACCATTGCATTTTTAAAAAAGATTTCTGATTCTTCTGCAAACTTTAGATGTTATTCAGATCCGATCCAACCGCCAGATTTAAGTCTCCTCAGATATGGCCAACTTCTTACTTGTCTCCCTACTTCTCTTTCACTCATAACCCCTTCACTTTCTGTCTCCCTCCACTCTTTTTCCCCTTTCACTCATATCCCTGCTTTTTGTCTTCCCCACTTCTTCTTTCCTGTCAGTCATCCCCCTTGCTTCTGTTTCCTCCCAACTGTCTCCTTGCAATTCTCCCCATCCTTTCCCCTTCTAATCTAGACCATGGCCAACCATTTGGTTCCTGACTTTCCCCTTACCTGCTTGCCTCCAACCAATGGAGGAGTGCTGTTTGCTGGGAAACTATGAAAAGTGGGATTCTTTGTTGAATGGTTGGAAGGGGGGGTTGGAGGCTCCAGCAGCTCCCCCTCTTCCTTCTTCACTTGGCCAAGCTTTGTAGCAAGGGAGGACAGCAGCAGTAGGTTCTGCCTTGGCTGTGTCATTGTCAACCAGGAAAGTGAGTCACAATGCCTGCTCCTTATTCTACCCCCAGGGGGTGGTGAGCCGAGTGCAAAGTGGACTTGTTCAGGAAGGCATTTTAAAAGGAATAGTGTTGTGGTTTTAATCTGAAAATGCTTTTTTTAAAATCGGACTTGAGTCTTGCTAAGTAAGTCCACATTGTACTATTAATTACAGCAAGGTGTCTACAAGAAAGTAACCTTCGCTAAATGACAAAACCTAGCTGGATTTCAGGATACATGGCAAAACAGTCTGGATCCTTGGGAAGACTGCAGCTTAGCTATGCTTCCTACCTACTTGCAATGTAAACTGGCCAGAGGGCACAGCAATGATCCAGGAAGTTCTCTCCCCCCCCCCACCATTTGCATCCTCTCTCCCTTCTTTATTCACTGTACATTGTGCTTATTAGGGAATACATGAAGCAAGTTCGTGGGTTCCAGGGGAACCTAGGGGAAATACACTCCAAAAGCCAATCATAGAAAATGCATATTTAATCATGTTTATGAGCATACACAAACCCACAGTAAAAGATTAGTAATGATATCTAAAACATGCTGCTATCCTTTCTGGCATGTCTAACTAGTTATTCCACTCTGAAACAGTAAGACTTCCAGCAACTCCATCCACGTACATTGTAACTGGCTAGCGGGTTAATTAGCTAAAACAGTAAGCATGTCAGTATTGTGAAATGAAAGAGATCAAGAGATATTGTATTAGTGATGAGCGGGGAAATGAACAGAGTTCACAAATTGGTTTTCGAGTAGGTGCATCACTCCATCTACCCTCCTTCTTCACCATCGATTCCTTGAAAGGTAGGAATAAACCCTTGAAGTGTGTGTGTAGGGGGGGGGGTATTTCAATGAGACTTCTTTCACCTGTAAAATCTACGCACATTAGAGGAGGTCAACACAACTTGTGACCCTCCAAGATAAACACAACCATCTGCTGTAACCCACCACTTACTTGGCCAGAATCCAGCATTTACAGCAGCAGGCTGCAAGCTTGGCTCAAGACATTTTGTGGACCTCTCATGCTGACTCAGGTGAAACAGCATTTCTGTAGTTTGTCTTGGACCAGGTGGAAGCAGCATGGGGGGGGATAAATCTCCCTTTCTGCTTCCTGGTTTGGCACACAGCAGGCTTTTCAGTGCTCCTTAGACACAGGCAATAAAGGCATTTAGAGATGGGCTGCCCATTTAACCCACCAAGAAAATTCCCAGATGGTCACTGTTGTGCCAATGGTTGGCATGTCCAGCTCCAGGTTTGTTTGTTTATTTATTTATTTATTTGATTTGTTCACTGCCCTTTGTAACCCTGCCCTTTAGATCCTGCCTTATGAAATATTGGATTTAATATTATTTCTCATACTGCGTGCTACAAAATGCCAGTTTCCATGTTTGTATGGGTGGATAGCAGAGTGTCCAAGCTGAAAGCAAGCCTAAGGCAAAATAGTCTGTTTGCAGAGATTAGATCTGTGAGTTACTCCAGTGATACAGCCTGGATGCTTCATAACAGAGACATGAATCTTTGATTATCCCACCCTGCCAGAGTACTCCTTTAACATAATGGAATCTGTTGAGCTCCTGAACACCACACCTCGTTAAGCTGTTCTGATACAATGAATCCTGGAAGCCCATGATACTGTGCTCTTGAGAAAACATTTCTCCAAACAATTGCCTCCTCCCTGCATTTCCTCAACCTCAGATGCGATCTCCCTAACCACAAGATCCCTTCCTGATTTACTCAAGCCTCAGCCAAATTTGAATACTTAAGGCAGAGACTTTAGGAAGCACCTCTGCATAAACCATTCAAGGTATCACCGATATAATATAGGACCAATTGGCCCCATTGTCCTGGGAAGTAGAGATAATAGATAGAGCTGTTAATTAGCTCAACCCCGCATGTCCAGCAAGGAAACCTCAAGCAGTTGCAGAGAAACGAAATCTAAGTGTGAATTTCCCGCCTTACCTGCGCAAAGGGGTATAAAAGTTCTGCTCACCACACCCTCAGTGCTCAATACTAGACTGAACCTCTCTTGGTCACATTGGTGTGAGACACAATATCGTCCTTCGCATTGGGTTTCTATGCTGGCATAGAGATCCTTGTTTTCTGGAACTTCTCTGCAGATCTTAGGTAACGTACAAATCCCCTGCTTCCCCAACTCCCATTCTATCATCCAACCTATCTTTTCCTCCCTGTTTATATACTTAGGAACTGTGTGTATGTGCCTTAACATCTCACTGTGTGATTGTTTGCAACCAAAACTTATATAAAATTATTTAACAGCAATTTGGTCTTTTGTGAATTGTCTGCGGATACGTTTCAAGCCGTTTCTGGTATAGCTGTCTAAAAAGATCCCCTCCTAGCCAACCTATTGTATTGCCAAGCTGAGTAATTCCCCATTGCTCTATAAAAATAAGTTCGTATACTGTTAAGCTGGGTAACACCTTCCCTAGAAGGCCCTTAGCAGTTTGCAACAGTCAACAAACCAATGCATAAAACAGCAAATAATAATTTAAAAACTCCGTACAAAAATATCATTTAAATCTAAAACATATTAGAGAGGGCTCTCATAGGATCTCACATTAACTAACACATGGGCCCCATATTAATCAATTTACTATAAACAGGGCCTCATCAGAGGGCAAAAAAATTGAAAGGGAAAACTGAACCAGGGGAGGGGGGATGATTTGATGTCACACCGTCGCTGCCTCAACCATATGCCTGGTGGAACAGCTGTCTTGCAGGCCCAGTGGAATTGTGTTAAATCTTACAGGGCCCTGGTCTCCTTAGACAGAGCATTCCACCAGGCAGGGGGCAAGGCTGAGAAAGCCTTGGCCCTGATTGAGGCCAGCTGGACTTCCTCTGGGCCAGGGATCACCAAAAGATTTTTGTTAGCTAACCATAAGAGCCTTCAAGGGACATATCAGAAGAGGTGGGAAATATTGAAGATTATGGGAGTGGAGTCCAAGGAGGGCAGGGTTTGGGAAAGGGAGGTATTTCAGTGGAGTATAATGCAGCCACTTTTGTCAGGTGAACTGATCTTTGTTGCCTGGAGATCAGTTGCAATACTGGGAGATCTCCAGTCACCACCTGAAGATTGGCAACCGTACTGGCATCTGGCAGGAAACGAGAGCAGGGATATCTGGGACATAATCAGAGTACTTGACATGACATGACATCATCTCTAGGAAAACCAGGAGTGGCATCACATCACTCTAGGAATAGCCAAAAACTCTATGGTAAAGGGATGGCAGCAACTGTTTAAAAGGCAGCCAGTGATTTGCACTGGAAAGGAACTGGAACAAATTCATACAATGAAAATAGCAACGACACTTCATTTTGTTAAATTAAATTCCAAATTCAATTAAACTTTAAAAGGGAGGGATGATGACATGGTATCGCTAATCTCAGCAGCTAAGCAGAGTTGGTACTTGGAAGAGAGACCAACAAGGAAGTTTCTTCAGAAGAAGGCCGTGGCAAATCACCTCAGTTTCCCACTTGTCTTGACAGCCCTTTGCTGGGGTCTCCATAAGTCAGCTGTGACTTGAAGGCATTTTACACACACAATTGAAAAATAAACAATAAAATGAGAGAGTATTTTACCATGGCTAAACTGACAAACCTTGTTAACAAAAAAAAAACCCACGGAATATGGACTTAGAGAAAAATGGGACCTTTACATTTTTGGAGCAGCAGTGGCGTAGTGGTTAAGAGCAGGTGCATTCTAATCTGGAGGAACGGGGTTTGATTCCCCGCTCTGCCGCTTGAGCTATGGAGACTTACCTGGGGAATTCAGATTAGCCTGTGCACTCCCACACATGCCAGCTGGGTGACCTTGGGCTAGTCACAGTTCTTCAGAGCTCTCAGCCCCACCCACCTCACAGGGTGTTTGTTGTGAGGGGGGAAGGGCAAGGAGATTGTAAGCCCCTTTGAGTTTCCTACAGGAGAGAAAGGGGGGATATAAATCCAAACTCCTCCTCCTCCTCCTCCTCCTCCTCCTCCTCCTCCTTCTTCTTCTTCTTCTTCTTCTTCTTCTTCTTCTTCTTCTTCTTCGTATTATATAATGTGAAGCCTGGCCTAGGCATATGTGTTGATGCCAGGATATTATAGATTATGTGTTTAAGCTTATATGCATTTTCTCACCAAATTGTAATAACTATTTTGCTTAAACCAAGCTTTACTTCAGTATATTGAACAGTACTGTTACAGATCCATGTAATCTGTTTTTTTCTTTTTTCCTAAATCTTTTATTTCCCTTCTGTTATTTTTTTGTGGAAAAATAAAAATAAATTCTATTCAAAAATGAGCAAACAAATAAATGATTATAAAAGTTCGGCCTTCAAATTTCCCACCTGGAAACGCAGCATAAAATTCAACTCTCATCAAAGGCTTTTCAAGTGATGAAACTCAGATTTTTTTGGCCAAACTACAGCTTCAGTTTCTTAAATTCACAAGGTGCTTCGCGGAATTCACTCCATAATCAACAGGAATATAGGTATTCACATCCAGGGAGATCATTGCCATGTTTATCTCTGTCCAAAAGACAAATAAATCCTGTTAAATGGAAACAATCTACTTAATTTGCTTGTGAAATTGTCTCCCCAGGCCAAACCACAGCAGGAAGGTTTCAGGTTTTTCATTTTCCTAATAGGAAAAGAATGCAGGATCGCTCTGGACAAACTCTAGAAGGCCCTAACAAATGTAGCCTTCTCATCCATTTCCCACTGGCTTTGCTTTTCCCTACTTATTAGCTAAGTTTATGAAACTCATAAGGCAGCATATATTATGGATGATTCAGGAGTTGCCATGGAAAGCACACTTCAAGTCTACAGTCGCATAAATTCCTTCTAATACTTTCCACCCAAAGTAGGTCTGTCCAGGGAATGCTGCAGTCATAAAAGAATGACTTCCAATTTGTTTACTAAATACCTCACAATAGACTTCAAATTCAACGTTCTAGCTATTAGTAGGATTTTGTCACCAAATCCGGGCTATTAAAAGCCTCCCCTCAGTAAGACTCAAGACTCAAAACCTTTATTAGGCATGAACGTTTCATAAAAATAACAGAATACAAATTCACTCATCAAGCATTCAACGCCCTTGTTAAAAACTGTACGACGCTTTGCAAAATCAAAGGATTGTCAGTATAAAGAATTTGGGCCATAATTGCTCTTATATTATGGGTGGATTTAACCAACGAAGGACATTCCTCTCTTACTGAAGCATATTTCTGACAATCAAACAATATGTTCTAGAGATTCAATAGATGGGCTTGCTGTACCAACTCTATCAGTATATGGTGCTTTAGTAAATCGACTGTAATATTGAGCTGATGGATAAACGTTACTGCTAAGGGCACATCTTTGTTTGGGTTCAACCAACAGATGAAGGCAGGATATCATTTGACTCGGTTTAAGAGTGATTCCAAAGTATAATGGTGAACAGAACAAATTTGCATGGTTAAAGAGCCACTGCTGTTCCTGATCAAAAAGGCATATTTTGATTTTACTTAATCTCTCTCTAGGAGTCAACATTAACAAAGAATCAAGATGCAAGCCTAGATAGGCTACTTTTCGCAAAATGTGCTTCTACTATTCAGGTTTTTTGGAGTTCAGGGAGCATAACATAAATTAGAGCACTGTCTAAAGAATTAAATAAAAGCTTGACCCAGTATTTAAAAGTATGAAGCCATGCTCTAGTCTCCAACAAATGGAGTCCAGCCTCTTGGCACAATACTGCATATGGGACACTGTGTGGAATTCCAAAAAAATTATATAAGAAACAGGACTGTACTCTGTATTGTCGAAGGCTTTCACAGCCGGATTCAACTGGTTCTGGTGGGTTTTCCGGGCTGTGTGGCCGTGGTCTGGTGAAACAAGATCCATCAGACCACGACCACGCAGCCCGGAAAATCCACCAGAACCAGGACTGTACTCTGTCCACAGTTTTATTCCATGTGTTAATCCAAAGAGGGATTCCATATAATAGTTGCTGAGTGGTTTTAGCATTATATACTTTGAGTACTGCCAAGAATATAGGCATGACCTTTCGCAAAAACCACCCCCCCCCCCAACCCTTAATATAGCCAACAGTGTAGAGTTGCATCCAGTGGTGGGATTCAAAAATTTTCGTAACAGGTTCCGATGGTGGTGGGATTCAAATAGTGGCATAGCGCCAATGGGGCTGGGCGGGGCATTCCAAGGGCGGGGCATTCCTGGGCGGGGCTGTGGCAAGGACGCAGGGCAAGGACACAGGACAAGGATGAAGTTCCCCTTCGGCCCGCCTCTAGATTCAAATAATGACTGTTTAAAGTATTAAAAAAGCAATATACCGAAAGGTAGTATATTATTTCTTTTTTATATAATTATATTGATTGATTTTAAAGAATAACATAAGTAAGGAGAGAAACCCAAAACTGTTTACA
The DNA here is from genome assembly GCF_021028975.2 of Sphaerodactylus townsendi. Taxonomy (NCBI): domain Eukaryota; kingdom Metazoa; phylum Chordata; class Lepidosauria; order Squamata; family Sphaerodactylidae; genus Sphaerodactylus; species Sphaerodactylus townsendi. The sequence continues at coordinate 118,264,253 of NC_059429.1, read as the reverse complement.
ATTGTTAACATATTACAAACATATCTAATTGTCTATCTCTCTCAACACCCCCCCCCCACTAAAACATCCTATGTGGCCTCCCTCCTTCCCATATTTCCCTCCCTCCCTCCTTTCTACTTCCCCTTCAGAGTCCTATAACTACTTTATCTATTCCACTAACAGAGGGAGAGATCCAAAATCCTTAATCTAAAAGAGTAGTTTAAACTCCTCTCTTTCCAATATAAATTTCAAGAGGAAAAAAGAAAAGTAAAAATCTTTACCTATAATACTTTCCCAACCTTTATACCAATGAACAAAAAAAATAGAATTACCATATATTGTATTATTTCATACAGTTCATACACATGTGGGGGGGGGGGGTGCCATGGGGAGCAGGGGGGCGCAGGAGGCACTGGGGGGCGATTTTGCATCCCCCACTTGATGAGATTTGTTGTACCCAGGGACAGAGATTACCCCCTTGTCCCTAGTGGAGTTAATCATCAATAACCGGTTCTCCGAACTGAGAAAATTTTAGTAACCAGTTCTACTGAATAGGTGCGAATAGGCTGCATCCCACCTCTGGTTGCATCTTTTAATTACTGTGTCTCTTAAGTGTGAATTTTGATGGGAAATTACTCCAAGATTTTTGAATGTTTTCATCTTTAATAATCTCTTTATCCCACTGGCCTTTGGTAAATGGGTAGATGGGACTTGGGGACAAAGGTTAGGTAGAGTGTCTGTTTTGCATGCAGAAAGTTCCAGGTCCAATCCCAGTATCTTCAGTTGATAGAATCAGATAGATGTGATATAGAAGACCTCAGCCTGAGACCCTTAACACATGACATTAAGAAATTGTGTGCCAATACTGGGTGGACCAGAATGAAATACTGTTCTTGTGTTACCCAGTCGGCCTTCTCACAGTTAATTTGAGGGGAATTAGAGAACAGAAGGCAGCTCAGCAAGAGGTGGGCAACAGCGGGATTCTCCACCAGTGTATATCAGGATCCTTTTTTAAGACAATAGACCTGCAAATAATGAGGGTAACTATAACTTTAAAAAAAAGATGAAGGAGATATGACAAACAAGAGTGTTGCAAACATACAAAGCCCAGAAAAATAAAGAGTGGTGTGAGGGTTACAGAGAAGGAATTGGTTCGGGGTGATACGTTACCTGTCCAGAAGACAAAGGAGCAGAGAGATTTAGAGAGAAATACAGTGTCGGGTGCATAGATAAGGCCAACACACACGGGTGCCATTTACTTCCTAACTTATAGGGTGATATGCATCTTGAAGCAACGATGATGTGTTGATAAAGTTACCAGAGTGAGCTGCATGTTGCCAGAGACTTCTGAATAGCAATCTCTGGTCTTAACAGAAAGACACACGAATCAACTGGGTGTGAATCCAATTCCTTAGGAAATGGTTTCAAGGTGAGGCAAAATATTGCTGGTCTTCTCTACTGAGGGACAGGTGCTGCAAGGGTATGTTAGTAATATCTCTATTCAAGGGGTATTTTCAGAGGGGGGAGATGGCAGCCAGTCCTGATAAGATTTGTAGCATCTGGCAGGAGACCCAGGAGCTTGCATTCCATTTAGGGTAGGCAGAGGAATGATAAGCCCTCCTTAGATACCAACTATCTTCTGTCTGGACTCCATTTTGTCCCTGCTGGAACCATGTTGAACTAAACTTTTGCTATACACAGAGGGGTGTTAACAGTCTCATAACTGCCCCTTGGGATCATGGACTAATATGTCAACACATGAACACAATATGCCTTATACTGAATCAGATCATTGGTCCAGCAAGGTCAGAATTGCCAGACTGGCAAGAGATGTCTAAGGTGAAGGTCTTCCTCATCACCTACCACATGATCCTTTAAACTGGAGATGCCAAGCACTGAACTTGGGGCCTCCTGCATGATGCCTTACCACTGAGGCACTTCCCCTCCCCACTCTGGAGCTCAGCTGTCGGACAGTATTGATCTTGATGGATTGATGGTCGAATTCATGTGTTCTCATCATCCTTTTTTGTCATTACCTGGCATAGTGCATCTTCGAGACTCGACCTGGGTATCCCCAACATCGATCAGCCCAGGTACCAGCCCAGGTACAGCAGCCCATGTATCAGGCAGAGAAGCATTGGCATAAATCTTCATGTGCTTCTGTGGGACTGTGAATGCTCAGGTGTGCAGGGAATATGTTTGTCCCCTGGTGGTGGTGGTGGAAAGTCCAATGAAGTCACAGCCAATTTCTGGAGATCTTGTAGGGTTCTGAAGGGAAGAGAAGTTCAGAAGTGATTTGCCATTGACTGCCTTGGCCTAGCAATCCTGAACTCCCTCTTCCCAAGATCAACTCTGTATAAATGCCACTAAGGCATAAAATGTCTAAGTCTTTTTTTGTTTTTTTGGAGCCTACTCTTAAACTTAGAACATCTCTTCCCTGTGTATCAGTCCTTGCGGCAGGGGTAGATCTCTTCAAGGATGATTAAGAATCCACTAGAGAAAATAGATTTCTTTGCAGTAGTTTTTAAAAATACAATAAAGCTTTCCCGACTCTTTCCTTCGGAGGCTGTGTTGTGTACACTTCCATATAGTAGTAGCCTAAGAGGTTCTATTAATCATCTTCCTCTGAAGAGTTTCATTGAACAGCTTCCCTTTGAAAAGTTCCAGCACGGGAATCACACTTTTGAACACAAGATTATTTGTGTCTGAGGCACTGGTATAGAAAATCACCCTTTAAGAATAGGTGGGAAGCCAAGGCTTTTTTGAAAAGGTGTGGCAATGACCACTCATTTGAAAAGGTTCCAGCCACATCTGTCAACTTTTTAAAAAGCCACAGTCTTCAGATTCTTATACATTGGATCATTTTTTATCATTTTATCATTCTAGTGTTCGGTGTTTATTCACCAAATAGCTTTATTTATGCCCCTTTCCATTTTTAAGTTGGCATTTTTATTAAAAACAACCTCTGATTCAAAGCAAATTGCATTAAATTCAAAGCAAACTGTTAAACTGTTATGGGCAATTCCAGAACCAATCTCCTTTTTGGAGATTTTGCAATATTCCCTTGTGAAAAGATTTATTCTATTTAGACTAGGGTTGCCAAGTCCTGTCCCACCCCGCCTCTCCGCCCCAGCCACTCAAGAGAGACAAGGGTATAGGGCAGCCTATTCAAGTTGGAAAACTCCTAGAGATTTAGGGGCGGGGCTTGGGGAGGACGGAAACCTCAATGGGGTGTAATGCCGTGGAATCCACCCTCCAATTTTCTCCAGGGGAATTGATATCTTTAGTCTAGAGATATACTGTAATTCCAGGGAGATCCCAAGGTTCCACCTGAAAGCTGACATTTTTACTCCAGAAAGAGCTTGGAGATCTCTTGGAATTTTACCAGCTCTCCCATCTCCTGGAACTTCAGCTACACACCTCAGAAGGCTAGAAGGAAGTCAAAACATTTCCATATGCAAGCTGAAAGTTCTAGTTGTTTGGCCTACATAAAGCTCTTTCGGGCTCTAACAGAACTGGGGTGTTTCACCAACAGAAGGAGAGACGTAGGACAAAGACATGTTGCATCATATTTTATCTAACACACATGAACTTATCATTCAGCTCCAAGTTGTTCTTTTTTCCCCAAAAAAAATAATGAAGGAAATACGATAACACTTCAACGAAACTCAAAATGGGTAGAATTGCAGCCTGTATACAGCACGGTTTGAAGCTCCCTTCCCATCTGAAAAAGCTTTCCTCTAACTCATACTTCTGCTGAAGAGTTGATTATGTTAGGCTGGAGGAAATGTTTCAGACCTTGCTGAATTAAGTAGTAGGATGTAGGCCAGCGACTTGTAGTAAGAGGCCCCAGTGGGGTGGAAACTTTCAAGGTGCAAACACTGCTCAATCTGAAAAAAAGGCCAAAAAAAGCTTAAAGTGCCATTTTATCCAGAGTTAGGCCCCTTCTGCACACGCAAAATAATGCGTTTTCAAACCACTTTCACAACTGTTTGCAAGTGGATTTTGCCATTCCGCACAGCTTCAAAGAGCACTGAAAGCAGTTTGAAAGTGCATTATTCTGCATGTGCAGAATGAGCCTGACTCCAGTCTAAGCTCACTGAAATCTGGAGTAATTCTACACAGAAGTATCTGGAGTAATTCTACACAGCATTGCCCTGTAGATCTGTGATATGTGCAAATATATGCAGAGAGAAAAAGAGAACGTAGATATTTTAGTCTAATCAATTAATGGCTGGTTTCCAAAGCTTTTAGCATCCACCTAGAAAATTCATGGCACAGCGGGGAGTTACAAATTGTGCTAACAACTTTTTAAAATGCCAGGCCAGTTTCCTTTTAACATAAGGGGTCAAAGATACAGTGATCACTGGGAGAAACAAGACATTCGCTAGTCATAAGCTATTCTTTTTTTTTTCCCCTGTGAGACTTAATTTAAAGTTCCTAAAGTGTTGTGGGTTTAGCTGCATAGCTGACAGTAGACAACGTGAAGCCATGCAGAGTCATAGAAGGAACTGTGGGCATGTGGAGGTTCCATGCATTATGTTTTATGCAGGACCATAAACCATCTTGGCCGTGTGCATATGCGTGTGCGTGTGCGTGTGTGTATGTATGTATGTATGTATGTATGTATGTATGTATGTATGTATGTATGTATGTGCTTCTGCAGGACCATAAACCATCTTGTGTGTGTGTGTGTGTGTGTGTACGTATATATATGCCTAAAATGTTTTAAACATGCTTTGGTCAACCATGGTGCAAAAAAAAAAAAAAGTGCACCATCATGAGTTGTACTAACCTCAAAGTTTGTGGTGTTCAACTGGTCACATTTTTTTTTCTAATAAAAATGCTGTTATTCAGATCACTTTCTTTAAATGGCAATATAGGGATGCCAGACTAAGCCAGTAGGGAGGAGTGTTAGAAGCCTATTCCAGCTTCTGAGGGGGGTGGGCAAGTCGCACCGTTGTGATGCTGCTACAGGGATGACAGAAGGTGGATTTAAGGCAAGGTGGGGGGGGGCTGGGGCGGAAGTTGCCCCTCCAAGAGTATCACCATTCTTCATCGAAGAGCCAGCCATTATATTCACGGGCATTCTCTGTTTTTGAATGGGCAAGAACTCCAATGGAGTCTCAAGCCAGGCGGATCTATGCTGTTGTGTCTCTTGTGTGGCCCAGCCAATGTGAAGAGGTTCTTAAAGCAGCTGTTTAAGCCAAGCCCCCTGGGCTATTCTGAGGAGATGACAATGCTACATTTTTCCTCAACCAAAGTTAAATATAATGTCTGAATGCAGCTCAAGAATAATTTTAAAAATCCTGTGTGTAAACAAGATTTCCTCAACAGCTATAGAAAATTTAAAAAATCCCTGGTTTTTAAAATTAAATTTCAGATGATTCTAATGTCACACTGAACTGCAGAAGTGCATCATTCTATTTCCTGATTGAAGATTACAGACAATAAATTATCTGGGGCTCAGGGCATCCTGGGTAATGAACATCTAGAGCGGAGAGGAGAATACACCCTGAGGTATTTTGGGAATGGTCTTGCTGAAAGGATAGCAAGCAGACAAAGTAGCAACAAGGAAATATGATCAGTGGAGATAAGGAAAGAGGGAAAGATTTGGTTCGGAGGTTCAGACTGACTAGTAAATAATGGGTGCTTTCTACCCCTTACTGGGAAATAGATTTCTGCTGACACAACCCTACCTTGCTTCATAGCTTTTCAGTCCCATCTTCAATAAAGTAGAGCAAATGGACTTTGAAATCAATTAGAAGTCCACAGAGTCAGAACCAATCTGTTTCCTTTCTTCATGCTGACACATCGTTCACATCTTGACCCGAAGGCAAGGAAACAGAAGTTTCATAAGCATCTTGTTGGGTGGAACCAGGTACAGTTATTTTTCTGAAATGCCTGGTCCTGAAGTGAGGAATCAAATACAGCAACTACATAATATGAGACCTTGAAATGCAACAGGTGACAGACAAAAAGACAGAAACAATTGCAGACAGGAAGGGAAAGTGTCTGGCAATGCCATCATTTCTCAATCCTTGATGTACCATTTTCCCGATGCACATTAAAACCTTACCAATCACACCTTTCAACCCTATGATTTAGTGGCATCCTTGAGTTTCATTTTGGCAAACACAATGCAGAGGTCTGTGATCTGAAGTGGAAATTAGTGTTCAAAATCAACCCCAGTGGGAATGGATTTAGATCAGATCAGTGGAATAACTCTTCTGCTCCCCCCCCCATATTTAAAACAAAATTGTCATCCTTGCCCCCCAGCTGCTACTAAGTTTGCTAGTAAACAAGACAAGGCCAGACTGAGTGACTCAAATAATATCCAGAGCAAATAATTTTCCAGTGGAGCATTGTTTAGGGCAGGAAGTGGGCTATAACCTGCTCTCATCAGATCTTGGAAGCTAAGCAGGGTTGATACTTGGAAGGGAGACCTCCAAGGAAGGCTCTGCAGAGGAAGGCATTGGCAAACCAGCTCTGCTTTTTATTTGCCTTAACAGCTCTTTGTCGGGGTCACCAGAGGTTGGCTGCACCTTGACAGCACTTTACGCACACACGGGAGATAGTTTAGATCAGGGAAATGGTTAGGAAAGCAGCATCCCAATCCCAGCTCAAATCCCCCCAATCCAACCCTTCCCCATGTTGTCCCCATGCTCTCCCCATTGAGACCCATATATTTTGCGCCCCAGCATCCTGTCGCTTTGCAAGGACAGAAGCTTGGATGGAGCCACCTTTTGATATCAAGGAAGGATTTTGCAAGGCATACACTCACCATTGGTTCCTCACCCTGGTGATATGCAACGACTCATACTTGATCCTATTTGAACCTTCCTTGAAAAGTAGACTTCTCTGGAAATCTAATTAAGTACCTGGGAAGAACCATTAGCCAGCCCATCTCCTCTGGACCACTGGCAACAGATTGGAATCATTCCTGTATCCCAAGTTCAGTTGTTTGCAACCAGACACAATTCTCCTCCCCCATTATACCAGCTAGCTGTTCCTTATTAGTGCCCCTTTACAATGGAAGGCTTCAATTATTCAGTGGCCGCTGGAAAGTTCTGACTCTTTCACCAATGGGGTTTCACCTCCTAAAGTTCCCACAATCACAACACAACAAAGAGTTCTCCCATGAGCTACTAGATCTTAACCATTAGTCCACTGCCAATTTGGATCCTAGTTCTGCACCAGTTTTGGCCCATAGCACTGCTTCCACTGTCCATGCCCAGGTAAACCCAGGTGTGCAAAAGAAAAAAGCTCACCAACTTCTCCATGTTCGTAGTTGTTTCTGCTCCTGAGTTTTCTTCCATCCCTACTGACCCTGAAATCACTGGACCTCCTTCTCAAGACAGGTAGAGTATATTTTTTTCCTTCTCCTGTACTCCTTCCCATCTTGATTTGACCTTCCACATTTTTATATCGAATCCCTTCTGTTAGCTTCTCCTCTTTGTTTTCTGTCAAATGGAACCAGCGCCCTGCAGAACTTATCACAGATCCACAGGCCTGTAAGACAGAACTACTCCACCAGGCTGAGGGCAGCAATGGTATTTCCACCAAAGTTGGCCTCCCTACTCCTTGTCCCTGCTTTACCTATTCCTTTGTTCCCTTCCCCTTCCTTTGCCTTTAGTCAGTCTGAATCTACTATCCTGGGGTATCATTCCAGAAACTGAAAATGCTATAACTTTAATACGATCCATTACTGTAAGCTCCCTTGAGCCTATAAGGTAAAGGGCAGCCTATAAATCCAACTATAAATAAAATAATAAACCAATCTTTCCTCACAGGATCCTCACCAGTTAAGAACTTCTTTCTTCCTATCCCTACAATTTTTTTCCTCATTCATTCCTTCACATCTTTTGGTTCCTTTTGGTTCACCTCTAGGTTGTTGTTTTTTTTTCTGGACCAACAACATGTATAATACAACAGACTGTGCAAAATTGAATGGTTTAATGGAATTGCCACAAATAAATTGCTGCTGTATTGTTGCCATTGAATAGTTCAGCTTCACTGTCTTTTACTACTACTGTTTTGTGTCCCCCTTTCAATGGGGTATTTGGCTGCGCCCTATGTTTTATCTTCTTCCCAGGGTCAACTTATTGTCCCATTCTTGGAAGTATGCATATACTAGATTCAAACAGTCCACACCACAGGATCTCTGTTCTAGTTTCACACGGAGAGGATGCTGTTTACAAGTCTGCCCTGACATGAGGATTGATCAGGGTAACATCTGTTCATAATTGCTTTTTCAAACTAACCTACATTTAGGGGACTCAATCAAGGATCTCTAGTGTAACATAATTTGGCCCTCAGAGATGTTATAAATGAGTAACTTCAGATATTTCCCCCCTCCCACCCCCCACCCCCCGCACACCCAGACACAAATATCCCCCTGGCACTAACATCCAATAGTACATGTAGGAGATTTCATACCAAATATCCTCATTTGTAGGTTGGCTGTTAATGAGTTCTTTTTGTCAATGTGAAACACTTTAAAGAAACTATATGGGACTGTGATATATACCGTAATAGAATCTCTCTGCTGCAAACATATACATTTATATACCGAATAGAAGAAAAGACGGTAAGCACAACATAATCAATATTGTGTAGTTTTTCAAAGTATAGAAACATTTTTTTCCTCTAGCCCTGTATTCTGTCATCGATGATTTATGTTCCAGGTAAATTATGTAAGTCTCTTAATAATTATTAAGGAGTTTCCAGGGGTTTGGGATATTTGGATTCCCCCGAAGGAGTCAGCACTTCATATGATTAATGTTCTCTTCCTGATAAGGAAAACAATGAAAAAATTTATTTCCTATATTCCCTCTCCCCAAACTTCAACCACGATGGGTGAGATCCCCTGGCTCACCTTGAAATTTGTTCAGTTTTCCAAGCTTTCTTTGAAAACTATCAGGGAAAATACAAACACACACACACACACACACACACACACACACACACACATATTTTTACAGCTAGTCCTCCAAGAAAGTGAGGAATATTAATCTGTTTGGGAGGAAGTCCCCAATAGCACTGACAGTTCACTTGATTACCAAATAAAGTTACCAGTGAGAGTTACTGGTCTCATCTTTAATTCCTTGATGCTACGAAAGTATCTTGAAAGCCAGGGTGTTTAAGAGCAGCTGACTCTGATCTGGAGAACTGGGTTCGATTCCCCCACTCTTCCCCATGAAACTGGCTGGATGACCTCAGGCCAGTAACAGTTCTCTCAGAACTCTTTCAGCTCATGCAACGGAAAACCACTTTGAATGTTCCTTGCCTTGAAAACCCTATGGGGTCACCAAATGTCAGCTGCAACTAGACCGCTCACACACTACAATATACACACTACACCAGGGGTGGACAATTATTTTTTCCATGGGGCCGCATAAGAAACAGAAAATATTGTGGAGGGCCGGGCCAAAAGGCAGGGGGGCAAGGCGCTTTTGAAAGCCCGCAGAAGCCGGCAGCCAAGGCAACCGGCTTCTGCGGGGCTTTCAAAGACGCCTCGCTCCCCAGCACGGCAGGGGGGCCAGTCAAGATCATCCGGCAAGCCGGATGTGGCCCGCGGGCCGTATAATACCCAGGTCTGCACTACACTATTGCCCTTGGGATGCAGACTTCACCAGCCAACTGTCCAACCAATATTGCCCCCTTTTTCAATGAATAATAATACCATATTACTGTAGAGGATTTGAGACACTGAAGAAAGGTGTATTATATTGTTTTCAGGCCAAGCAGGAACTGGACATCACCAGGCTGGTGCCAAGGTCACACCTGCACTTGCTGTTATCTGTGTGGTAATGGGCCATCTTTGTTTCAGTTGCTGCTTGTAACTAGAGAAATATGCATCCCCGCTCCTCCCCTTCCCTGGGGCCCAGAGTGAGCTCTTTCACTGTCCTTAAGTTTGGAAACACATAGCAATACGGTCTTAACACTGTCCTTTCTTATACTGCCTATTGTAGGAACAGTGGGAGGTGGGGATACTATAAACGGGAAAATTGGAGATATATGCTATCTGGAAAGCCTGAGCCTTCAGCTCTGGCTTTCTACAGCTAAGATCCTGACACAGTTCACTAGAGCTCTTGAATCCTTCCTGGATCTCAATTATTGACTGGAGTAACAGACCCTTATAATTGTGTTGACAGTCAGAGGCTTGGACAGATTTATGGAGGAGAAGTCGATTTATGGCTACCAATCTTGATCCTCTTTGATCTGAGATTGCAAATGCCTTAACAGACCCGGTGATCGGGAGCAACAGCCGCAGAAGGCCATTGCGTTCACATCCTACATGTGAGCTCCCAAAGGCACCTGGTGGGCCACTGTGAGTAGCAGAGAGCTGGACTAGATGGACTTTGGTCTGATCCAGCTGGCTTGTTCTTATGTTCTTGTGTTCTTAGAGAACTGTACTGCAGTCACTTGAATCCAAATCCTTCATCAGCTACCCAGTGAATTGGATCCACACTAAATTTTCCAGTAACACAAGGGTTAACCTGAGCCAGCCACCACCATCACCACCAGTAGCCTCTCATGCTTTCCCCCAAAGGTCCTTTGTCACTGAGGTAGCCAATCTCCTGTTGGGTACTAGTGAATGAATGAAACCTTTAATGGCATAACGAACATATACAATAAAAATAACGTTAAGATCCATAAATAGGAATTAAAAACATTACGCCATTAAATTAAAGTCATGTCTAGTAAAAATTTGGGAATGTTCAGTAATAACAGCGTACAAAAATCTGGCTGTTGGTTCGAGTAAGGCAGTTGAGTTCCTGTCTAACAAGAACAAAATTTTGACAACATCTGAAGAGCTGCATAAACCAGCCATAAGAGGGTTGAGTAATTTTTCCCACTCAGAGTCATAAAAGGGACAGTGATGAAGAACATGATGAACAGTTTCCTCCAGACCGAGAATGCAGCTACAGGTTCTGTCAGTAGTTAAAAGGTGGAACTCTCTGTTGTATCATCTAGTGGAGGGAAGAACATTACATCTGGCCAGGGTGACCGCTTGACTCAAGTTAGGATCATGAAGGAGATGAAGATAGCTGGTTGTGATACAGAAACGGGGCAAGATACTCAAATGAATTGGAGAGCAAACTTTGTTTGCTTGGGCCATCAATTTCTGTGACTCCTGCTCAAAAAGTCTTTGCTTTATTAGCTGGTATATATCGTTGGCAGTCATCAGTAGTAGAGAATCCAGCGATAAGGCCAGGGCTTGCAGTTTAGAGTCTGTGCAGGCCCACCACTCCGTTGGATACAGGAAGGTGAAAGCATTGGAGGTGAAGCTGGGCTGCCCGTTGGAGAAGCAAATATGTTACCAGAACCTGAAAGTACAACGCCAAGCTTTGGTTTCCATTAGATACTGGCCTGCTTCCAAACACAGGGCAGCATAGGCCACAGCGCAGGGGGTTCCCAAAATCTTATATAGGAATCTAGATTGAATTAGCTCAATTTCGATGTTCCATGCTTGTATCCACAACAGGCTGCCATAAAGAAGCTGTTGACACACTTTGGTATTAAATACCTTTAAAGCTGCTGGAATATATCTGTGGCCCTTATTGTGGAAAAAGCGAGCATGGCAGGAAATTTTACTTGACGCTAGCGCTTTATTCCTATGGTGTGTCCATTCAGCATTGTGATGGTAGGTAAGGCCGAGATATTTAAAAGTCTTCACTTGCTCAAGATAGTTGTTGCTGGGTACTAAAGATCTCCAGGAATTAACAACTGATCTCTACACTACAGTGATCAGTTCCCATGGCAAAAATAGCAGCTTCAGAGGGTGGACTCCCTCACCAAATTTCCCCCTCAACAGACTCCGATTTCAAACTCCCGATCTCCAGGAATTTTCCAGGCAACTCTGTTCTCTCTGGGCCAGCATTTCAGGAAGATCAATAGCCAGGAACACTCTGTTCCAATGCTGGAATCCCCTTGTGCAAGCAGAAAATTTAGTCTGGATTCAGTCCAACTTGTATACACAGTGACAATTTTCCTGTCTCTCTTTTGCTGTTACAGTCCTAGTAGTGAAAGGGGGCTCCTAGAATTTGGGGGATGGAAGAAGAAGAAGAAGAAGAAGAAGAAGAAGAAGAAGAAGAAGAAGAAGAAGAAGAAGAAGAAGAAGAAGAAGAAGGAGAAGGAGAAGGAGAAGAAGAAGGAGAAGAAGGAGAAGAAGAAGAAGAAGAAGAAGGAGGAGGAGGAGGAGGAGGAGGAGGAGGAGGAGGAGGAGGAGGATGAGTTTGGATTTATATCCCCCCTTTCTCTCCTGCAGGAGACTTCTGGCTTACAATCTCCTTGCCCTTCCCCCCTCACAACAAACACCCTGTGAGGTAGGTGGGGCTGAGAGAGCTCCGAGAAGCTGTGACTTGCCCAAGGTCACCCAGCTGGCATGTGTGGGAGTGTACAGGCTAATCTGAATTCCCCAGATAACCCTCCACAGCTCAGGTGGCAGAGCTGGGAATCAAACCCAGTTCCTCCAGATTAGATACATGAGCTCTTAACCTCCTACACCACATACTTGTCTGAGCAGTTCCAAATACTGATGATGATTTCTATTCATGTTCTAGTAACCAATCCAAGTTCCTAGGGGATTTTTTGCACAGCGATTCAGATTTTTTAAAAAATTGACAATTGCTGACCTGTGAGAATAACGAGACCAACTTGGTTCAAGTTGCAGTCCTTCATTCCACATTCAGAAGAGTGGAAACACTGAGCATGAAAAAGCCAGGGCATCATTCTGTTTGTTTAGAACTCTTCTAGTTGGAGAGGAAGGATCCCTATTATGTACAGAGAAGCTGACACTGAGTCATTCTCTTCATTTCCTTTCCCTTCTTGCCTCCTGCTGCCATGAAAAATGAATCCAGACAGCAAGGCATCTAAATAGACATCATATGAGAATGGAACCTTTATTGTGTGCATGTGAGTATGTGTGTGGTACCATGAAATCACAGCTGACTCAGGGCTACCCCACAGCATTTTCAAGTCAAGAGACGTTTGAGGGTTTGTTTGCCATTGCCTATCTCTGTATGGGCTCAGAGAACTGTGACTGGCGCAAGATCACCCAGCAGACTTCATGTGGAGGAGCAGGAAATCAAACCCAGTTCACCAGATTAAAGTCCACCGTTCTTAACCACTAAACCTCTTTGGTTCCCAATGCAACCTTTTAGACATTTCCAAAGAGGGCACGGTTTGGGTCAGATCTTTATTAATACCTTCCTTACTTTCTTTCCTTATAGCAGCCCTGAATAGGGTGGACAGTGAGGTATCCAGTAAAACAGAAATATTTGGAGAACATACACCAACATTGTATTGTCGAAGGCTTTCACAACCAGAATTACTGGGGTGCTGTGTTGTTTCCGGGCTGTATGGCCGTGTTCTAGCAGCATTCTCTCTGACGTTTTGCCTGCATCTGTAACAGGTATGATCCTCTGAAGATGACATTTCGCCTGCATCTGTGGCTGGCATGATCCTCTGAAGATGCCTGCCACAGATGCAGGCGAAACGTCCAGAGAGAATGCTGCTAGAACACGGCTACCAACTAGCTATTCGACACAGCTTTCTTAACACCTAACTGATGATACAAAGTTAGTATTTTTCTCAGCGGCATCAGAATCTGGGGTTTAGTGTATGCTATCAAGAAAGCATTCAAAAATGATCAAAAAGCTGGGGTTGAGAAATTGGTTCGTATATGACTGCATTCTTGTTGCGGTCCTTTGGGTCATCTGCAGCTCTGCTTGAATAATGGCTGAGTCAGCACCTTCCTTTGTGCTCTGAGATGGCGCAGTAAATTGAACCATCTGCTGCCTTCTGCTACGGCTGTGCAGAAGGTGTATAGAATAATGTCAGAAGATCTGACCTCTAAATTCTATCTTTTTGTTTGTTAAATACAGCTGTGTTTGCGGTAGATTGAATTGCTGACTTTTTGACATTGGACATGATAATATACTGGAGCTGATCAAAGAAACAGCAAAGGAGATGGGAGAGGGAGAGAGACAGAGTCTGTCTGGCAACATATAGTGATACAGATACACAGAGTGATAATTTTTTGAGATAGGTATGATTATTATGATAGTTTTTGTTGTTGTGTCAACAGTGGTGCTTTGATCTGAATGGCACAGGCTAGCCTGATCCCATCAGATTTTGGCAGGTAAACAGGATTAACACTGTTTAGGCTTGACAATCATCAAGACCAGGGTTGCTGTGCCAAGGCAGGCAATGGCAAACCACCTCTGAATGTCTCTTGCCAAGTTGCCTTGAAAAACCTATGGGGGTCACCATAAATCAGCTGAAGCTTGACAGCACTTTGCACCAATAGTATGAACATGTGTCACTGGGATAGAAGATCACCAAGGAAGTCCAGGGTTGCTATGCAGAACTAGGCAATGGCAAACCATCTCTGTTTGTCTTTTGTTTTGAAAACCCTGCAGGGACGCCCTAAGTTAGCTGCAACTTAGCAGCACTTTCCCCCCACCCCATCCCAACAGAGGACTAGGGGGGGAAAACCATGCCCCAAACTTTTTGTAATCAAGCAGGAATTCCCAGCATGGCATGCATGGTGCCCACTAGGGCCCACTTGCTTCTTGAGCCTTTGGGGGAAACTTAAGTAGTCTTGAATGGAACTGGGGAAAATTGAGTTTTGGGTAATTCCCTACCACTGGCCCATTAATAATGGGCCATTATTAATGTATTTGACCACTTACCTCATGGCTCTTTGCTTCGCACTAGGGTCACAGAGGGGTCTCTTCGCATTTCTCCCTTTAAATGTGAGCACGTGCCCCACTGCCTGCTTTGCGACCTGCAGTCATTTTGCTTGCCTCTACTTCCGAGTCATTCCTGGTCACTTGCTAGATTCCCACTTTAGTGTTAGCGTTATTTGGGAAAAAAAGAGCCGCCCATCGATTTCCTAGAAATGCCTGCTAGGGGGAAGACAGAGCAGAGCCGAAACGCTGAATCCATGGAAAACGTTAGAACTTGCCCTCTCTCAGGAAACATGGGGTTTCTCAGATCCACCACACTGTCAGTGTATCTCTGCCCCCCGCCCCAAAAAACCAAACCCTCACTGTGGGGCAGAGTACCAGTGTATAATTGGCCACTGACTGCCCAGTAAAGCACTGAAATTCTCCTGCGCAAGTGGATCACAACTATGTACCTTAAGCTTAACCATAGATGCAGACTTCCTTGTGGCATGACTTCCCTCTCTCTGGCTGGACAGAGAACAAACCTTCAGATCTGGAGCCTACCAGAGGCCATTTCCGCACGGCCCATTTATTTTTATTTTTTAAAGAGTTTTATTAAATTTAGATAATTACATAATATATAAACATGTTACAGTGGAAACGATAAAATACAAGTGGAAAGGAGTAAAGATCTCATTATTACATCTTTCCTCTAATCCAACACAAGTCCTATCTAAGTTTACACAAAGTGTTCCTTATCTCGTTGGACATCAAGTGACTTCACAAGTGGTCTCTGTTGCTGTTGTCTTCGTCCGATCTGGTACAGTTGTTATCTATCATTCTAGGTTTTGAAAGGAAAAGAGAAGTCATATACTTACGATCTCTATCTAAACAAAAATAGGGTAATATCTTCCCTTGTCCTACATATATTATAACATCTTATAGTTTTTGCGTACACATCTCTTAATACAGTATATTGTATATAGTTGTATTTACTTCTTTATTTACTTCTGCCATCCAAATAAAAAGGTACGGTTGCCAAATTTCGTTATATTTTTCCGGGTTGTCTCTCAGAATCCATGTTAGCCTATCGCAATTCATTATTTCATAAATCCTTTTTTCCCATTTCACATATTTTATAGATTTGTCATTTTTCCAGTTTTGAGTTATTTCTAATCTTGCCGCTGTTATTAAATAAAGAAAAAGCGACATTTTTTTTAATTGTCTTATCGTTTGTAATTCCCAATATAAATGTCTCCGGTTTCCTTTTTAATTTAATTCTGAAAATTTTATTTATTGTGTTAATCACTTTATTCCAGAATTTGGCCACTTTTTTACACTTCCACCACATGTGGAATAGTGTTCCTTCATGTTTTTTGCAATTCCAGCATCTAGGGTTGGAGTTTTTATTTATTTTTGCTAATTTGGTGGGAGTATAATGCCACCTATAAAATGTTTTATAGAAATTTTCTTTCAGGTTCTGGCAACAGGTGAATTTATTATAGTTGTTCCACAATGTCTCCCACTCTTCCATACTTACTTCTTTTTTTATGTCTTTGGCCCATGAAATCATATTTGTTTTAACAATTTCTTTTTCAGTTTTGAACCTTAATAATAGGTTGTATATTTTTTTGACTATACTGCAATCATTTTTAAGTAGGTTTTTATCTAATTCTTCATTATCCTTTGCAAAATTCCAATTTGTTTTGTCTTTCTCAAAAATCTCTTTCAGTTGTCTGTATGTGAACCATCCACATTTAATTCCCTCTTGGTTAAGTTCCTCTCTCTCTTTTAATATTCTTTTGGAATTTATTAGTTTAAGTGTATTTTTATATGTAGGCCATTTCTTTAAATCCGCATGTTCCTTATTTTGTATTGTTTCGGATCTTGAAATCCAAGTGGGAGTTTTTTGGTAGAAAATATGTTTGTATTTATTCCAGACCCTACCTAATGCCTTCCTTATTATATGTGTATTGAAGTTCCGATAGTTTTTTGTTTGTTCTACTGGCCATAAAAAGTCATGCCATCCTCTCATTAGATTAAAGCCCTCTAGAGTCAGTAAATGTTCATTGTCTAGTAAGATCCAGTCTTTAATCCACAAGATAGCATTTGCTTCGAAATATGTATGTAGGTCCGGTACTGACATCCCTCCCCTTGACTTTGAATCTATCATATTCGTATAATTTATCCGGGATTTCCCTTTCCCCCACACAAATTTCATAATTTCTTTTTGCCAATCCTGTACTGGTTTTTTTGATAAGATTATTGGTAAGTTTCTAAATAGAAACATCATTTTGGGGATTACGTATGTCTTAATTATATTAATTCTACCTAAGAGGGACACTGTTATATTATTCCATTGATTTAACGTCGTTTTAATTTCTTTCCAAGTTCTAACATAATTGTCCTCAAATAGATAATTATTTTTACCTCTAAGCCATATTCCTAAATATTTAACTTTATTTGTTAATTCAAATCTCGTTACTTGGAAAATTTCATCTTTTTCCTTTTGTGGTATATTTATTGTGAGGACTTTTGTCTTTTCTTTATTAATTTTTAGTCCTGCTATATCTCCAAATTCTTCAATTACCTTAATAATTTTACTTATTTTATCTTTCGTAGGACTTTCTATCATCATTGTAACATCATCCGCATATGCCTTATACTTATAGTTCTGTCCTTTTAAATTTATCCCTTTCCATTGATTTACCAAATTCATTTTTCTAAACAAGATTTCTATATAAATTATAAAAAGTAGGGGAGACAGGGGACATCCCTGTCTGGTACCTTTAGTGATTGGGAAGGTTTTAGTTGTACTTTTGTTTATTATTAATTGAGCTTCTTGGTCTGAGTATATTTTTTCAATTGCTGTAGAAAATTTTCCTTTTATTCCCATTTTTCTAATTATTTCCTTCAGGAAATTTCAGTTTACATTATCGAATGCTTTAGCTGCATCCAGGAATATTAAAGCCGTTTTTTGGTCAATCTTCTTTTCCATGTATTCTATCAGGTTTACCAAAATCCTCGTGTTATCTTTAGTTTCTCTATTCAGTAGAAAACCTGCTTGGTGAATATTTATATAATTTTTCAAAATTCCTTTAAGTCTTTTAGCTAAGATTGAGGAAAAAAATTTGTAGTCCTGATTCAGCAATGAAATAGGTCTAAATTGTTTTTTAGTTATTTCTTTATCTTTTTCTTTAGGTATCAATACTATGTGCGTCGAGGACCATGATTTTGGAGGTTTCCATCCGTCTAATATTTCATTAAAGATTCTCTCCAAAATTGGAGCTATTGTCTCTGCGGTGGTTTTGTAAAACTTATCCGTTATTCTATCCGGTCCCGGAGATTTGTCTTTTTTTAAATTTTTAATGGTTTCTAAGATTTCCTCTTTAGTAATCGGGCTATTTAATGTATTTTGTGTTTCCAATTTAATTTGTGGAATCTCAATGTCTTTTAAATAACTTTCTATTTCTTGTTCACTAGGGTTAGAAGTTTCTTTATATAAGTTGGCGAAATAATTCACCAAAGTGTGCTCAATCTTACTTTCCTCTATTATAATTTTTCCGTCTTCTTTTAATTTCCATATTAATCTGTCATTTGTTTGTTTTTTTTAACTTATTTGTTAACCATTTTCCAGGTTTGTTCGCCCACTCTCAAAGGAATTTTTTTTTTGTTTTCTAAGTATTTTCTCAGAGTTTTTTTTGCTATTTCGTTTGTATATTCACTCTCAAGTTGATGTTTAGTCTTATCCATTTCTCTTTTTATTTTTTTATTGCCAGGTCTTTTTTTAAATTCCTGTTCTATCTTGCATAATTGTTGTTGCAAAGTATTTTGTTTTAATCGTTTCTTTTTGTTATGTCTCGAGTTCATAGCTATTAGTTCGCCTCTAATGGAGGCTTTCAAGGCGTCCCAAATCACCATTGTATTCTCTACAGATTTCTCATTAATTTCCATGAACTCCTTTGTTTTTTGGATCAGTTCTTTTTTATAATCTTCTATATTTAGAATAGAATCATTTATTCTGTGTTTCATCGGGTTTTTTTAATATTTAATTTCCATACCATCGGGCTATGATCCAATATGGAGCACTCTAGAATTTGAATATTTTCAGTATGCATCGCAAGTGCCTTCGTTGCCCATACCATATCGATTCTGGTATAACATTTATATCTGTGTGAATAATAAGTGTAGTCTCTTTGAATCTTTTTGTGTTCTCTCCACACATCTTTCAATTTTATTTGATCCATTAAATCAAAAAATGTTTTTGGTAGTTTATTTGTAAAAATACATTGTTTACCTTTTCTATCTACGTCAGGGTCTACCAACCCATTAAAGTCCCCCAACAATATTTGTTCTTCACATGTATTTTGTAACATTTCATCTTGTAATCTACCGTAAAACCTACTTTTTTTTGATTAGGAGCATATATTCCTACTATCAGTGTGTTTTTTCCTTCACACTTAATTTCCACACCTACATATCTTCCCGCACTATCACTAAATCTTAGTACCGGATTTAAATCCTCTTTTACATAAATAACAACTCCTTTTTTCTTTTTCGTAGAGGAGGAGTGAAAAATTTTACCCAAGCCTTTATATTCTAGTAGTTTTTCTTCCTGTCTCCTAACATGTGTTTCCTGAAAACACGTTATTTCTGATTTCAATTTCTTGACATAATTAAAGATTTTCTTTCGTTTCATGGGGCTATTAAGCCCATTCACATTAAGTGAAAAAATAGTCAGAGGCATTATGTTACCTTTTACAAAGTTAAATAGAAGAGGTCAAGAGGTTGGGTTTCTCTTAATCCCATTCGTCTTGCCATATAGTGTACTTTGTCTCACATATACATCACTTTCATGTTCACTGTTATTACTTATATTTTAATCAAAATAATCTCTATTTCATAAATCCTTAATTATTGATCTATATTCCTACAATTAACCTTATTCTTACTTAACTATAATCAATAATCGTTATATCTACATTTAAGCCCTCATCTAATACGTAAAGAAACAATCTAAAGGAACTATTACAAAGGTAGGTGGATTTTTTCTCCCCTATATTTCAAAACATATACTAAATAGACAGAACCAAATTATCTGTACAAAATATTTGATTTCCCTCCCACCTTTTGTTGTTTCATTTCAGTTACGTCAGCCTATTTTTCTGTAGCTTTTCTAAACAGTCGTTAGCTTCTTGTACGTTGTTGATGTTACGACGTTTAGATTTGTATGTAAATGATAGTCCTTCTATTGTATTCCATCCAGAGCACGTTGCATCGGTTTAATCTTTTAACCACAAATAGTAGTCAGGGGTTTGTATATGTTGTCTTTTTTGTCCCAAAATAGAATTCAGGAGTCCTCTTTCAAAACTATTATTTCTTGACCTTGTACTCTAAATCTGTCTTTTGAATGTTTTTGGAGAATGTCGTCTCTAGTTGTTTTCTTCCAGAAGGTAACCAAGACATCTCTTGAGGTACTCCTCATCCTAGCCATTCTAGTGTTAATTCTGAAGATTTTTTCTATGTTTTCTTCTACTTTTAATTCTCGTATTTTGAGGAAGGAGGCTATTGCATTAATGACGATGCCTCTTAAATCTTCATTATCTTGTTCTGGTATTCCTCTCAGTCGCAAGGTGTTCTCTTTTGATTTTAGTTCAATTAAAGCCATTTGGACCCGCATGCAATCTATTTCTTGTTTCATAAAGTCATTTTGGTTTTCTAAGGCTGCTACTGAGTCTTTTGTACTTTTTACTTCGTTTTGGACCTCCTTTATCGTTGTTTCCATCTTCTTTAGATGATTTAGATCTTGCTTAATATCTTGTATTTCACTTCCTAGTTTATTATAGTGATCATCCAATTTATTAAATCTGTCTTTGGTTTCTTCCTGGAAGTGCTTAGTCTCTTCCTGAAAAGATGTAGATGCTTTTTGTAAGCATGTAGTCATTTCTAATAGTTTTTCCAGTTTAAGGTGTAATTCTCCATTTGTTTTTTCTGGCGTCATAGCCTCCATGGTCATTTTACCATTGCTCTTTGGTTTATTAGTGGTTATCATTTTTTTAGTACCTTCAGATCTGGAGCCTACCAGAGGCCGTTTCCGCACGGCCCATTTATGACGGCCTGGGGGCGCCAAAAAGGCGCCCCCAGGCCGCCGTTCACCGTGCAACGCAGCAGCGGCGACCTGACTCTTCTTCCCTCCCCCCAGGGCGGCGTCAATCTGCCCTAAACAACAACCCTTTAAAGGGTTGTTGTTGGGGAGGGAGCGTCTTCCCTCGGCCTTGGCGCGATCACGAACCGCGCCACCGGAGAAAAGCCGGCTGTCTCCCGTCTCCGCCCCACTTCCGCGGTGTCCTCCTGCGTGCGCCTGCGGGGCGTCGCAGCCCCGCCCACACTGTCCTCCGACCTCCAGGGTTGCATGCGAACGGGCTTGCGCCCCCACGCCGCCCGCACTCTTGGCGGCGATGGGGGCCTGCAAGGAAGGCTATAATGGAGAGCTGGCCAAAGACTTCTGCTGACAGAATTCCCACCAGTTATCTGGGAGACTTCTAGTTCCCTCCTCATTAATGTTCATTTTTTGGAGTTCTTAAAATTGTTATTTTTTATTTTAATTTTTTTTTGTCCATGGCTATCTGTCTCTGAGCACATCTTATAAAAATGTGAAAGGTGGCCTATAAATGGACTAAAATAATAGGTCTGAAGAAAAGTGTTCTGAAGTCAAAATCAAGAGCTTTCAAAGTAAGAATAAGGCAGTTATGCTAAATAAATGGGAAAATCGTACAGCTTTTGATTTAAAAATCAAATTAGTAAACCTCAGGTTGTCAAAACCTTGATTCTTTGAATCTCTTGAAGATCAGTATTCCCTGCATTCCATTTACATCGCATTCATTTTAACTGAAGAAATGCTTTCATTTATCTCAATTTCTAAATTTCCCAATAATTTCAGTGTTTTCTAGGCTAGATGAATGCCATTGTATTGCACTTCTCTTTCCCACTTGGGGGGAAATGTTCTTAACATCCAAGATTGCTGATATCAACTCTGAGGTTATATCAGCTGGTCTCCCAAGATAATATGAAAAAGTAGATTTCAAAAAAAAAATGCAGCATAGAAGAATAGATCAAATCACCTCTCTGAAGTTTCATTCTACTGATAAACCTATCAAGCAAAAGGGAACTTTTCTTCAAGAAACAAGAAATACCATGCTGGTCAATCACTGCCCCCATATCAGTTTTGAGGAGCTGATAAAAAGGGTTACCAACTTCCAGGTAATGGCTGGAGATCTCCTGGGTTTACTCTCCTGCCTGATCTCCAGGCAACATAAATCAGTTTACCTGGAGAAAATGGCCACTTTGGAAGGTGGAGCCTATGGCATTATACACAGTGGTGGGGTTCAAATAATTTAACAACTGGTTGTTTACAAGCACCATTTTAACAACCGGTCTGCCAAAGTGGTGCGAACCTGCTGAATCCCACCACTGATTATACACCATCGCTGAGCCAGATAGCAAACAATTTTAAGCAACTGGTTGTGGTTGGTTTTCCGGGTCTGTGTGGCTGTGGTCTGGTGGATCTTGTTCCTAACATTTCGCCTGCATCTGTGGCTGGCATCTTCAGAGGTGTATCACAGAGAGGTGTCTGTTACACACTGTGTCCAGTGAGAAGGGAATGTTTAGTGGGGTATAATCAGTAAGTGTTTGGGTGGAACTTGCTATGCAAAGGTGTGATTGAGTGCACTGTATTGTGGGTGGGGTTATCAGTCCATTTACGTTTGTAGTCATATTTGCATTCCCAGCAGCAGCAGCAGCAAGATTGGTGAATGCATAGCAAGTTCCACCTTAACATTTACTGATTAGTTCCCCACGCTGGGACATGGACAATATATACCACACTAAACATTCCCTTCTCACTAGACACAGTGTGTAACAGACTTCTCTCTGTGATACACCTCTGAAGATGCCAGCCACAGATGCAGGTGAAACGTTAGGAACAAGATCTACCAGACCACGCCCACACAACCTGGAAAACCCACCAGAACCAGTTGAATCTGGCCATGAAAGCCTTCGACAATTTTAAGCAAGTTTACTTGGAAATAAATTTCATATTATTCAGTGGTGATTAATAACAGAAAAACGTTTTTAGTGTTGCAGCTTTACACAGCCAGTATGATATTATGTTCAGAGAGATATGGATAAGAATGAGACAAACTTAGATCCAAACCGTCACTAGATGGCCTTAGGCCAGTCACTATCATATGTCTTTATTTAGGGTCTCAAATCCTCTGCAGTAATACGGCAATATTATTCAATGAAAAAGGGGGCAATGTGATAGAAGAACTGAAACTACCCAGTTCCTTAGCAGAGAAAACACAGCAGAGTAACAAAGAGTTTTAATAAAGTTCTAAATATAAAAACTCAGGCTACAAAAATATATTTACAAAAGAAGAGGAAGACAAAATAGTCATGTGCTAAAAAGCACTGACAAGCAAGCAAGCTTACACAATAAATAAATAAGGGGAAATACAGCAACACAGCACAGCATACAATCATGCAGCATAAGGACAAGGAGTAAAAGGGAGAGGAGGTAAGGAGCATGAAAGCTACACCATAATATACAGCATTAAAGGTCAGCCTCACTCCACCAGTTAACTGCCCAGCTGCCCTGCATTAGCATACAGTAACCAAATGGTGCACCTATCTTGCTCCTGCAATAACTTAAACATAAGAGAAGCCACATATTCTAACACAATATTGGTAGGAGAGTTGGCTAGTGAGGGCCTGCATTCCAGGGACAATAGACACTTCCTTTTCTGTGTGCGTGCTGTCAAGTCAAAGCCAACTTACGGTGATCCCAAAGAGTTTTCAAAAAAGATGACATATTCAGGTGGGATAGCTGTGTTGGGCTGAGGCAGCAGAAATAAGTTTGAGTCCAGCTTTAAGACCACCAAAGTTTCATTCTTTGTATAAGCTTTTGTGTGCAATGCATACATCTTCAAAAAAGATGATAGCTACCATTTCCTGTGTTCTTCAATCATAGTACAAACAACCGAATGCAAATACCCTGCACCTTATTTATTTTTTTACTTTGAATTATGGCATTTCTTCCCCATTATTATTTTTTAACCACATTTGTTGGTTTCGATAGATGTCTCAGACAACCTGGAAATGATTGGGTTGGTTGTTTTCATTTGTTTTCATTTCATTTTCCTCCCATTTCTCATCATGCTTACATCCTTTTCAGTCTTACATCTTTTAAACCCAGATATAAAAGTTCTGTACTGCCCTCTTACAAAGGAAAGCTAACAGTTGAAGGAGCTGATGCTTTGTGTGCTCAGCAATTTACCGACTGAGAGTATAGTATCTCGATATACCTTCTGCTTAAAGTTCAGAACTAAGGGTTGGATATTAATTGATCTAGGGAGCACATGTTTTATTTAATGGTTGCCATTCTGTAGCTATTCGTGCAGTAGAGCTAACTAGAATGGTTTATCACTGTTCTGTGCTGAGTTACTTTATTCAACATTTGGCTGTATACCACAACCACGAGTGCACAAATATGATAACAGCAGAGACCAGTCACATTTTAATTAAAATGTTGGCAGACTCTGATTTAAGATACCTGAGACCTTCCTCAAGCTATAGTGAAATATGCCTAATTAATTACTTCCGGTTTCCCCTTTAAATCTGCCAATTTGCATATTATCGTAGAGCTAATCTGAAATTGGAGTTAAGGCAGTGGAATATATGCACATATTTAAAATACTGATAGAAAAGAAAATGAGGGATGGTCCAGCAGATGCTGTTTGGGCTAATAAATGGAAGGGCATCTCAGAAACTTGAGATAAATCAGTTCTTTCTACTTGCACCCAATAAGTGAATAGATAGTCACTTTTTACAGACGGTTTCAGGTTCTGTTTTCCGGCTGATTCCCCACGGTCAGTTAATCGCGTGATGCTCACGTGAAATATCAAGGATTCAGGAAGAATTCCCCACTGCCTGATCGACGAACCAGGATTCATCCCGGTTCTGGGGCTCATTCTCCCCCTTATCCCGCGTCTTTGCTGAACCTGCTTGAAAGTACTACTTTTTAAAAAAATACATCTTTGATCCAGTTTGGAGGGGAGGATCGGGGGTCTAATCTTGGTTCAAATTTTCTGTGGTGGAGCATGACGCAAATGCCTTATAACCAATCAGTGCGTGTGGTGCTGGTCTCGTGAGAGCACGAGAACCAACCAGAAACTTGGGTGGGGGAGACATGACATGCTGACGTTATGACATCATAACGTCAGCACATTTTTGCGGGAGAACAAAAAAAGGTCCAGCCCCAACACGGCACAACAGCCAATCAGAAGATACCAAGCCGACCGCATGGTAGTGGGGATTGTTACATTTCTTGAATCCGAGATAGGCCTAGATATCTTCACTGGAAACATGCTGCAGTGTGGAAGTTGAAACCTCGATGAAAAGGTGCAGTTTATTTTCAAACTTGGTTTGATCTAGATTGAATTTCCCAGTGGGGATTCAGCCTTAATGTTTGGAAAGTGTGTCGTCATTAAGGAAGTAAGCCTGACTTCTTCCACATGCCCAGCCTCCATGCATTGGTCAGAACCTCTTTGTTGCCCTACAGGAGTGCGAGTGGAACAGCGAGAACTGTTTGATTTGTAAGTGGAAGCGGAATGTGCAGACTGCAGGTATGGATTCCATATGCATATGAACCCCATGCAAAGGTTCCAACTAACATACAGAGGTCAGGTTGTTACCCCAAACTGGACCCAGAGCAGGGGGAGTGAGCTATAAAAGGGATCCAGAAAACAAACAATGCAAGACTTTGTAAGACTTTCCCTTCACTTTTCCCTGAAAAGTCACACTTTAGCTGGTCTTGGAAACAGCAGAGAGAGTCTGACTCGAGAGTGCAGTGAGTTTGAAAACCTGTGCATAACCAAGAATCCAACCCAAACACTGAACATGAAGGAGACCAGATGGGCGTAATGGCCCGAAGTCAGACCACTGGTCTAAGGTCGGTATTGTTTCATCTGATGGTTAGCAGCTCTCCAAAATCTCAGATAGAGGCCTTTCACATCACCTGCTGGCTGATACTTTTAAGTGGAGATGATAGGGATTGGATCTGGAACTTCTTCAGTCAAAAATGTGCTCCCTGCATACACACTGAGGAATTCTCCATTGTCTACAATGGAGCCAAGACAGTTCAATAAGATAATCTGGGGGATCTCTGGGGGCTTCTGTTGGGGATGCATTTTTCAAGGTAGAAGCACCAAACTTTCAGGTTGGCTTTGAGAAACCTTCCTGATAAGGGCAGCAAGGTTTGGTGAAGTTTGGTTCTGGGAGTCAATTTTATGGGTCATCAAAGGGATAGTACCCATTTCCCATTAGAAACTGTTGGAAACAATGGGAGAATGGGAAACCCTCTTGGTGATCCATAAAACTGAACCCCCTGAACCAAACTTCACCAAACTCAAGTAGTCTAATCAGAAGAGTCTTCCAAAGCCACCCTGCACATTTGGTGCTGCGATCTTAAAATGTGCCCCCCTACAGGAGGAAAACTGCAAAAAATATCCTGATAAGCTAAACAGACCTAATTTTTTTCAGGGTTTTTTGAGGGGGAGGGAGACCTGAATATTTTCAAGTTTCTTGTATCAGATTCTTGGGCTTTATATATATGTAACCAAGAATCCAACCCAAACACTGAACATGAAGGAGACCAGATGGGCGTAATGGCCCAAAGTCAGACCACTGGTCTGTTGGTATTGTTTCATCTGATGGTTAGCAGCTCTCCAAAATCTCAGATAGAGGCCTTTCACATCACCTGCTGGCTGATACTTTTAAGTGGAGATGATAGGGATATATAATTTTAAAGCCAGAATATCTCCAATCTGAATTTTACTGAATTTTAAAATTTTTGCCCAAGCCCATTTTACACACCTACTTTCCCCTGCTGTTTTCCACTTTACCTCTTCAGTTGCATTTGCACATGCCACTGCTGAAAATATCTTACTCGTAATGATGGTGGAATGTCAACTGTGACACAGAATAGTAGTCTCCCCCCCCCCTTTTTTTTTTTCCTTTTGCACCAGTGGTCTATTGTTACTGTGCAGTTGCATTGAAATGACAGTTTCATTTCTACAACTGAGAACTACCCACACAAAATGGAAGCCGACAAAACAGGTGCCATTACCTGAAGGAACAGAAGCATGTAGCCCCTCTCACCAAAACACATTTTTCAGCCAAATTAGACCTGCAGTAACACACAAGTGTTACTGTGGAAGTCCCTTGTCAATTTCACTCACACCTAACTCCAGATGCAGGGTATCTTCATTTAACATTAACACTGCAAGCTCTAGGTCATAGGTGTCAAACTCGCGGCCCTCCAGATGTTATGGACTACAATTCTCATCATCCCCTGCCAGCACCATGCTGGCAGGAGATGATGGGAACTGTAGTCCATAACATCTGTAGGGCCGCGAGTTTGACACCTGTGCTCGAGGTGAAATTGACAAAGCTGATCTACTACCTCCTGCTTCTTTGTATCTTTGTATCAGTGTCTGAAGAATATCATCACCCAGTAAATGAAATTGACAAAGTTGATCTAACCACCCCTGCATCCTATCACTACCTCAACATTACATTGCCAATTTGATATGACAAAAACATTAAAAATCATTTTGGAAATGAAAGATGAGGGGAAGAGGGAGGAGAAACTTACTGAAGCTTGGGCAACTAAATGGGGTTGTGATAAGGGCCAGGTGTTTGGTGGGATGGAGAAATATGGATCATTTCAACGTGATCATTCACTCAAGAGAAACTGGCTTGGAAACAGATAGAAAAGCATCCTGTAAAAGTGCTCAGGAAAACAATGAAGGAAAAATGGAAAGAAAATGTTTTTGGAACTAAATGCAGGAAAAAAAATCTGTGTGGAACTCAGGGGAATAAAAATGAAACTTGTTGGCAAGATTTGTTGTATGTTTTTAGGCCCCTTTTGCACATGCAGAATAATGCATTTTCAATCCACTTTCAATGCACTTTGCAGCTGGATTTTATTGTGCGAAACAGCAAAATCCACTTGCAAACTGAAAGTGAATTAAAAGTGCATTATTCTGTATATGTGAAAGGGGTCTGCAATAGTTTCATCCTCCTTTAAAAACATCTGTGTTTTTAATGTATCTCAAGTGGTCCCAAATTGATGGTTTTCAACATACAATGTTTGAGCTTTTCACATAGGATGGTTGCAAATTCAAGGTAAGATTATTGTCAAAGTAAATGTGGTTCACTCACCAAATATAGTTTGACATTCTTGCAAATGATGCACAAATGTATTAGTATTAGCTCTTGGTGAAAAATAAACTGTGCTTCACATTGGAGTAAACAAATTAGTCAAGAAAATATTATTCTGCTATAGTTACAATGACACCAACAGGAGTTTCACTTAAAATCCTCTGCCACCAAATAAAGGACTTCACATACACGCTACAGGGGTCAGTGCTATCAGTCACAGACCAGGAAAGGGATTTGGGCGTCTTAGTTGATAGTTCCATGGGAATGTCAACTCAATGTATGGCAGCTGTGAAAAAGGCAAACTCTATGCTGGGGATAATTAGGAAAGGAATTGATAATAAAACTGCAAAGATCGTCATGCCCTTATATAAAGCCGTGGTGCGACCGCACTTGGAGTACTGTGTTCAGTTCTGGTCGCCACATCTCAAAAAGGATATTGAAGAGATAGAAAAAGTGCAGAGAAGGGCAACGAGGATGATTGAGGGACTGGAGCACCTTCCCTATGAGGAAAGGCTGCAGCGTTTGGGACTCTTTAGTTTGGAGAGGAGGCGGCTGAGGGGGGATATGATTGAAGTCTATAAAATTATGCATGGGGTAGAAAATGTTGACAGAGAGAAATTTTTCTCTCTTTCTCACAATACTAGAACCAGGGGGCATTCATTGAAAATGCTGGGGGGAAGAATTCGAACTAATAAAAGGAAACACTTCTTCACGCAACGTGTGATTGGTGTTTGGAATATGCTGCCACAGGAGGTGGTGATGGCCACTAACCTGGATAGCTTTAAAAGGGGCTTGGACAGATTTATGGAGGAGAAGTCGATTTATGGCTACCAATCTTGATCCTCTTTGATCTGAGATTGCAAATGCCTTAACAGTCCAGGTGCTCGGGAGCAACAGCCACAGAAGGCCATTGTTTTCACATCCTACATGTGAAGTCCCAAAGGCACCTGGTGGGCCACTGCGAGTAGCAGAGAGCTGGACTAGATGGACTCTGGTCTGATCCAGCTGGCTTGTTCTTATGTTCTTATGTTCTTATGTTCTTATGACTATTTGACTTCCAGACCACATTTCCAGGATCATCGGTGCATGATCAGAGCAATGTTACAAAGTTCCATTTTTTCTAAATGTGGAATTATTAATCTGCTCCAATGTGCCTGAATAGGAGGGAAGGGGGCATGGCGTACCTCAATTTCATCTGATCTTGGAAGCTAAGCAAGGTCAGTACTTGAACAGGAGATCTCCAAGGAAGACACTATAGAAGGCAATGGCAAACCACCTCTGCTTAATCCCTTGCCTTGAAAGGTCTGTGTTGGGGTTGTTCCAGGGGCGTAACGAGGCAGCCCTGGGCAAACTGTAGCCCTGGGCAAAACCTGGGTTGGATGCCTCCCCCCATGGGCGGCCACTCCACCACAACCAATTTTTTTTTTTTGCACCAGGACATTGGTGCCTGCAGGGGGTGCATTTTTAGACATATCAGCACCAAAATTTGGTGTGGTTTGGTTCAAGGAGTCCAAAGTTATGGACTCCCAAAGGGGGTGCCCCTATCCCCCATTGTTTCCAACTGCCCCCCCTGCAGGCCAAAAATGGAAAACCACTAAAAATACCCAAAAACGAACCCTGCATTTTGATGCCCCCACAAGGTGATGCCCTGGGCAGCTGCCCACCTTGCCCAATGGGCATTACGCCCCTGGGTTGTTCTAAATCAGCTGTGACTTGATGGCACTTGGGTGGAGAAAGCAGCAATGTCATTTTCTCCCCTTTCTCCATCATCTCTCCATGGTTGCTTTCTCCACCCAAATGCATACTGTTATTTCTGCATCACTGCTTTTTCTACTGCCACCGAGTGTTACCTCCAGGAGAGGTTCTCTTGGAATCTCAACAGAGTCCCAGACAATAGAGATTAGTTCCCCTGGAAGAAACGGCAGGTTCTACAGTATGACATTCTCACTCTTCCCTGCCCTAACTTGACCTTATCTGGGTGCCTTCCCTAAATCTCCATGAATCTGCTGATCAGAATAGGGACTCCTACCACCACCTGCCAATTTCTTTCTTGCTACCAGTTTATTTCTCTTCACTGACTTCCATAGTTCCCATCCAATCACCAAATTCTTTCCCCCAGCCTCCTTGACACTTGTTCCTCTCATCTTATCCCACCCCCCTTTTAACACCTTAATTGCTAGGCTATTCCACAGTGGTGACCACCATCTCACAAGATCTCACAGCGAACGATGACCCAAATCTTGTCAGAACTTGTGAGATGTTGGTCACCACTGGAGACCATTCAGTCCTGGATTGTTTTTTCAAATTAGATTTTTGTGCAAACCTGGGAGTACAATGTTTGCTTAAGTATCTTGTTCTGCTCCCACTGAAACACTAATTGAGCAGGTTACAAGCAGTCACATAGATGGGTCTAACATCCATGTGTTGTGGTGAGAGGTTCATCAGATGGAAAATAGAGCAAAACTTCTAATACAAAATGCGGTCAATATACCATGGCAAGAAGTCCAAAAAAACAAGCATGAGATCCAGAGTTGAAGCATAATCCAAGGTTCATGAGGGAATGGCAGACACAATGAGTCATGGCAGATGCACAGGTAGCAAACACGATGGGTAGCTGTGGTGATGGATCCATTTCCTCCAAACCTGTCTGCCTCTCAGCTGTTGCTTATCTGACTGTTAATCCTCAGCCTACACAGAGTGATTCTCAAGCAGGTGCACAAAATTTAAAGCAGAGTACATGACCAACAGCAATTTCCCTAGCCCTGCTTGCCTGAGAAATCCTCCTTGGTAGCTGGAGTACAAAGTCACTGAGCTACAAGCAGAGCGTTCCTTCTAGCTGGGCTTCTCTGGTGTTCCAAGGTCTCAGGAGACAATGCGGGTGATGCTAATTGCTGTGGGAACTTCACTACAGGTTCCAAACTTGCGGGCTACAAAAGTGGTATGCTGGCCTTAGACTGAAAAACTTATTCTAATGCCCAAACAGCCACCTTCTCTGTCAAGGCATCCATTATTACTTGTAAACTTGGGCCAGCCTATTCCATCTCCCCCTCATCAAAGGAGGCTCCTGCAAAACCCAACTCACTACATCCTGGCTAATCCATGATGTTTCTGTTCTATCTGGCCCCATTATGTAGATTTTTTGATCCACACTCTGAGGTCAGGTTCAGAATTAGATTTATAGATTTTTTAAAAAAAATTTAAAAAATTAAAAATTGTGAGTTGTGAGTACTTTAACACTAGTTAAAATAATCTCTAAAGGTCTACAATCTTCATTATCTGAAAAAAGCAACTATCTTACATCAGAATGCTTTGAATATTCATGATGGATCCTGTCCATGCTAGTTGATTTAGTCATTAAGTGAATGTAATCTTGCACAAAGAGACTGTGGCCATTTATGCACATGTGGTCTGCTCCAAAGTGTGAGTGCATTCCATTTGGGTCAGAGTTTTAGGTGCGCTCCCTCCCCCACCCCCAAAGCAGGGAAAGCAAAAGGAATGAGCATGGGTTTTGCTTTCTTTGGATTTCCTCACTCCTCACAGCTTTCCCCACCCACACAACAACAGTTCCCTCCCACATAGATAGAACAAGGAACTGCAGGACCAGGAAAAGGAAACATCAGCTTGGCTGTGTTCACTTCTCAGTGGGAGAAAGTCCTTGAAACAGTAAACCATGGGAAGATCCTACTGCAAAACACACAGCCATGAGGTAAACTCTGCAGACATAAATGGCCTATGTACCTTTTAAACAGACTAGGAGACATTAAACAGACATTTAAACAGACTAGGAGCAGCAGTGGCGTAGGAGGTTAACAGCTCGTGTATCTAATCTGGAGGAACCGGGTTTGATTCCCAGCTCTGCCGCCTGAGCGGTGGAGGCTTATCTGGGGAATTCAGATTTGCTTGTGCACTCCCACACATGCCAGCTGGGTGACCTTGGGCTAGTCACAGCTTCTCGGCGCTCTCTCAGCCCCACCTACCTCACAGGGTGTTTGTTGTGAGGGGGGAAGGGCAAGGAGATTGTAAGCCCCTTTGAGTCTCCTACAAGGAGAGAAAGGGGGGATATAAATCCAAACTACTACTCCTCCTCCTCCACTATCCGCACCATGCATGATGTGCATTAAGAAAGGGAATAAGCGGGCCAGCCTTTTGCAAAGCAATGTCCAAATCACAGTGTCATTAAATGAATGTGGAGATAAGTGTATTGCTGCAAGCCAATGAGAAAAACCTTAAAGAAAAATCATGGTGGAAATCTTTGAGTTCTCTGTGAAAAATGTCAGAGGACAACAAATAGCTCATCCACTCTTCTAAAAATGTATATATATGTTTCTCTCACAGGCAACTTGATTCAATGGATCGGCTTCAACAGCTGTGGTTCAAACTGTACTTTGCTGCAGAGATGCTCAATTGTGTACTCTAAAGCTAGCAGGACAGCATTATCTTGACATGTCTGGAGAGCTGTGTACATGTTATGAGCCTTCACAATAGCTGTGGGGAGGCAGGATTTGCTGATAGGGTATCATTGCACAAAGCAATCAGCTTCCTGAGAATCCCATCTTGTTAACTTTTTGAAAGAAAATGTCTAGTCCTAACTGATGGTAAAAATGTGCTTGAAAGTATGGGGGCAATGTGTTAAACCTCAGACGGTTTGCAGAGGCATAGCTCCAAGGGGGCAGGGGGGTGCACGACGCACCAGGTGCATGCCCCTATGGGGGTGTGGCAAGGGAATGGCAGGGGCATGGCAGGGACATTCCGGGAGCATGGTGGGAGCATTCTGGAGTGGGGAGGGGCATTCCAGGACGGGGCAGGGGCAGAGGATGCACCGGTGTCCCCCTTTGCTACACCTCTGACAGTTTGCCTTCCTTTGCTTTCCCCCTTTGCTACACCTCTGGCAGTTTGTGTATGTGGGCAGGAAAGTTCAGCAAGGAAAACATGACACTAACATTCCCCCTTATCATCTGATAGAATAGCTTAGCCCTTCTCCTCCTCTGCACTTAGAATACCAAGAGGGGATACCAAAGGGGGACATGGGAGGCATCGATCAGTTACTGTGTCAGGTCACTTCCAGGAAAAAACTCAAAATGACATCGCACCTCTCCAGGGACTCTACAGTAAAATCAGAGTTTCCAGCAATTCCTAGAGTGAACTAACATCTTTTCTAGGGTTTCCTTGGAAGTGATGTCACACCTTTGAGCTTATGGCCATTTCCCCTCTTCTACCACCACTTGGTACATAATACCTTTTATTGTAAAGTGGCATCAAGTTGTAGCTGACATATGGCAACCCCAACAAAGGACTTTCAAGGCAAGTGAGAAGAGGAGGTGGTTTGCCATTGCCTTCTTCTGCAGAGTCCTCTGTGGCAGCCTTGCTTCCAAGCACCAACCCTGCTTAGCTTCTGAGGACTGGCAACAGTGGGCTGTACCATGCTGACTTGCCTCCCAAATGGACCTCCCAAATGGCACAGAACAGAGTGCAAACTTTCAAGTTCACAGGGACATTTCCTCAAGGGGGAAAAAGGAAAAGAAAAATTCCTTGGGACAAGATGGTGAGTGCTGGTCAAGTCTGACATATGGGTTGGAGGCAAATACATCATTTGAAGCCACCTGCATCTAACACACAGGGCAGGCCTGACCAAAACACCATTATATTCAGGGGAATTATCCTGTCCCCATTTTGGAATTTAAAATTTTCCCTGTTACATCCATGGTCAGCAAAGTTGAAGCACTGCTGAGTATCACTGAGTTAGTGAGAAAGCTATATGTTTTATTTTTTTCCTGCTAAAATTATTGGGGCTTGGAAGATAGCACATCTGAGCTAGAGTGAGCCCATAGCATTAGGGGAATGAGATTTTGCATGACAATACAAATATTACCAGTATAGCTGTTATTGTTATTAGGCATCTAAATGTAAAGTGCTTTTTGCCAATTTTATCAAAAACCTTTGACTCTTGAAAGCTCCCATGTTGATCTCTAAGGTGCTACTGGACTCAAATCTGAATGTTCTACTGCAGAGCAACGCAGCTAAGCTCTGAAAATATGTTTGAAGCTAACAGTTCAAACAATTATTGCTCCTTTGCTCAGCTGCTCTAAGAAGGATTCATTATCCTGCTTGCGAGGGCCAGTGAAGGCTACAGGGAAACGGACTTGTGATATATAACTGAAGTGCAGTGACTGAGTTTAACTGAAGGGAAGTTTCAAAGCAAGTCCAGAGCTGTGAAAGTAACGAGATTGATTTGAACATCTTCGTGATATTTCTAGAGACTTCAAGAGGAATATCTAAAGATACAGATCCACCTCAGAACAGGAAGATGACTGAGCTCCTGTGACATGTTTTATATATTTGAACATCTCTATGCCTTCTTTTTTAGAGAGCCAGCTATCACCGCAGCCAAGAAAACATGCTCCCCCTGTACTTTTCTCTCCCATTCGAACGGGGCTACTTGGCACACTACCTGTATTGCTTAATAAACCCTGTTCAAAGGAGAGCCATAATGCTCGCCAGGTTTAATGTTATGCCTTCTGCCTTGTTACAGATTTATGGCAGATTTAATAAGCAAGAAAAGGCTAAAAGATTGTGCCCATGTAACGATGGCTCAGTTGAATCTCTGGCCCACCAATTACTACACTGTCTCAGATTCAAGGAAATCAGATCCAAGTATGTGAATCTTACTCCTTTACATTTACCCCATCTCCCCGATTTAATTAGATTACACTACTTGTTGGACAACCCTGATCCTTCTCTCTGGATGATAGTGGCAGACTTTCTCCTGGAAATTACTAAATGCCAGTAGATTTCCTTCGACCTAACATTTATTTCCTGTATTGTATATGCTTTTTAATCCTTTTTTAATTATTGTTGTACTGTTGTCTATGCCAATAAAGGCTTGCTTCTTTAGAGAGCCAACAGGGTGTAGTGGTTAAGGTGTCGGACTAGGATCTGGGAAACGCAAGTTGGAATCCCTACTCTGCCATTGAAACTTGCTGGTGACCTCAGGCCAGTCACATACTTTCCTTGACCATGGTAAGATGGAACACCTGCAAGGAATACCAGGGGTGTGTCACCAGACAGGCAATAGTGATCCACCTCTGAATGTCTCTTGCCTTGAAAACCCTATGGGGTTGTCCCACATTGCCTGTGACTTAATGGCAAAAAATGCTATGTGTAGTGGTGGTTAAGAGCAGCTGACTCTAATCTGGAGAACCTGGTTTTATATCCCAGATGGTTTTATATCTACATGAGTGGTGGACTTTAATCTGGTGAACCAGGTTTGTTTCCCCGATCCTACACATGAAGCTTGCTGGGTGACCTTGGACTAGTCACAATTCTCTCAGAACTTTCTCAGTCCCACCTACTCCACAAGGGGTCTGTTGTGGGGGTGAGGAGGGCAAAAGGAAAGGAAACTGTAATTCACTTTGAGACTCCTTAAAATTAGAGAAAAGTAGGGTATAAACACAGACTCTTCTCTTTTTTTAGGGTTGCCAGGAGCAGTGTTTAGCAGTCATCTGAAGAGTTGTGTGGAAAATTAGTTTCCCAGAAGAAAAATTAAAAAAAAGAAAAATGAGGCCTTGTCTACTTATAAGAAGCTGTTGCCATAGAGTTCCTGGTGATTCCTAGAGCTACCCAGAAGTGAAAAGGGAGGCTCTAGGAATCATGGGAAATGCTATGGTAGAACAAGACATCCTTATCATTAAGTTCCCAGTGGTCTTTAGAGCTACCCCTTTCACTTTGCAAGTTACTCTAAAAATCACCAGAACCTATAAATGTTCCCAAAAATGATAAAGTAGAACTCTTCTGTTGTTAATCGGGGAACAGAATAGGCCCAGAATTACATCTGATCCTCAGAGTACTTATATCAGTTGCCCTGGAGAAATGGATGCTTTGGGGGATGGGCTCCACCACATCACATCTTTGCTGAGCTCCTCCCCCTCCCCCAAACTCTCTCCTCCCCAGGTACTGCCCCCCAAATTTTCAGGAAATTTCCAGAAATTTCCAACTTCGAGTTGGCAACCCTTGCAGAAGATCAAAGCAAACCGAGGGATAGAAAAAACAAAAAATAAAAACCAAACAAGCTGAATGGGCAACATACACAAAATTCAAGCTACTGGAACAGAAAAAGAAACTTTCAGAAACACGAGAGGGAGAAAAGCAAGCAGCAGCACTTCTGAGGAGAATGTGATAGGATTGTGAGGGAATCAGCTGGTTCCATTCGAGACAATGCAAGTAAGCAGCTCTGGGACCTCCTGCATGGCTGAGAGCCCAATATCATGAAAGCTGAAACAGAGAAATCAGCAATCTGCATTTTTATCTCTCCTCCACAGATTTAATGAAAGAGAAACTGGGAAAAAAGCCTGTCCATCAACTTTCTCACTAAATTAAGCCCTACAAAGAGAAACAAGATGGACCTTCTATGCTTGGGGATAACAATGAAGCTGTCAAACATGAAGCGATAAGTAGTTCTTATGTCTAGTAGAGGTGTATATGGATGTGATATGGGCAACATCACATGAAATCTCAAACCTGGAAGGGTTACCCAGTTAGTATGCCACAAAGCTAATATGCCACAGAGCCAGGAAGTGGAGTTTTAGTGCCCTTCAGTGTTCCCTGTCCTCGAGTGCCCTGTAGACCCCCACAAAGAACAGATTGGGTGAGCATTAAGGGCACTTATGAGAAGAAGGAGTCAGCAAAAATTAACTCCATCTTCCACTTATGGAAGTCAGTTCTATAGGAGGACACCTTACATAAGAATTAATCTTATCAGGGCATATCATCCTGTGGCCAACTCACCAAAGCTTAACTTGCATTGTATTCTACCTGGGCTTGAATTTCCAGGGCTCAGCTCTGGATCATGTAAAGAAAGTAACAGTTCAAAGGGTGTGTGCAAACAGTATTCTTTCTTACACCAGAGTAGCCACACATGCTTCACCTCTGAGTAGCCTGTCTTAAGTGTCAGCAAGAAAGGTGGACTTTTCTTGCTGCAAATATATACATGAAGCAAATATATACATGAACTGGCTTTCCTGTAGAATGTTCAGGTCAGTTGGACTGACTTCCTCACTGAGAGTCACAGCATTACACTGTCTGCTTCCGAACACAGCACGTAATCCCAGATGCTCACATGCTTACCACAGCAATACAGTGGCTTGAATAGGCTTATAAAGCTTCAATCATAATGTAACGAATCACTGCAAAGATTAGCTTTAAAAAGGGCTTGGACAGATTTATGGAGGAGAAGTCGATCCATGGCTACCAATCTTGATCCTCCTTGATCTCAGATTGCAAATGCCTTAGCAGACCAGGTGCTAAGGAGCAGAAGAAGGCCATTGCTTTTACATCCTGCATGTGAGCTCCCAAAGGCACCTGGTGGGCCACTGCAAGTAGCAGAGTGCTGGACTAGATGGACTCTGGTCTGATCTGGCTAGTTCTTATGTTCTTATCACTGCCAAAATTGGTCAAAAAGGACAAAGTTGTTGGGTGCCACCTAAGTTTAAAGAACATCTCTTCCATTAAAGCTCCAGCCCTGACTTGACACCATTAAAACACAAAAAAAGAAAAAGAAATAAATGGCCTGATTTTAAGGCACCTCAATGTCATAAAATTTTCGTGTATGTATATGTGTGTGCATGTGTGTGTGCAGGCAATATCACTTCATTTGGAAATTTAGACAGGGTAGACCTAAGATATGCTGGGGTGGGGGTGGGGGAACCAGCCCAAGCTATTGCTACTGAAAGTGAGAATAATGAATTAATCAGTACATTTGTGCATGCGACATGGCGAGAAAATGTTCAGGTTTGTATCCCTCCTCAGATGATAAGTGGCAGATTGTTACTGCAGCCTCACTTTGCAGATTGTGAAATCTCTTTTTTATTTCATTTTTCCAGCAGCGTGCATTTGATTCCTCTGAACTTGAACTGCGAAATAAATCAGCAAATCAAGGCAGGATTTTCGCTCTCTCTCTCATTCTGATTGCATTCTTAAAGGAGCAATGATGTGTGACTGCAACATCCATCCAAGACTGCTACATAAAATGGAGGGCCCTGTTGTCCTCTGAAATGGACAGAGGTCACTGGACCAGTCCATGAATCAATCAGTTTGCCTAATTTAGGCACAGGACATCTGCAGAACTCCACAGGACATCTGCAGAACTCCTGGACCTCACCAGCCCAATTCCACTTTGTTTACAAAGGTACTGCTTTTATCTACCATATTTTTATTTTCCCACAAGGAGCTTGAGGAAGCGTACCTGTTTTTTCCCCTTCCCCATGTTATCTTCACAACAATCTTGTGAAGGTGGTAACCCTGAAAGAGCAAAGGATCCAAGATTGTCAGTGAGCTTCATGGCCGAGTATAAATTTGGACCTGGGACTCCCGAGTCTTAGTCTGACACTCTAACTACTATAGCACACTGGCTGTTAGAAGATGTAGTTATACTCTGTTGCACATAAAGATTTCGTAGATTGTATATTCCACCACCACAGAATAAAGCATGTCACACCTTTGTTGTTGAACTCTCCACCTAGGACCGACCCCCCACCTCCCCCCCCGGGGCCATGATATGGTCCATTTCCCCTGCGTGCCTTTGCAGATGGGAGCCAGGGAAAGGTTTTTTCGAGAATCACGATTTTCATGATTCTCTTGTTTGAACACGCCTGGCAGCTTCAGACATTCGCTCGGCCTGACTTTCTCCCTACACATCCTGGCAATTTGTTAGAGTTCCTCTTTGGTGATTTCCTCCTTTTCCCATGTCTTATGCGTATCTTTTAAATCTTGGTTCAGTTGAAAGTTCTTTAAACATCCATCCTGGTTTCCTTTGATACCTCACATTTATCCTCCTCACTGGAACTGTTTGAAATTGTGCCTTCAAGATCTCACTTTTAAGAAACTCCCATCCATCATGCATTCCCTTCTCTTTTTGTATTCTTAACCACAGAATCCCACCCAATACTTCCCTACATTTACTGAAATCAGCTTTCTTAAAGTTTAGAATATGTTTCTGATGATGCTTGGCATCTCCTTCCCATTGTATAACAAACTCAAGGAGAACATGGTAACTTCCACCTAAGATCCTACCAATTCCACCCCTTTAACCAGGCTATCATTGTCGGTTAGGAGCAAATCTAAAATAGCCGATCCCCTTGTTGCCTCATCCACCTTCTGGTCCATAAAAGGCAAGTGAGGAATTTGCTGGATTTTATAGTCTTGGCAGAGTTTGACTTCCAACAAATACCTGGATAATTGAAATCTCCCATTACTACTACTTCTCTCCTTTGTGAAAGTTTGCTCATCTGTTCCAGGAAGGCATCATCCAACTCAATAGTCTGGCTTAGGGGTCTGTAATAGGCCCCAACAATGGGATCACCGTTGTTACCCTCTACCTTAATTTTTACCCAGATGCTGTCAACCTGGCTTCTAAGATTTAAGTCATGGACCTGCTCACAGGTGTAATTATCCCTGAATAGTTGGTCTATTTCTCTGAAATAGGTTATACCCCTCAATTATTACATTCCAATCATGAGACTCATCCCACCAGGGTTTCACTGATGCCTGCTATATCACATTTGCTTTGCCATGTTAAGAGTTCACATTCACCTTCTTTATTTCCCATGCTCCGTTCATTAGTGTGGAGACATGAAAGGTCCCGGTTCATTCCCTCTGGCTGCTTATTTAAGGATTTTTTCCCTCCCACTGTTGGGTTCTTGAATTATTCGCTCAGTTCTCTCCATAACCTTTGGGCTATTATCTCTAGCATTTGATGAACTCCTGTTTTGTTGAATACATGTGACTAGGTCTCTGATCTCTTGCCAAGAATATAATCTTACCCCACACTGATTGATGGTAGAGTTTACCTAATCATTTCTGCATTGCTGCCAGATGCACGTCAGCATGTATCCACAGGAAGTGACATTTGTAGCGGTATGCCAATAACTAAATCCCTCTGGTGATGGATGTACACCAACAGTTCGCCACAGGTTGGAAGCAGATTTTTCAGCTGAATGCCAGGTGCCCAGAGGTTGTACGAACTGGTCTCCTCTTTTTGTCAACACATGAAGAAGGCAAAGGTCAGTGTCAGCCATAGATGCAAATGAAACGTTAGGAGCAAAAACTACCAGACCACAGCCACACAGCTCGGAAAACTGTTGGGATTAATTTGACTTAGCAGAGTACAAATAAGAGTACAAATAAGTTGCTGTGATTATATAAAAAAAGAGTTTACTTACTAACAAGGGAAGGGTTTACAAAACAAAGGGAACAAAGGCCAGACTACTTCTATTCAGATGCCTCACCTATTGACCTTGCTATCTCTTTTGTTACTCACATGCTTCACTTCATTGTTACTCACTTGCCAGGCCACTCCCATTCAGATGCCCTCACCTATTGACCTTTACTCACAGGTATACATACTCCACTTGCTTTCCTTTCCAACTATCAGATCCTCTGAAGATGCCAGCCACAGATGCAGGCGAAACATCAGGAGAGAATGCTGCTAGAACACAGCCATACAGCCCGGATACCACACAGCACCCCGCTACCTGCAATGTTGTGTGAGACAAAGAAACATAGTTAACTTTATAACCTCTGACCTACGTGACTAGTCTCACATAAGCAATGCCGGGTTAACCCAACAATGGCTTAATCAATGAACTGGTCATAAGACTCTGACCTCAGTACCTAATTAACATGCACATACTTAACCCCTTCTTGTCAGGACTGTGACAGACACTTGCAAATCTTAACAAAAACCTACAACACCCAGTTGATTCCTGCCATGAAAACCTTCAATAGTATATAAGTGCACATTGTCTGGATCCATCCTGTATGATTCTGTGATCATATCTGATCCAGGCTATTCTGTCTGACTTTTGTTTCCTTGTTTACTTCTAGCTTGCAGTGACAATGTAAAAGGCCCCAACCTTTTCTCTCCCACTGACTGCCTCATCCATCACAGTTAC
The DNA here is from genome assembly GCF_021028975.2 of Sphaerodactylus townsendi. NCBI lineage: Eukaryota > Metazoa > Chordata > Lepidosauria > Squamata > Sphaerodactylidae > Sphaerodactylus > Sphaerodactylus townsendi. The sequence continues at coordinate 118,223,371 of NC_059429.1, read as the reverse complement.
AGACACAGAAGCCTGTACAACCCAGACACAGCCGATGAAAAACTGAATACTCCCAACAAATGATTCCTATTTTGCTGCAAACAAGTGTGTGTTTTTGAACAGAGCAAATAAAATAAAGGAAAGCACAGGGGTCTTGAAACAAACAAAACAGTTTAAAATTGAGTGTGGAAATTAAACTCTAATTAAATGCACTGTTCTTGCCTGGAGCAATGGATCGCATAAATTTGAGCAATTTCCCACAAGGAGTTGACCGTCATGTGCTGCACAAAGAAAGTAACTTTGGATTGATTTGGTTTCATACTGTAAACAAGTAAATTGAATAATCCACTGGCAAAATAATTTTAAAAGCAACAACACTGAGATGGACCCCGATGGAAAATGCTTCCGGAATGACTGCTCAAGGTAAGCTCCGTTTTCTGTAGATCCTTATCCTTCGGCAAAAGGTCATCAAAGGTTCACCACTCGTCTTTTGTTGCTGTAAATATGCATTGCTTCTCTTATCTGTAGAAGTGGCAGTATTTGAAAGTCCCATTTCCCCACTCCACCCATGCCCTCCCGCCTCATATTCTTCTTCTTTTTTTCGAAAGGTGGGTAAAATTGCTACAAGTCATATTCAACTTTCCATATTCTTGTATACAAAAACTGAAAAAAGGGGGGGGGGAGGAACTATGCTTCAAAGTAGAGTTGCCAGCCTCCAAGTGAATACCTAAATATCCTCAGGCATTACAACTGATCTCCAGATTTCAAATATCAGTTCTGCTGGAGAAAATGGCAACTTGTAAGCCCGTCTTGTCCCCAAACCTCACCCTTCTCAGGCTTCACCCCCAAAATCACAGTTGCGATCTGAATTGAGGAGCATCTGCAGCTCCTCTGTGACCATTATATGGGACACAGAGGTGGGATCCAGCAGGTTCTCACCAGTTCCCGAGAGTGGGTTACTAATTATTTGTGTGTGCCGAGAGCGGGTTACTAATTGGGTCCGCTTTTCCGTAAGAAATTCCATTAGGTCCAAAAATCATAAAGTCCTGTTCTTTCCTATGTGGCTGGTTAGCGAAGGTAGAAAACGGGATCATTCTCCCTGTTGGGCTGTTTTAAAAACATGTTTTAGTAATATGGTAAAGTTCCTTGTTTAAGGAAAGTATCCTTCTTTTGATTTCTAGAAACAAAATTAAGTATTTGAAAGTATTAAGTATTTGACAGGCAGACAATTAGAGGAGAAGTAGTTGTTTCTGTTGGCAGTAGACAATAGGACTTGCTATAATGAGTTTAAATTATGGACAGAAAGATACCAGCTCAAAATTAGGAACTTTTTTTACAGTAAGAGTTTTTTACAGTAACAGAGAAATTATGAATGCCCCGCCCCCGGAATGCCCGGCCACGCTCCTGTCGTGCCCCACCCAGCCCCATTGGCGCTACACCACTGTTTGAATCCCACCACCATGGGAACCTGTTACTAAAATTTTTGGATCCCACCACTGGACACAGACAACCCAAGGCAAGAACAGTTCAGCTCACAATTAGCCAGGTGAACCGTAGAAGCAGAAGCATGGGCAAAAAAAAAAGGAAATCGAAGAATGATCCTTGACTCCTGGACCCAAAGAGGGACCCAAGGCAGAATAACATGGGCCAGCCAACATTGCCAAAAGATTGTGGCATGTGAAATATGGCAAAACAAAGTAGGTGCTTGGCTAGGGTTGCCAACCTCCAGGAGGTGGCTGGATGTCTGGAATTTCACCTGACCTCCAGGTGAGAGAAAACAGTTCACTTGGAGAAAATGGCCATTTTGGAAGGTGGGCTTTATGGCACTACCCCTCCTATCCTAAGCCTCACCTTCCTCAGGCTCCACCCCCAAAATCTCTAGGGCCCCCTTCCGCACATGCAGAATAATGCACTTTCAGTCCACTTTCACAATTGTTTGTGAATGGATTTTGCTATTCCGCACAGCTGCAAAGTGCATTGGAAGTGGATTGAAAGTGCATTATTCTGCATGTGTGGAAGGAGCCCAGGGCTTTCCCGATGTGCACTTTGTCCTTGGGTGAGTATGTGAAGTGAAGTTGACTCTATGCATGTTTATAGGTCAGTGTGGAACAATCTGGGCCAAAAAAATTTACCAGACTAAAAGTGGGACATCAGGACTGCTAAAGACAACAGACTCCAGTCTTCACAACAAGACACATCTGTGTAAGACTAGTTATTATTGTGCTATAAAAATAGCAACACAAAATAGTAAATATAACATCTGTTTCCCAGGTCTTAAGACTCTGCAGGATATCATTTATTTAGATTTTTCTCCACACATTCTAAATGTAGGCTTCTTGACTAAATTATGCCAAAAATAGTGAGCATCCATCATTTAACACCACTCAGATTTCATCTGAGTCATTAGGCATTCATGGGGAAATAACTGTTTATGCAAATGTTAAGTCCAGTTTTAGAGACAACATATTTCACAAAGGGTCCCTTGTCTTTTATCACAAAAAGGAGGGCTGTAAATCATCGCGGGGGGCCCCTTGCATCTCTTTATGTAAAATTAAGGTGTGTTTCGTGAGGATTTTCTCTCTTCAGGGAATTCTTTCTGTTTCAAATCTCTGCTCAGGGATTCCAATATGTCTGCCACAGATGCAGCAGACAACATGGGTTGGGGAAATGCATAGATATTTTGGAGTGGAATCTGATGCCAGGGTTGGGGAAGGGCGGGAACTCAGCAGGGCCTAACATGATACAGTCCACCATCCAAAGCAGCTGTTTGCTCCAGAGGAACTGATCTGTGCAGATGGGGAGAGCTATTGAAATTCCAGATGTGCAGGCAGTGGTTGTAACACTATCCACAGCTCATCACTTTGTTGCAGGGAATTCTGGTCCATAGTCTGGAGCACGCGCTCGGCCCATATTTGGTGTTGAGCTCATTGTTTTCCTTCTTGAATGGCAAGTCACTTCTCAAATGGGGAGGACAAGAAGGGAGCCATTGATGAAATCTTAACCCCCTGACTCCCACCACTGAAAAGAGTTTGGGTGAAGAAAAAAAGAGTTGGGTTTTATACATCCCCCTCCTGTACTGAAAGGAGTCTCAAGACTGGCGGCGGCTCTCTAGGGCAGGGGTCTTCAAACTATGGCCCTCCAGATGTTCAGAGGCTACAATTCCCATGAGCCCTACCACTTGGCCATGCTGGCAGGGGCTGATGGGAATTGTAGTCCATGAACATTTGGAGGGTCATAGTTTGAAGACCCCTGCCTAGGGTCTCAGGCAGAGGGTTTTTCACATCACCTACTACTTTCATCTGGAGATGCTGGGGTCATGCCCCCTCCCGCAGGGACTAGGAGTAATTTGCCCCCAAGAGTGAGAGGGCTGGGAGTAATTTATCAGGGCAATCAGCAGTCTGGCCCAAATGGCAAAGATGGCTGTGTGGTTTCTGCTGTCCCCCCAGTGCATTTATCACCATAAAAAATGTTAGCAGGGACTTGAAATGTAGCTTGGGGAGCTTATTTCCCGCTCTCGTCATATAAACCTGTGTTATTCTTCCGCAGCAGGCAGCCCTCACCAACCTTTTCCCATAAAATGCACACCGTCTTCTATGCTATTTGTGTTTCAATAAATCCACATTATAGCACCATCGCAGTAATTCACACATGTTTATTCCAAGCCTGGTGAGAGTCCTCATTCTCTGCTCTCCCCCCTCCCCCCTGTCCTGCTATCACTGTGTACCAGTCACCCGCCAATCATTGAAACAATGAACAAATAATCGGCCATTGATGATGAACGCTGGGTTGCTGCTTGGTGTCATTTTACGGCTGTCTTATCAAAGTTATTTCAATCATGCACACGTTCATACAGCTTTGCGAAAAGTTCCTCTTTTTGATTCAGCCATCTCGAATTGTCGGTAAAATCCTATCTCCTGCTATATAGATCAAAAGCCCATTTTAGGAAAGATTTAAAACTTCCACCACTCACACCAAAGACAGGCAAACAGATTGTGCAAGGTGGTACATTTTCCCATCTACCCTCACCATGAAGTTTGCACCATTCCTAACCTATACCCAAATGCCCCCATGAACTTAATGGGCAAAGGTGGACAAAAGGCACAAAGTCACAGTTTCCCCACCCCAACCCCAGCCAAGCAGATCTGAAGCACTTTTTTCAAAGTCATTAAGAACAATATGTATTCGGAAGATGAGGGACAAGATAGTGGAAAAGAAGTAAAACAGCACGCATGCTCCGAACATTTGGTAGTACAATTCAGAACAAATGTTTTTGCTTGTTTCCAAGTATTGCAATTTTATCCCCAGCCTTTCATAAACAGAATATAAGGGATCTATTAGAAAGGTTAAAGGGGTTCCTCTCTCCCCCGGCCCACCGCCCCCAATAATCTGAACACGGTTGAAAATATCACATATCATCTCTGCATATTGCAGTCAAAGATTAGTAGTGGTATCCAAGGTGGTCCATTTTTAGATCGTCTCATTAAAAACACTCGCGGAATCTCTCAGGGAATCTCAGGGTTTCCCAAAAGATAGCTTGAAAACCATGCTTCTCTGGGAAACTAAGGCCTTTCCACCCGGGCGCTGAGGGGGGTGCGTCGGCATAGTCGCATGGACGGTCCCGCTAGAAGCGGTGCTGGCGGTGCAGCCTTCGCACAGGCTGCGCTGCTCCCAAACGCTGCTTACCTCCCGTCACCTTCTGTTGCATTGTGGAGGCCAGAGCGATGACCCTGGAGAATGCAACAGAAGGCAAATGGAGGTAAGCAGCATTTGGGAGGGCTGGGGGAGAAACGCCGGCTTCCACTGCCGTTCGCCTGGCACTGAGGTTTGAAAACATCATTTTGGTGGGAACCGAGCGCTGCTGCAGCAATTTGGCAGTGGCGGCTGTGCGAACAGTCCCCGCCAAAACGATGTTTTACTGACCCAACGCCGCTTCTCTTGGCCCGTGCGGAAAGGGCCTCTGGAATTCTGCTACACCCTCCATGGAAAGCAGCTGGTGGTCTTCTCTGCCTTGATTTGTCAGCTATGTTTGACTAGCTAAATTCACAGTTCTCTTTCATTCTGTCCTAAATTCAAACGGCATTACCTCCAGTTTCTGCTGTGAACACAGTCAGATCAATTATGCATGTGTTCTCTGCCCTGTGGTGCATCTGCATTCCCTTTGGGGGAGAGTTTCAGTTACAAACACCTTTTTCCCCGCTCCCAAATTCACCACACTGCAGATCTGATAAACCTTGCTGTTTCAAAGAGTGGGCAAAGAGCAGTCCTGGCTTCACAGGAAAGACAAAGCAGATGGCCCTGCATTGCTCTCTACTCTGCTTTCTCCACTCCACTTCTGCCTTTGCTGTTCAATCAGGAGGGCTTTTGAAAAAAAAAACTTTAAACGTATAGATCTATCATTGGGGCTAAGGACCATATTAAATCTAGTGAAATAATGCTAGATCTAATTCAGGAAACAAAAAGTTAGGTGCAATATAGAGGTTTTGAATGCAATAAGGAAGTCAGCAGTGGCCTGGCAAAATGGCATCTCAGCTTGCTTAGCAGCAGAGTGATCAGATAAGGAGAGAAAGCCACAAGAAACCTCACTGCAAAGCAAGCAGCCATGAGGGAATTAGAGCAAACAAATAGGTCTCAGAGGCCCTTTCCATACAAAACTTTTAAAACTTTTTGAGGCAGGAAATAAAATGTTTCCTCCATGGAGTTCTGCATTGTCCCCCCCTTAAGTCCTGCAAACATTTTATTTCCTCCCTCAAAATGTTTTAAATGATTTTTTTAAAATGACTTTTTAGACTGAAACGTTTTTTAAAACATCTTCACTTGCTTTGCAAACTATTTAGTACGTTTTCCACGTCTCTGTGCCATCCCCAAACTTCCTCTTCAGCACCATTTTATCATGTTGCTAAGCTTACTCCGTTCCCCTTTGTCTGCTTATTGCTATCATTTCTGTGGGTGTTTTGTTTCCTTGGGGGGGGGGTGACATCTTTAAAGCATTGATTATACAAGCTACAGATAATAGTAGCAAGAAGCACTGAAGCAACGAAAATAACTAAAGAGAGAAAGAGAGAAAACACCTAATGGCAGCCATGAATCGTTTTGAGGGGGTGAGTGCAGACAAATATCATGGCAAAAGGGGGGATTGAAAATGTTTTTGGTAATTTGTGCAGAACGGGCCAGAGACACAGGCCCCTTCCGCACATGCAAAATAATGCGTTTTCAAACCACTTTTACAACTGTTTGCAAGTGGATTTTGCTATTCCGCACAGCTTCAAAGAGCGCTGAAAGCAGTTTGAAAGCGCTTTATTTTGCATGTGCGGAATGAGCCAAAGAGAGGGAGAGCCTCTGAGGCAAACCCGGAGGTTACATCTCACTCCCAGCTCCCACTGAGGGACCATCAGCCCAGCATCCCTGACTACTGCAGAGCAATTGCCCTAATAAAGACTGGTTCAACTCTTTCCTCTCACCCTAGGATAGCGTTCTCATCATAAGTCTGTTCAAATGCTAGAAAATCTAGCCATGTGCAGCCCCGTGCTTCTAAGAAGATGCTGAAGAAACCGAGGAGTTACTGAGGCACATTTGCACTCTTTCCTATTCACTGCTCTTCCTTGCCTGCAGGCTCCCCTTGCTAACTCATTTGTAGTGGCTTTGTGGCACTTCTCACACAGGGAGACATTTCCTCAGGCAGCAGGTGCTGGTGTTTCACCCTCAGCTCTATGTCTTCCTTGATTCAAGTTCAGTCAGAAGCTGAAAGGATTCTCTTTGTTCAATCCCACTAAGTCCTGTTCACACTGCCTGTGAGCAGCAGCTCCAGAATGGCTTTTCGACCCATATATTTGAACAGAAGACAGTCTGAGACTGTCCTCTTACCTATTTACGCGTTTATTGTTTTGTCTATAAGGTTTCACCAGTGAGAGCCAGTTTAGAGCAGCCCAGTTGCCGTCGGTCTGTGGACAATGAGAGACATAAAGCAAAGAGGCTTGAGACAGAAGAAATCAAGGAAGATGCCGTATGTCAGACCCGGGAATGGGGGAAAATGTACGATATTTTGGCTTTATTAGCTATAAACCCCAGTTTAGCCAGAGATCAAAGCATGGGGAAAGCTCTGATAAAGTAAATAAAGTTGCTCACATTTTTTTTCTGTCTTCCTTTGACGTGGAAAGAGAGAGACATCTAGTGGTTACAGAAATGGGCCTACAGCAAAAACAAAAAATGCCAAAAAAGGAAGGCTGAGTTGAAATTATCCATGCATTTTTAAAAAGCATGTTTTTTCATGTTTCCATACTGTGGCCCCAGGTTTTTAGTGAAATATCTCTATTATTCCCCCCCCTCTACTATTCCCCCCTCTTTTTTAGGGGGAAGTTGATCAAAGCAGTTTAGGCATCTCACAACAAGGTGCTGAACAACAGATCATACCAGTTAAAAAGGTAGCGATGCAAACTGTGGCAGAAACCAGCAAATGCAGCAAAAATAAAAAGGAAGAGTGAAGGGCAGCGTAGAGATGAAAACGTCAGAAAGAACTAAAGATTGCACTATTCATGTTCGCATCCCCAGATGCATGACTGAGTGGGGGCAGGGGGGAGGACAGGCGGGGAAAGGGAATTGGCCAAAGCCAGGTTGCTGAGGAAGAGCAGCTAATTTCTCCCCTAATCTCACACACCATTTTTCCACTTAGAAATCCACTGCCCCCTTCCCCGGATAGTTTTACGCTCTGATAAGGAAAAGAATAGAGGTATAATATATTAGTCTTCAGTCCAGCAGCATTTTATATACCAATAAGATTTTCAGTGTCTAGGTTTTCAAGGTTTCCTTTGTCAGACAGGTGCAGCGATGGAGATCTGAGTCATTTTTATCCCAGTCAGAAGGTGGGAGGGAAGTTGTAAAGAATACTTGTGAAGAATGCAAAGGTAACATAACATAAGCATTTATTGTCATTGTGCACGCACAACGAAATTTACAGCAGCATTCCTCGATGCACACAATTCCAGACTCATACCCCATCCTCACTTTCCCCTTCCTCCACCCATCCCTACACAGCCCCAAACACATCAACACGAAGCCGCAGATTTTAGCTAGAGTAGAAGCTGTCTCTAAGCCTCTTTGTCCTAGTTTTGATAGACCTGTATCGTCTGCCGGAAGGTAACAGTTCAAAAAGAGAGTGTGCTGAATGAGACGGGTCTCTCAGAATTTTTTGGCCTTTCTTTAGGCTTCGGGCATTATAGAGTTCTTCCAAGAAGGGTACAAGGTGTTACGAAAACGTATAATATCAGTTGCCATTTTTGATCAGTAAAGAGTGGGGGCGGGGTTTAACTGATCTTACTCAGTACCTCAACCTTCTTCCTGTGACTGCCATTGTTTGCAGTTCAGTTACAAGTGCAGAAAATCCCAGGTTCGGTCCCAGTATATCCAGTTTAAAGGATCTGGTTGTGGTGTGACAGGATCAGGCAGCCAGTGTGGTATAGTGGTTAGAGTGATAGATTATAATCTTGAGAATCAGGCTTGATTCCCCACTCCTCCACACGAGTGGCAGACAGCGGAGCAGCAGTGGCATAGTGGTTAAGAGTAGATGAACTCCAATCTGGAGAACCAGGTTTGATTCTCCACTTGAGCTGTGGAGGCTTATCTGAGGAACTAGATTAACTTGTGAATTCCAACATAGCTGGGTGACCTTGGGCGAGTCATCGTTCTTCGGAGCTCTCTCAGTTCCACCCACCTTACAGGGTGCTTGTTGTGGGGGGGGGGAGGGAAAGGAGACTGTAAGCCCCTTTGGGTCTCCTTACAGGAGAGAAAGGAGAGGTGTATAAATCCAAACTATTCTTCTTCTTATCTGGTGAACTGGGTTTGTTCCCTCACTCCTACACATGAAGCCTGCTGGGCGACCTTGGGCCAGTCATAGTTTTCTCAGAACTCTCTCAGCTCCACCTACCTCATAAGGTGTCTGCTGTGAGGAGGGGAAGGGAAGGACTTTGTAAGCCCCTTCAGGACTCCTTGCGATTGAGAAAAGCGGATTATAAATCCAAATTGTTCTTCTTTTCTACATGAGACTCAGGACAGCTATTACCAGTCTAAGTAGACAGTCCTGAATTTGATGAAACTATGGTTTGGTTCTGGTGGGTTTTCCAGGCTGTGTGGCCGTGGTCTGGTGGAACTTGTTCCTAACGTTTCGCCTGCATCTGTGGCTGGCATCTTCAGAGGTGTATCACAGACGGAAGTCTGTTACATTCTGTGTCCAGTTGAATCCAGCTGTGAAAGCCTTCGACAAAACTGTGGTTTGATTCAGTAGATGGTAGCTTCTGTTCAAGACCTTTTTATATATGCATCAATATCACACAGTCTGACATAATCACTTCTGGCTCACGTTGCTCTCATAATGATTGAGAGTCATCTCCATGCCTCTGTATCTCCAACAGCCATGAAATCTGCCATTTTAAAAATCTACACTCATCCCTTATTTATGGTCTGAATGAGCGGGGAGCATCCATGATATAACCTCAAAAAAAAATCTACATTCACCTATGCAGAAGGACAGCAAAAGTAGATTTTGCCATTCAGTGTGGAACATTACATTTCTGAATGGAAATGGGGAAAAACAAAAATCTATACTTCCTGTTTTAGAGTCTTGATTAGGGTGGGAGAAATTGGGAAGTAGAAATGCGAGGAACGCAAAGAAATGTTTCGTCACTTTGTGCAGCAACTGAAGATCAGTCCTCGTGGAAATGAAAAACTGTACAGAAATAGAAAAGTAGATTCGCCTTCAATTGTGGTCCCTGAAGCTGTAGATTCCTCGTGCCTTTTTAGGGAGTTGTGTCAGAGCAGTGTTTAACCTTTAATCCCTGGGTATCCCATTCATGTTGCAGGACCTTTTAATTAAGAGTAAGCTGAAGTCATAGTCCTAAGGTGTTTAAAGTCGTTGGCTGCATTCCAGAACAGAGTTCTTAAGCCTCATTGATTTCAGTGAGATTTAAGGCTGTGTACTCGATTCGGGGCTCTGTGTCAATTAGCAGTAGTAGTGGGTTGTTAACATTAGAAATTGGCTAGCGTTCAACTTGAAATTGGAAAGGATTAAAGGGAGAGCCATAAGAAGGATAAAGAGTCTGGAAGGCAAATGCTGGGAAGAGAAGCTAAATGAACTAGTTCTGCGTGAACCCTCCCTGATTCACCTCGTAATTGCTTCAGTTTTTCAAGCTTCCTCAGAGAACTCTGAGGGGGAAAAATGGGTACTGATTGTTCTCTGAGAAACATCAGAAAGACCAAGCCAGATAGAATACTGCCTCCTAGTTCCCCTTTTCCAACAAATATATTTTTGTGAAGAGAGGGGAAGGAGCAGGAAGGACAACAGAGGCTGAGATCTGGAGATTTCTTGGAATTACAACTGATCTCCAGACTACAGGGGGGGAAATGGCAGTTTTGGAAGGTGGATGCTATAGCATTGTGTTATTACTGAACTCCCTCTTCTCCTCACACTCATCCTTCCTCAGGCTCCATTCCCAAATTTCCAAGTATTTTCCAACTCATCGTTGACAACTCTACTCATAAGAGTCCATATAAGGATGTTTAGGGTAACCAGCCTCCAGGTTGTAAGGAGAGATCTCCTGGGATTACAACTGATCTCCAGGTGACAGAGTTCAGGTCACCTAGAGAAAATGGCCACTTTGGAAGGTCAGTTCTGTGGCATTATACTCCACAAGTGAAAGTCATGGGGCCTGTGAAAGTCATGGGAAGGAGGGATGCCATCTTTCCCCTTATTGCTGAGCTTACCAGCCAAGGCCGCCCTCTTCCTGCCCACAAGGCCTGATCAGGGAACCCAGAGTTGCTCCAGGCTTACTGGCCACCACTCTCCCTATCTCACTTCTGGTCCAGGGCAACTGCTTCTAGGACAGCACCCAGCAGGCTTCATGTGGAGGAGTAGGAAAACAAACATGGCTCACCAGATTAGAATCAGCCACACTTAAGCACTATACTATAGTAGGTTGTATAACATCGCAAAATTTCTTCCCACTGTCTTCCCAAAGCTTCCTATCCTGTTGGAGCACCACCCGGTGATATGGAACATAAAACAGCTTGCAAGGGCCAAAGTTATAAAAGGATGCATTGATTTCTCTTCAAAGAAAAAGAAAAAAAATTCCCTCTTTTAAAAGAAAATAGAGAAAAGGGATCAATGTCTATATCTAAAAAAGTGAACTGCAGGAAAAAGAAAGAAAGTCCCCTCCCCATAAAAACACTATTTAAGGCAATTACATAGATGGGTTAGTATTGTAAATATAGGATTTTTCATTAATAAAGCATCTTTTTTTTTTGTTTAACCCAAGAGCTGTGCTGAAGCTTTTATTAGATTCTCAGCTCCACAAGCAATCGATTAAACTCCCGTGTTCTGTGTTTAGCTTCAAGATGTAGAAAGGGGAAGGCTTCCCATAGTGGCTGCTTAATGTCTTCATTTTTAAGTAGCTTGTCCTGTTGGCTTTGTTTTGTGTTTTAATGAATGTGTTTTAATGGTCTTTTTACTGTTTCAGTTGTTATCCACTTCACACAGGTATCCAGAGAGATGTTGTATATATTTTCTAAATTAAAAAAGGCAGTTCTATATTTCTGGCATCTGGAGAAATTCTAAGAGCTAAATAGAATTGCCAGTTGAGGGGGATCTGGCCAGGAAGCACAGTGAGATCCAGAGTTCCTGGGCCAAGTGATTTGAACACTATGACCCAGTGTTTCCCAACCTTTTCGAGGTTAGGGTACCCTTGACCTCACTCTTCATATCTCAAGGTACCCCTGCCGCCACCCTCCACCTTCCCCTCCCATTGCCCCTGCTTGCCACACACCCCACCTTCCCCTCCCAGGGTGAAGGGAAACACTGGGGGGGGGGGTGGCTGCTGACCTTGTGGCAGGCCCTGCCCCATGGGCCAGCTCCATGTCCTTGCTGGCACTGGTGGGAGACACCACAAAATGAGGGGGGGGGTAGTGTTGCCACGGTACCCCTGGGACATGCTCACGGTACCCCAGGGTACCACGGTACCCTGGTTGAGAATGGCTGCTATGACCCATTCTATTCAACAGCCTGCCTGTAGCATTCCACACAAACTGGGGTTTCCAAACCATTTTTCAACTCATAGAATGCACTGTGGTAATCTAGCTGTAACCAGGGCATGTACCACAGGGTCCAAGAAAGGCAGCAACTGGCTAACCAGTCTAAAGTGGTAAAAAGCATTCTTGGCAACAGTTGCCACCTGCTTATGCAGAGGTAGGCCTGGTTCCAAGAGATTCTCCAGACTTCAGATCTGTTCCTTCAAGGGGAGCGAATCCCTATCCAGAACAGATGGCCTTTTCAATCCTGGATCAAACCTTCAGTTTTCCAGTAACACTTCAGTCTGATTGGGATTAAGCTTCAGTTTATTAGCCCCCATCCACTCAAAAACTGCCCTCTGGTACCTCTTCAGGCTTTCTACTCCATCCTTGGGATTAGCTGAAAGCCCAAGATGAGTATCATCTGCATACTGGTGATAACCCACCCAAAATCACTGGATGACCTTACCCAAGGGTTCATGTAGATCAAGGGTCTGCAATTGGCCATGCTGGCAGGGGCTGATGGGAATTGTAGTCCACAAACATCTGGAGAACCGCAGGTTGCAGACCCCTGATGTAGATGTTGAAAAGCATAGGATGGAACCTTGCAGGACCTCACAGGCCAAAAGCCAAGGAACTGAGGATCAGCCCTCCAGCACCACCTTCTGAAACCTACCCTCCAAATAGAACCAGAATGACCACAAAATGGTCTGTCCCAGTCCCAGCCTGAAAAGGCAGTCCTGAAGGATTCTGCGATCAATCATACTGAAAGCTGCTGAAATATCAAGGAGAACTGCACTCCCTCTATCTCCCAACACAAGTCCAGTAATCAGGCCTGAAAACAATTCCAACATCCTGTTTTACACAGTGGCCAACCAGCTGCTCTGAAGGGCTACCAGTCCAGGCCTTTTCCTGACTCTGCTTCCTAGCAGTGATATTCAGAGGTGTACTGCCTCTGAATGTTGAAATCCCCTCTAGTTTATGGAGTTAGTTGCTATCAGGTCCAGATCTAGGGGGTGAAGGGGGCAGCTGCCCCAGGTGTGGAGAAAGTGGGGACTGCGTGGCAGTAGCCACTGGTGAGAGGCTGTGGCTGCCCTTCTGGAGGCTGTATGTTCTGCCCTACCTTTGCCTGCATGTGCTCATGTCTTGCCTTGTAGCCACCTGCAGCTCAGACAACCTCATGGTCCCAGCCACAGCAGCCAGGCAGGACATGTCCCAGCACACCTGGAACCAGTGCATCACCAGCCCTGCCATGCCCTTCTTTCTTTGTTCCTTCCTGGTGATGAATTATCTGATGCAGCACCAGCAGGTCGCACCATGGCCTGGGGCCAGGGAGAAGGAGATGAGCTTGGTAGAGAAAGGGGAGGAAGAAGAGGCTCCGTGTGTGTGTGTGTGTGTGTGTGTGTGTGTGTGTGTGCGCGCGCGCGCACGCGCGTGCAGTCAAATCATTTTCAACTTATGGCAAGCCTATAAATCAGTGTCCTCCACATTAATAGCCTTGCAGAGGTCTTTCAAACAGACAGCTGCAGCATCCTCCATGGAGTCAATTCATCTCATGTTGGGTATTCCTATTTCCTTGCCACCTACCACTTTTCCTAGCATTATTGTCTTTTCTAGTGAGACAACTGAACTTGTCTTAAAATCTCACCTATTAGATTTTTATCACAGATTTGCCATGGAATCTGAGTGAGGAAGGGGGTATAGGGCTAAGATTAGGTGTTCATGCACCTTGGGCACCCCAACCGCAATCTAGACATTGGGGACAAGAAAGGGTTGGCTGTTCAGGGTGGATCTGTAGAGGACTTTTTTTTCTTTCAGCCTTTATACCTTCAGCAGAATGATAAGATATGAACACTTTTGCAGGATGGGATGTATTTTCTCCACACTATTCCCGATTCATCATACTGTCTAACAACTGATATCTAAGCTGTAGGAAAGAAATTGTTTTTCTTCATTTTTTTTGTTTTAATCACCAACCTAGAAGTGAAACGCCATGTAATTCTTTTTATCAATAGAGTGCCTTTAAAATACTGCCCTTCTTCCAAGGAACTCAGGTGGTGTTCTTCATCTTTCCCCTCTCCATTTTATCCTGAGATGTAGGTTGGGCTGAGATGTAGGCTTGTTGATTCGGGAAAGCCCAATCACTTAAAAACACACACACAAAAATCAGCCGAATCAGTTTTAAAAAAAACCCATCCGATTCGAGGTTTTTTCAGGTTTTATTTGGCCCCAAATACAAGCCATGGGAACAATGAGAGAAAACCAGAAAAACACAAAAACACACAAAAAATCCCAAAGCTTAAACAGACCCATTTTTTCTGAGGGTTTTTTTTGAAAGCTCAAATATTTTTGGGTTTCCTGAATCAAATATTCAGATTTTCTAGGTTTCCCAATAATTTGGAATCCTGATAAGCCCAAATCTGTATTTTACCTTTTTTTCCCTCAAGCCTACTGAGAAGAAGTGATTGACTCAAGGTCACCCAGCAAACTACCAAGGCAGCGTAGGGATTTGAACCTGGATCTGCCAGATCCAAGTCCAGTGTTTTGCCACTACACTGTTCTGGAACACAATTAGGAAATGGAAAAAAGCTGAGACCATGACCTTTTTGTTGATGTAAGTAATAAGAACCCAAGAAGAGCCCTGCTGGATCACATCAGTGGTCCATCTAGTCAGCATCCTGTCTCACACAGTAACCAAATATGTCCTCTAGGTTGGTTGTGGTGGGTCTTCTGGGCTGTGTGGCCGTGGTCTGGTGGATCTTGTTCCTAACGTTTTGCCTGCACCTGTGTCTGGCATCTTCAGAGGTGCATCACAGGCATGTTACAATGTAACAGACTTCCCTCTGTGATACAACTCTGAAGATGCCAGCCACAGATGCAGGCGAAACGTTAGGAACAAGATCCACCAGACCATGGCCACACAGCCCGGAAGACCCACCACAACCAGTTGAATCCGGCTGTGAAAGCCTTTGACAAAACAATGTCCTCTAGAGATCAGAAACAGGGCATGCAGACTGAAGCCTTCCTCCTGGCACTGGCTTTCAGAGGTTGGCTGCCTCCAAACATGGAGATTCCCTGTAGTCACCATGGCTGGTAGCCATTGATAGACCTCTCCTCCATGAATCTATCCAATCTCCTTTTAAAGCCGTTTATGCCTGTGGCCATCATGACATCTTCGGGCAATGAATTCCCCATTTTAGTCACATTTATTGTATATGCGTATATAAAAAAATGTATATAATATATAGGGGGCATCATTTTGTACTTCCAGCTTAAAAAATGTAGATCCAGTGTTGATTGTCAGTGATTGACTTATCTTTCAAGACTCTGATGATGTAAATGGACTAGACTAGATAACTCACTGGGAAGAAGTACAAGAAAACGAACATGTTCTTCTTCCTTTGTTTGCTATTCCCTGTTTCCCCTCATTGTTG
The DNA here is from genome assembly GCF_021028975.2 of Sphaerodactylus townsendi. NCBI lineage: Eukaryota > Metazoa > Chordata > Lepidosauria > Squamata > Sphaerodactylidae > Sphaerodactylus > Sphaerodactylus townsendi. Next base: position 118,207,910 of record NC_059429.1, on the reverse strand, counting down.
TATCATCAAATAAATATTTTATAGTCTTTGGGGACATCCGCAGCTGAAGCATGTTCTGTCAGAACTGAACTATCTTCACTTTTACCATTATGTGTAAGCCCTATAATACAGAAAAAAAAAACTATTAGGATTCAGCTCCAAACGTCCTTTTGGAAACCTTTCACCCAAAGCTAGCAGCTACCTTGTATATTGATTTCTCTCATTCTGTCTATATAAATGATCTCTCCAGCTAATTCCATCTCACAATGATCCAGAGACAGAGTGCCAAATTGATTTCTGAATACCAATAAACATACCAGTATGTGTTCATCTAACAGGGCCTGATGTCTCTTTGACATGTCGAAAATGTCATAAATGGTGCTCAAGGCCGAAGACACACACAAAGCATTTGAAGGTTGCATTACTTCTCCACTATTACCCCCCTCCCACTTCCAGGTATTACTGGAGGAAAATGGTCAGCTTCCAAACACGGTTGATTTAAGGGGTCGAGGTTTCCAGGGGCAAGGTTAGCACATTTCCTGCCATCCTTTATAGAAAGGTTCAACTTTGCAGGGAGCCCTGCTATGTCATTTGCGGTATGAATGAAATCTGCCATCTTCCTGTCAAAACCTCAGGAGCTGCCAAGAAGCAAAGGGAAAATGACAGTGGATAGTCCCCGAAAGGCCTAGACTGCACCTTTCAACAAGAAGCTGAGAACAAAGGACATTTTATCTCTGTTCCTTGTACATTCATCTCTTACTGGAGTTGTGCTGAATGTACTGAAACAATAGTGGCTTATTGATTTTTGCTTGCTGAAGAACATGGAGCTATTTAACTAGTGTTTATTTTACCTGGGTTTCTTCTGCAAAAAAAAGAAGAAAATAATTTCCATGGTGAAGCAAGCAAAACAGCTAGCAAAACATCTTTCAAGTGAGAAATACTTAAAAGGCTTCTCAGAAAGTGCAGAGAGCAGTCCGTCTTCAAGCCCAAAGAAAGACCCTATTAAGGACAAGCTAGCAGACAACCTAAAAGGGTTAACAGGTAAAAAAGAAGATAAACTTGACCAAGAAAGTAAAATGAAGATTCTATTCGTTAACGCACGTGGATTAAATTCTCCTTCAAAGATATATATCTAGAAATCTAAATATATTAATATTATATTATATTATATTGTCATCTAGACCAAAACAGAGCTATAAAAAGTTAAACATTTACATATAATATGGTATAAAAGGTGTAAACTAGGAAAAAGCTTAGAGTGCATATCAGCAGTCGGGAAAAACTTTTATAAGAAATTCCAATTTAAGATCTAAAAAAGTATTACATCCGGTATCATATATTGTATTGTACGTAGTATATATACATTATATACTATACCTTCCCTTGCGTTTGATCCGGAAACTGAAACTGGTCCAGCATGCAGCAGCTCGATTGCTCACAGGGGGCGCCTTCCGAGACCACATTCAACCTGTGTTGCACCGTCTGCACTGGCTCCCAGTTGAATTCCAAATCGTCTTCAAGGTGTGGGTTTTGACCTTCAAGGCCTTACGCGGCCTGGGACCCTCGTACCTTCGGGACCGCATTATCCCATATGTCCCAGCTCAGCCTCTGCGTTCGGCAGAGGCCAATTTACTGGAGATCCCTGGCCCCTCAATGATGCGGCTGGCCTCCACTCTGGCCCCTGCCTTTACGGCTCTGGCCCCTGCCTGTCCGGGCCCTCCGGGACCTTGGGGACTTCCGCAGGGCCTGTAAAACCGAGTTGTTCCACCGGGCTTTTGGAGAAACCAGCCGCTGAGTGCCCCTTCCCCCTCCCCACTTGTTTTGAATCCTACCATTAACAAGATCCATTATTAAGATCTTATGGGTCCTCATAGAGAGGGACCATTGGCCTCCCTTCTTTTTTGCTAAAGGGATCTTAAAACTGGATTAGGTGGGGCACGCCTGTCTGGTGATATATAACCGCTGTTTAGAACTGCTGTTTTATTGGATAGTACTATATGGATGCTCTTATGATGTTTTTAATTGTATATTTGAATGTTGTACACCTTAGAGCCTCCTAGGGGTATATCAAATTAAATAAATTAATAATAATAATAATAATAATAATAATAATAATAATAATAATAATAATAATATAGTATTATATATTATATTGGTTTGTGTCACTCTGCTGTACTGTTACAAATTCTAATTGCAGCTGCACAAAATTTAGCAACATTAACAGCGGCCTGAGAATTCTCTTTCAGAAAGGTTTGCGGTCAGTAGCACCTTAAAAATCAGCAAGATTTCCAGGGAATAAAAGCTTCCAAAAGCCATCACACTAAGTTTGTGAACTACTTTCCTTTTAAGCGGCAATATTCCAATTCTCAAATTTGTAACAAAGGTAAGAGAACAATAACTTCCATTCCAGTATTATTCCATGATACATACAAGATTTAAAAAATGCATTGGACTATAAACTATTAAACATTTTCTCATATAAACTGGGAATTTATGTAGTACTTTAAAAGAATTCTTCAAGCGGTTTCCATTGATAGTCTTTTTTCCTGCTTTCCTCTTCCAGAAATGATAAAGATAATCTATCTAATTCCATATATGACCATATTCTTTCTAGCCCTTCCTCCACACTAGGGGTTATACTTTGTTTCCATAGCTTTGCCATTAAGATTCTGGAAAATGGATGTCAGTATCAAATAATAAAAGCTTTATAACAAGCTCTGAATTAGAGTGATTAAAATAGATAGAAATAAGATAGATGGGTTTTAATTTTATGTATTTTGTATTTTTCATCTGCCTATTGTGTTTTTCCTGTTTTGTTGCATGTAATGAAACATTCAAATTTACATGTACTATGTTAACATTGAATAAAGCTTTTCTTTTTTTAAAAAAAAAAAAAAAGCTTCCAAGAGTCAAGGCTTCCTTTGACTGACTCTCTGGTCAATTCCTCACTGGCAGAGTCTACCTAGATTCGACTTTGGTACTCCCCACAGCTGCTGAGTTCGACGCGGGTTCGTCCCAGCTTTGCCCGCTCTCACCATCAAATTTCTGAATCCACCAGGGAGGTACAATTTTTTCGGCAAACCTAGGTCGAAGCCAGTAAAGTGGGGAATTGTCTTCGCCGCGACTCTCCCATTCAGCCAATCACAGTTCAGTGTGTTGGACGAGTGCAGAATGGGAGACTCGTGGCAGGGAAAAAAGGGGACATGCGTTTTCCTGCCGTAGAACAGCAGCCAATCGGGAATGAGCAGTGAAGAGATGGCAAGGTGATCCCGCCCTCTGTGCTCGGCTCCGGCGGGTCGACCTCTGCTGCTGTGGGGAGTAACAACAGAGTTGACCTAAGTCAGTACTTTTCAGGGACCTAGGTCGAACCTAGGTCGATTCTCAAGTGCGGAATCAACCTCTGAAGCTTATAACTTGAAAAGGTTGTTGGTTTTTAAGGTGTTACTGGACTCAAATCTTGTGCTCCAATTCTCCACCGTCTTAAAATTGTCTACCAGGGCAGGTATTGTGTGTGAGAAGGGCAGTGATGAGGCACTGGAGCTGACTTATCCATCCTGAGAAGTTAACAATGTTATGAGCTGCTTTTCCTTCCCAGACACAATGGTTTTGATGGCACCCTCCTCCATCGCATTTAATGCTCGCCTCAGTCAGGATCAACGCATTCTACATCATTCTATTTTTCTCCATCGCCTTGTTTTATTTTGTTTTGACTTTCATCACCATCATATTAAATCTTGGGTTTCTATTTCATCGCACATTTTGATTTTCACTTTATTGCTTAGTTGTATATACAAACAGCTGCAGTTATATGAATTCAGCTTTATTAAAAAATATCTACTGCAAACATTTTTTCAGTGTTTATTTTTCTCAGCTTTAGAGCTTGCACGTTTACAAGAAATGTAATCCTGGGATTTGAGTTCAGCAAAGAACTTACATGTTTACTTTTCCATATGTCAATGGGGATGCATTGGACTAACCCTCTGCTTCATTTTGAACTACATTTCCGTAGAACATTCTCTCCCCCACCCCCATTCCATTCTTTTTGTTATTGTCTACCCAGATTTTAAAAAGCTGTTTTTCCTAAGAGTTTATGGTATTTCTAAAGGAGAACCTGGATTCTTTTCTCAGAGCTTGGCAAGATGCTCACCACCTCTGAGATTCTTTGCTCACATTCACCGATAAAGCAAGATGGCCTGTGGAAAGACTATTTTGAAACAGGATGTCTGTCATCCATTTCCTCAATGGAGAGCTATAGGCCCATTATGAATGGAACAGTTATCTCAGGGCTCTTCACTGCACAGTAGGCTGGTAGTGGGAGCTCCTCCTGTTTCTCTGTGTGGCTGCTTGCCTCCTAGCCATGCAGCTTTCCTGCAGAGAATGCTCCCAAGCCTGGTTCCCTTAACTCTGCCCATTGCATGCAGATGTGCGGATTCCGCTTCCCTCACAAACCAAACACACACTTAAATTTGTTGGAAAAGAAATGGCCACAGCCCCGGTTTATTAACAAATAATGCGTAACTCTTTTGGAAGCTGGGCAGGCATATCGGGGCATATCCTGGCCACCAGGCAGCGAACCGCTGAACCTGGTCACTGTCAGCTCCACAGCTGTCCTCTGGCCCTTCGGGCAGCACACCGCTGAACCCGGCACCGTCCTCCAATGGGGACCGGGACAGAAGGTTACTAGATGTCACTTGGGCACCTACCCATTTGTGACACCCCCTCCTGCCAGGGGTAGCGAGCTTGAAACAGGGCTTCCAGGCCTGCATCCTCAAGCCCAGCCCTACCCCCAGACCTCTTATTGAGGCCCCCACCTAGGGAGGTCTGGCATGCAAGCCTGCCTCCCCCAAAGGATGTGCCCCTATGCCCTGAATCCGCCCAGACTGTGACAAATGTCTGACATAAACAACCTACCACAAAACAACAGCCCAAAACTCAGGGCGGGAGGGTGGGTTCCGCTTGCCGGCAGCCTTGTAAGGAGGCTGGGCTGAACTGGGCATGGGCTTAAACAGCCTGCCCGGCTCCCTTGTCACGTGACGGTTCCCACCCTCGTCACGTGACCCGTCGATCCGACCAGGGAGGTGAGCCGATCGCTCCTTCCTCCCCTGCCGCAATGGCTCCCAGGGTAAGTCCTGGTGCGCTTTTTAACGAATTCTTAAAGGCACAGGTCTCATTACACCCTGTAGTCAATTGCTGGCTTAGTCCTTTAAATTACACTTTAAATCAATATATTTCTGTTATTGCAGTTATATCAATATTCTAGCCCTTTCCAAAAATAATTCCTGCCTGCAGTGAATGAGACAGAGCAACTCCCTGGACCATATACTGCTGAAGAAGGGGGACATGTTTTAGAGCTGATATTCTCCCCACACACAGGTGTGCGCGCACACTTCCCTGATGCAGCTGTTGCCCCTACAGAATGAGAGAGAGGCTTGCTATTTTCAAGCACTCTCTGTTAGTATTATATTGATATCTAGATATATCGATATGAAAAGGTAGAGGTTGGTGTGTTTTGGCTGAGCCTGTGTGGGTGAACTTCTTTTCTGTGATTTGAAGGAGCCAGTAAAGATGGAAGGAGGGTGAGGGGGAAGGCATGGATGGCAGTGTGAGGGAGTGGGAAGGCAGAGAGGATATGTTCGGGGCAAAGCTGTGCTCGCTGGCAAATCTGCCCCACTCCGACAGCAAAGCAAATTCAAATTGTGCTAGAAGTGGTCTTACTTGCTGTGGAGAGAATGGAAAGTAAAAGCAGGGCTTGAGGAGATACATCCGTACAAGAAATCTTGCCATGACAGACATTCGCCCCCACCACACAGCAGACCCCTTGTGCTTAATAGGCCATGTTAAGAAGCAGACTTCTGCATGCATTGATAATGCACATGTAAGATGCAGGGATTGGCCATAGCTCAGTGGTAAAGCTTCTGCTTGGCAGTCAGAAAGTACCCCTGTTCAATCCCTGGCATTTCCGGTTGCCCAGTAGTAGGTGATGTGAAAGACCTCTGCCTGAGAGCAGGGAAAGCAGCTGTCAATCTGAGTAGTAGAAGAAGAAGAGTTTGGATTTCTACCCCACCTTTCTATTCTGTAAGGAGTCTCAAGGCGGCGTACAAACTCCTTTATCCTTCCTCTCCCCACAAGGGATAGATGGAGCTGAAAGAGTTCTGACTGGCTCAAGGTCACCCGCCAGCCTTCATGTGTAAGAGTGGAGAAACATATCCAGTTCACCAGATAAGAGTCCACTGCTCATGTGAAGGAGTGGGGAATAAAACCCAATTCTCCAGATTAGAGTCCACCTGTTCTTAACCACTACACTATGCTGACAACACTGACCTTCATGGACAAGGCAACTGCATGTGTCCATGTGCATTTAAATATACATTCACATTGTATACAGGTGGTCATCTGGTCCCCACTGAGCCTGTTGGCTGGCTGCATCATTTGAGGAAGATTGGATGCACATCTCCATTTGGGGTGTATATTATGCACACCCACAAAGTGATTACTTTGATTTTACTGAGGATGCACATGCTGCTGAGGATGGGGGCCCAGTAACACTACAAGAAGGCTACAAGTTAGGCTCCTTCCGTACATGTACAGTAATGCACTTTCAATCCACTTTCACAATTGTTTGAAAGTGGATTTTGCTATTCCACACAGTAAAATCCAGCTGCAAAGTGCATTTGCAGAAGGGGCCTAAGGGATGCCAAGTGCTTAAACTCTGGTTCTTTCCGCATGGGCCAAATCCAGTGCCCTGGGGATGGCAAAAACGCTGTCCCCAGGGAGCTGTTCGCATGGGGGGCACAGCTTCTTTGCAGCTGCGCCGCTGGGGAGGAGCAAGGTTTTTGAAGGTGCCATCCCTCCCCCCTTTGCCCGATCGACCTACCTTCTCTGCAACCGTCCGGTGCATCGCCGAGGCCTGGGGACACGCCCCCCCTGCCCTGCGACTCCGGAGCGGTCGCGCAGGGCAGGGGGCGTGTCCCCTGGCCTCGGCGACGCACCAGACGGTCGCAGAGACGGTAGGTCGATCGGACGACGTCGCTCTGCAGCGCCATCTTCCCTTTCGTTACCAGGACCGTTCGTGCGAACAGTCCCGGGGGGGCTGGGTTGGCGTCATGTACACCAACCCAACCCCCAGTCTGGATAGGAAACTTGAGCAGTATGAAAAATTACCAAAATCCTACTAATTAATTTGACATCACAAATTTCCAGGCCTGCAGACACAGAACAGCTGTAAGCCTACATCCAATTAATAGGATTAAGGCGGACTTTTTGAGTTGCAACCAATATATTATGAGCATTGTTTGTGTGTCTGGCTTGCATGCTTATATTCCAAGGTGGCAGTGTGAAGTCTAGTGTGAATGCTCACCTCAGGTAGTGATCATTGCACATGTTGATCTGCATTATGACAAATAAGGGATTAAAAAAATCTTTCTCATAGTGATGATTTTTCCCATCTCTCAGAGCTTCAAAAAGAATTTTAATTCCCTGAATCATGGTTACCTTTTAAAGAAGAAGTTGTAGAAGCAGCAAGGCCTTCAAAGAAAATGGCTCCTTTCTTCCAGACTTTTTTGGTGTCTGAACTCTATGACCAGCAGCGAGTGAAATATCAGGAAGTACAATGCAAACATTCAGAATGTCACAGGTCCAAAAGATCATGGGACGTCACCACAGGTTTCTTCAGATGGATTCCAGAGGTTGCAAGCTACCAACTTAACACATCAAATGAACATGGTAGCTCTCATAAAGGAACAAAGATGTCACATGAAAACAGAAAAGCCCTTCAATCAGGCCTAAGTTATGTCAGGAGATGGACTCACTCAATAAAGTTAGCCACAACTCGCAGTTTGAAAGAGCTGAGCAAGGCTTTTAAAAATGGGACGTTTCGGAGGACATTGATTCATAGGTTTGCCGTGATTCAGTAGCGACTTGACGGCACTTAACATACACAAGTTATGTTAGCATGTATTTGTGCAAACAATAGTAGCTTTTAATGCTCCTTCATTTGGGAGGGACTATGTGGGTAGCCAGTAACTTCGATATTGATATAATGCTTGTGTTCAGCCACTAGATGTCAATTTCAATAAACTTTCCTACTATGGAAATAACTGGTACTAATGCAACATCTAGTGGCAGAGCAGAGCAAAGAACCAAGATCAGCAGGGGCTGGCAAGTTTATTTTTTGCACTACCCCATCAAAAAACAAAACAAAACACCTGTCTGGAGCCAGAAAACATATTTGAGCCTTGTAATGAAAGTAACACAGCCTGTTAACGTTTGCTGTGAGGATAAATTGGAAGCAAGGAAAAACCATATAAGCTGTTTTAGGTCCCCATTGGGGAGAAGTGGAGGTTATAAATGAATTTTATAAACAAATGAGTGTAAATTGGAATCTTAATAAATCTAAATCCTTAGGTGCCTCCCCCTCTTCCCCACACTAATGTTATAAGAGAGGAGAAAAAGTTCTCTCCACTTTCTCCATCGCAGGCATTACTTTATAACCCTCCATTCCCCACCCATCTTATCTATCTGGCCCCCATGGTAACTTCCCATGCTGGGCCTCCTGGCAGTTTTAGAAGATGAAGGGTTTGGATTTATAACCTGCTTTTTGCTCCTGTAAGGAGACTCAAGGTGGCTTACAAATCCCTTTCCTCTCCCCACAACAGACACCTTGTGAGGTAGGTGGGGCTGAGAGAGTTCTGAGAGAACTGTCGACTAGCCCAAGGTCACCTAGCAGGTTTCATGTGTAGGAGCAGGGAAATAAAACCGGTTCACCAAATCAGAATCCACGATCCATGTGGAAGAGTGGAGAATCAAACTCAGTTCTGCAGAATAGAATCCTCCACACTTAACCACTACATCACACTGGCAGAATTCATCTACTGTAAATCCACTGACCACCACAGGATTGCTTTGCATAGGAACCATTGAGGACTGCCTGGTCGGGGTCTGCCAAACAAGACAATGGCTTTGGGTCAATGACAATGTTGAACACAAAACGAAGTCGTGCCGTGCTCCCCTGAGAAATTCTCCAAATGATTTGAATGAAGGGCCCCTTCCCTCTCTGCCTCCCCAACAGAGCAGGCAGACAACTCTGGGAAAGCCAAGGGGCCGTGTTTTGCCATGAGGCAACTGTCCTGGAACCCACCTGCCATCACCAAGCTGGGCCTGGGAAGCCCAGCAGGCAACAGGGCATGGCTGCAGGCGCCTGAGGGCTCCTGTTTCTCTTGATGGTTCTGTCCAGCCTTCTTTGTCACTGCCTGAAAAAAAACCCACCCCTTCAATCCCACCTCTGGCCCCAATGCGGGCTGCTCTGTTGGCCCGCCCCTCCTGTTTAGCCTTCCTTCTGCAGACAATCAGCTGCTGGCGCGCATTTCCTGCCATGGTCTGCTTGGCCTGCTGTTTATTTGGAAAGGAAGCCCCTGTAGAGTACCAAAAGTGCTCTATGTGGTCCCAGAGCCGCAGGTTGCAGACCCTCCAGTTGAGGAAGATCAGTTGCAAAACCATTTCTACAGTCATGCCTATGCATAGTAAGATGGGAAAAACCTGTCCTTTCCATGGGATCAGAATACACTTTACACACTTGCAATGGTCATGTATGTAGCATAGGGTGGTGGCTGAAGATCTCCTGGTATTACAACTGATCTCCAGGTGACTGTGGACGTTTCCCCACTTGCCACGACTCTCCCATGCTGCGCACTGCTCTCAGCGCGCGTCATTTCTGGCACGCGCCCGGGATTCCCCACGACCCCGTGCTCTGTGTGGGGTCATCAAAAGGCGCCGTTTGGAAGAGTGCCAGGAATGATGCGCGCTGAGGGGACGCGACAGCGGCAGCGTCGGGGCGGCTGCGTTGTCGCCGCACCTGTAGTGGGGAGTGCCGGGGGACCCCACGCTACTTGCCTACAGTAGCGCGCAGCTACTGGTAAGTGGGAAAACGCCCAGAGATCAGTTCATCTGGAGAAAATGGCTGCTTTGGAATGCAGTAGTCAGTGCTTTGGAATGTAGACTGCATGTCATTATATCTCACTGAAGTCTCTCCACTTCCCAAACGCTGCTGTCTGTAGGGTCCACTTACAAAATCTCCAGATATTTCCGAACCCAAAGCTGGCAAACTTAATGTACAAGGAGTTTCAATTAGAAAGGATGCATATCCGCCCACATGAGTTTCATATTAAAATTCACATAAAAGAGATAGATTAATAATCATACACAGGCCTTTTGATTGCATACACTCACACCACTGTTGTCTGCAGTGCAAGAGGAGGCCAAATAAGATCTACCAGAAACTCAACAAGCCTGTTTTTGCTGTCTTCTTGGAACATCAAAAACAATGGCGCTGCCAAGCACAACTAACCCTACCCCTAGCCCTGTCTGTATGCTAAGTGCCTTCAAATCTCTTCCAACTTATGGTGACTATATGAATTAATGACCTGCAAAATGTCTAATCGTTAATAGCCTTGCTCAGGCTATTAACTGAGAAGTGTAGTTTCCCTTACAAAATGAATCTATCTCATGCTGGGCCTTCCGCTTTTCCAATTGCCTTCAGCTTTCTCTAGCATGATTGGCTTTTTAAGGGGCTTTCCGCACTACAGAAGGGAGCTAAGGTCGACTCGGTTCCCTTCAGTGGGGGGCGATTCCAGGCTGTCCACACAGCAACTTACTTGGCCCCCTGGAACCGAGCTAAGTGGGCGGGATCATCTTGGTGCCTGAATCGCTCCTCGATCGTGATTGGAGCTTGTGTTACCATGGGAAACGGGAGCGTTCTTTCTTTTTTTACAGTTTTTACAGTTTACAGTTACATGCCCGCCACGACTCTCCCGTTCTGCGCATGCCACAAAAGCGGCTCCTGATTGATTGAACGGATGAGGTGTCGTTTCGATGCATCTGCACTTGGAAGCTTTGAAGCGGTATCAACCTTGTTCCAGCGGAAAGGTGCCGTTCATAACTGCGACAGGGATGTCGCAGTTCTGAGGGGGGGGGGGAACTGAGACAAAACAACATTGAGCTCAGTTGCAGTGCGGATACACTGAGGTGAACCTAGATAGAAACCAATACAACTCTGTCAGTGCGGAAAGCCCCTTAGTGAGGTTTTTTAGTGACTTTTGATAATGTGACCAAATTACAATAGACTCTGGCCATTTCTGCATGGGCAAAAAAAGCCAGTAAAAGGATGGTAAAAACAGCATTATGGGTGGAAACTTCGCACGGCTGTCACTGCAGAAACGATGTTGCAGCGATGCAGCAACGCTGCTGCGGGCCCACGATGGTGTATTAAAAAAAATCACTCAACTAGCGATAAAGATAATAGTGTAGTGTAAACCCAGAATGTGGTTTTCTTACAGAACCTTATCAATGACCCATCTGTTAGTGCTCTCAAATTATGACTTTCAGAAACGTTTTGAATTCTATGAGAAAGGATTTTTTTTTAATTTTTAAACTTCTAGGAGACATATTTAAAACACACAAGTGGGAAATAAGCATAGATTAAAGACAAAAGAACTGCCCTTTTTTAAATTAGGTGAGTCTTAACCAGACTTTAATAGACAGGGACAACAGATTCCAGTTCTGAAAAAAAAAAAACTGGTCACCATTCTGAAAAGTGCTATGCTCAGTGATGAATTATGACATGGAGCCCAAAAGAAAACATACATAGACCATAAACTACATTATCCCAACATACTGTCAAAACGGAGGAAGTGAATTTCTGAATAACTGATAGCTTAAAACAAATCATCAACAGATATCAATTATATTCAAAAAAGATTTCACACATAGAGGGAGTGCATCTTTGTTCTGGATGTAACTATGAAATATAGTACTTTCCAAAATTATCTGCAGGTCATTCATCATCTGGTTGAAGATTAAAAAATAATATTGCAGTCATAATCCAGTCTCAGTTTCTTTCAGCTGCTTCACCACTTTTATCCAGTATCAATGATAACCTCTTTGCTGAACCAGTCCATCTCAAGACATGTTGCTTTAAAGTCTCTGCTTCTCTTTTATCAATGCTCTGATCGATAGGTGGGAAAAGTTTCTGTTCGATGGATCTTCAGTGGACTGTCTTCTCGAAAAGAAAAAAAAACAGACCAAAAGGGGGAGGAAAAGAAATACATCAGTCAAATACTATGGAAGTAGTGTCAGATACCAAATCACCACACGACTATGTGAAGTGAAAAGTGTCCTTCCAAACCTGTACCCTCCACTTCTATATATTGTTTTTCTGACTTCTGCCATCATTCACCGCATGCTGTTTTAATACCCCAATTTTAATTTTAATGGGGCAGGTTATCTGCTGCATGATATCCAGTTAGGAATCTTGCAGTGAACTTCATGGAGCCGCCAGGTTTGTTCACACAGTGAGATCAAAAGGGGCCGTATTGTCCTAACTGAAATCCCGGCTCTAGTAATACCTGGATGACTTTATTTGAGTACAAAATGGAATACAAGCTCTCATTCAAAGCAATATAGCATTGATGAGTGGCATCTGTACCTGGATTTGAATTTTTTTAATGTACATCCATGTAATGAATTCTGTGTTGCCGCACTATATGAGATTCGATGCCACAGCGCAGTGTGAAAGGATCAGGCTGCTTGCTGTCTCAGCAGGGATGGATCATTTCGTAGAATCATAGAGTTGGAAGGGACCATACAGGTCATCTAGTCCAACCCCCTGATCAATACACAATCAATCTAAAGCATTCCTGGCAAGTGTTTGTCCAGCTGCTGCTTAAAGACTGCAAGAGAGAAGAATCTCACTTCCTCCCTAGGTTGCAGCTGATTCCACTGTTGCACAACTCTTACTACAAATTTTCCCTAATATCCAGTCTGAACGTTTCTGCCTATACTTTAAACCCATTATTGTGAGTCCTATCCTGTGCTGACAACAGGAACAGCTCCTTGCCCTCCTTAAAGTGACAGCCCTTCAAAGAAAGCAATCATGTCCCCTCTTGACCTCTTCTCCAGACTAAATATTCCCATGTCCCTAAGCCTTTCCTCATAGGGTGTGGCCTGCAGGCCTCTAATCAACGCTGCTCTCCCAGATACTTTCACAGCCTTTCAAATGCCCGCTCCAGGGAAGTGAAATATGCATACTTCTCAAGGAATTTCGTTAGAAACATGGCTTCCTGCCTTGGCTCAGCTCTAAGCATATCCCAATCCATCAATTTGCTACCTAACTTCTTATGTATAACTTCAGCCCACACATGTCAGCCTACCCCTCTCCACAGTTTCTTCCCCCTTTTATCAAGGCTGGGATGTACAAGCATTTTTAAAAGTCTCATCTTTCTTGTCTTTGGCTAATGAAAGACTGTATTTGACATCGGGTACCATACTTTTCATGGCCACTAGGTGTCCTTCAGACATCATGAGAGAAGCCATCCACATATTTTTAAGGAGAGCCCAGTCGTAGGCACAGCATACTCTCATTTGTAGAACTAGCAACTCTCATTTGTAGAACTAGCAGGGCAATTTTAAACAGAATTACACCTTTATAAGTCCATTAGTCATTTGTCTTAGAAAGTCATCTGTCTTATCTAGGATTGCACTATGAGTTTTCAAACTTTCTTTTCACACTGGATCCAGATGATACAGAGGTCACGTCAAATCTGATCATGGAGAAAGGTCAGCTTATAGTGGAGATGGTGATATAGCAGCTCTCTACTTGGGATCTTCCAGTTCTTACCATATTGCTATTAATTTTTAGTAGAGACGTTTTGTAGCCACTTGGTAAGGACTGAAGATATACCCCTATTCATGCATTCTTCTGGCACTGGTCAAACCAGAACCAGTTACTGTGGAGAACATGTACATGTGATGCTTATGGTCCAATCCAGGGGAGGGGGAGGGTTTGAATAAACTCCTGGATCTGGCATGGGCCAGTGCTGGTGGGTTTTTCCTATCTGTGGGACGTACCCTGGCAGAAGGCCAAAAATGCCAGCAGGGAGATGCCATGATGCTCAAGGACGCCAGTGCCATGCCAGCACTCCCACAGTGCAGCTTATCTCATCAGTGCATGGGGGGTGGGGGGGCATTCTTAAAGTCACCTCCCATGCAGACTTTCGAGCTGGGAATGCCATGGCTAGGGCTTTGGACTTGAACCATCTGAAAGGTGCAGGGGTGCAGCAAAACAGGAAAAAAGAAACTGGTGCCTGAAAGTCCTCTGGAGGTATCATCCCAGCCACAGTGGCGGAGCAACCCTCTGGATGCAGTGGCCTCGGGAATGGGCTGCACATAGATTAGAGACTGGATCCTCATAAACTTCACTTGATCTGAACTGTGTACTAAGACAGACAAAATCAATACAGTTGTAATACTATTGCCTACTGTGGTCTCCCAAATGGAGAGTTTCCACAACAATTATTATCCATTATTTATACCAGTTAAAAGTCATTTTACAGCATATAAGTGAAGGGGTAAATGCAGAAAGGGCCTTAATTTCAACTATTATGTTTTTTATTCCACCCTTTCTCCAAGAAACTCATGGTTCTTCCCTTCTTCAGGGTAGGTGCAGGGAAGGGAAGGGTGCATAATATAGGCCAGTCTTATCAGATCTCAGAAACTAAGCAGAGTCAGTAGTTGGATGAGAAGCCACGAAGGAAACCTCTGCAGAGGAAGGCAACTGCATACCATCTCTGCTTCTCACTTGCTTTGGAAGCCCTTTTCTGGGGTTGCCATAAATTAGTTGTAACTTGACAGCACTTAAGTATGTAAGAAAGGTACAATATTTCTGGGTTCACAAATACAGGTTACCAGAATGAAGAAAGGTTTGAAACAACTTTCATACGAAGATCAACTAAAATATATTGTACAGCTTTCTTTAAGTCCTGTTCTAGTCCTGTCTTTAAGTCCTGTCCCTATGCGGCCTCTCCGTTCGGCGGAGGCCAATCTGTTGGTGGTCCCTGGCCCCTCGATGATGCGGCTGGCCTCCACGCGGGCCAGGGCTTTACAGCTCTGGCCCCGGCCTGGTGGAACACTCTTCCTCCAACTGTCCGGGTCCTGCGGGATCTTGGTGAGTTCCGCAGGGCCTGTAAGACGGAGTTGTTCCGCGGGCCTTTGGAGGGACCAGCCGCTGATGGCGCCCCCCCCCCCCCCCGCTCAAACAAATGGGACCCACAGTCCCTCCCTCCTAGGGAGGATTTTTTAAAGTGGGGTTGCGGACGCCTCTTGTTATTATCGCTGCTTTAAATTGTTTTAACTAGTGTTTTAATTGTATTTTATGTTGTACACCGCCCAGAGCCCCTCGGGGGATGGGGATGGGGCGGTATAAAAATCTAACTAATAATAATAATAAATAATAGAACAGACTTATGCCGCCTTGACCAGAAAAAGCTACGGTTTAAATGTAATGTGATTGATAAATATAAATATCCTTAAGGCAAGTCATTAAATTATTAATTAACTAACTAACTAACTAACTAACTAACTAACTAACTAACTAACTAACTAACTAACTAACTAACTATTAATTTAAGAAATAGGTAGAATGGGAACCCTGTTATTCCCATAATCTCCAATGAATCACATTATATTTTTATTTCTTTTTAGACATTTATCTTCTATTTACAAAATTATTAATTTCTTAACATTCCCTTAATTATAAGACTAGCTAGGCTAAGAGAAAATGTGACTTGGCCACAGTCCCCCCCCCCCCCAGCCATGGCAGAGTGGGAATCCAGGCATCTCAAACCCTAATCCAACAATCTAGCCACTACATTGAATGAATGAAAGGGGTTTATAAGTGTCATCGAGAAAAGAGAACAGTGTGGCAGGCAATGTGTTGTGAATGAGGAGGAAGCTGCTTTTTCAGTAAGGAAATTTTCTGTCAGTGGACACCTGATAGATTTCGCACTACTGATGATACAAGAGCCCAAACAATACTTGGAATTATTTATACCATTGTTACAGCATCAGCCTCCTACCTTGAAGGCCAAACAGTTGCCCAGTGCTATGTTGCCGTGTGATGTGCTGCCAGTAGGCACTGCGAGGCAAGGGGACCATAGTGCCAAGAGAGACGGCTCGCTCGCTCATTTTCATCTGTAGCTGAAACAAAGCAAAAGAGATATTGAAATGGACACAGAGAGACTAAATGCTGTACCAAAACTATGTTCAGGCTTCTTAATCTTTTCTGGCTTGTGTTGAGAACCAGTGTGGTGTTGTGATTAACAGCAGCAGACTCTAATGTGGAGAAACAGATTTAATTCCCCATTTCTCCAAATGAGTGGCGGACTCTAATCTGGTGAACTGGATTTGTTTGTTCCTACACATGAAGCCTGCTGGGCAACCTTGGGCTAGTCACAGTTCTTGCAAAACTCTCTCAGCCCCACCAAGTCACAAGGCATCCCTTACGGGGAGAGAAAGGGAAAGAAGTTTGATAGCTGCTTTGAGACTCCTTACAGGAGAGAAAGGTAAGGTATAAATCGAAATCCTTCTTCATTTCCAAAAGGAAGCACCTTTCAAATTATTTAATTTTATTAGGGGCTCACAAATGAAAGTTGAGACAGTTGCAAATATGAGACTGTTCTTGTTTTGACAACGAAGGCTTCCTCTTTCATGTCTTCTCTCTGGATTTTTCCTACTAGAATTGGCGTAGCGCCAAAGGGGCAGGGGGGTGCACAAAGGGGTGTTCTGGGGTGGGGTGGGGCAGGGGCGAGTGGGGGCATGGCAGGGGCACAGTGCGCACGCGTGCCCCGGGCACAGTTCCCCTCGCTCCGGCCCAGCCTACCAGAATCATAGAATAGCCCATGAAGTATTCCAAACACATGCTACTCCAAAGCTATGTGGCCATTTCAGCTTCTGAAAAGAGCATGGGTGGGAAGGCAGGAACCCCTCCTCTCCCACAAGGCACACAAGGACTCCTTCTGATCCTTAAAATGACATTTCCTGAAACTGCTGCATGACTGTGAGAAAAGCAAGCTGAGTCAGGAAAACCCAGACCCAACTCACCCAAAAACATAATGTGCAGTTTGATTCTTAGTGCTCAACTCTGTACAACTCCAAACAATGTTTTCTTTACTATCTTCTTTCTCTAGTCTCTTTGCTGCTAGAATCGCTTTGAAAAACTGGCCTTCCTTTGCAAAAAAAAAAAATCCCTCTTATTAGTAAAAGGACATTACATCATTGATTGTGACCAAGGTCATAAACTTTTGTTCAAGTAACTTTCAAATTTGAATCGTGCGTACTGGTTCTTTCTGACAAGGGAAGAAAAAGGGAATTATAACCTTGCATAAAAATGTTTAAAAAGAAAAGTAGGAACAGGTACTATTTGCTAGAAAGCAGACTTTCTAAAAGGCTTGTAACCACAGACTTCAGTAATATTAGACAGTCTGGGACTCACGCGCCTATGATTTTGGTGTTGTGTGTAGATACGTTTTCACTGAAGTATTTTATATACATTTTATACATTTTAAAGCCTATGTAATACTGATATGCTTTAATGTTTAGATATTCAGTGCTTTAGGGATTCTAGTTGGGTGGAAAGGTGAAATAGATAAAAGGGAGGGAGGTAAGCAGCGGTGGGATCCAAAAATTTTAGTAACAGGTTCCCATGGTGGTGGGATTCAAACTGTGGTGTAGTGCCAATGGGGCTGGGTGGGGCACGGCGGGGGCGTGGCCGGGCATTACGGGGGCGGGGCACTCCTGGGCGGGTCTGTGGCAAGGATGCAGCCGCTGCGCCGGTCCTTGGGCAGGAAACAAATGCACGCAGGCGCAGGCTGCCACGCACGCCAGTGTACCTCCTGCTAGACTGCTTCAAGTTCTGTTCACTACTGCTGAGAAGAGGGGCGTAACTAAGGCAAAAATCACGTGGCAAAATCACCAATTAGTAACCCCCTCTCAGCACACATGAATAATTAGTAACCTACTCTCGAGAACCTGTGAGAACCTGCTGGATCCCACCTCTGGAGGTAAGTAAGTAGATATTATTATTTTGTTTAATATCACAGCTGCCAGTTCTTTAGGTGGTTGTTGTTGGCAGCAGTGGCGTAGGAGGTTAAAAGCTCGTGTATCTAATCTGGAGGAACCGGGTTTGATTCCCAGCTCTGCCACCTGAGCTGTAGAGGCTTATCTGGGGAATTCAGATTAGCCTGTACACTCCCACACACGCCAGCTGGGTGACCTTGGGCTAGTCACAGCTTCTCAGAGCTCTCTCAGCCCCACCTACCTCACAGGGTGTTTGTTGTGAGGCGGGAAGGGCAAGGAGATTGTAAACCCCTTTGAGCCTCCTGCAGGAGAGAAAAGGGGGATATAAATCCAAACTCTTCTTCTTCTTCATTACAACTCGAGCCTCAGCCAGAGGCCTAGGACGTTGTAATGTATCTGTGTAGTATTTGTGCAGATCCCAGCAGAGTTGCCTTCTGAATCTAACTGATGTTGATTTTGTCAATTTGAAGATGTTTTAAGTGCCACCCTAGCATTCTCGGAGTGGCACCCAGGGTGCCGATTACCCCTGGGATGACCTCAGCTGGTTTGTGTCATAGTTGCTGAATCTTGATTTTCAAATTGTGGTATATAGTGACCTTCTTATGTTCTTTTTCAACAACCCTGCTATCACCAGGTACAGTTATGTCAATGATGGTCATTTTCTTGTCCTTGATATAGCACTACCTGGTGATAGTAGGGTCACTATTGTTGTTGTTGTTGTGGTTAGATTTAATATCTCTTCCTTCTAGAGCAGGCTCTAGAGAAGCTAACAACATAGATAAAATACAATTATATAGCTTCTTCAGGGCCCTGGTCTCATTCAACAGACCATTCCACTAGGCTAGAGCCAGGACTAAAAAAGCCCAGGCCTCAACCAAAGACAGCCAGACAATTCTTGGGCCAGGAGCCTCCAGCAGGTTATTAACAGAACAAAGAGCTCTCTGGGGGAACATATCAGGAGATACAATCCCACAAATAATGCCGGTCCCAGAGAGGCTTTTATTGTTAAATCTAGGAGCTTGAAACAGATCCAGTATTCCATCTGGAGCCAATGCTGCTCATAGAGCACCAGTTGCTAATGTGCCCCCCTTCGTGTCAAGAAAGAAAGAAAGAAAGAAAGAAAGAAAGAAAGAAAGAAAGAAAGAAAGAAAGAAAGAAAGAAAGAAAGAAAGAAAGAAAGAAAGAAAGAAAGAAAGAAAGAAAGAAAGAAAGAAAGAAAGAAAGAAAGAAAGAAAGAAAGAAAGAAAGAAAGAAAGAAAGAAAGAAAGAAAGAAAGAAAGAAAGAAAGAAAGAAAGAAAGTCATCCCATAAGCTCCTATTCTACAAAGTTCACCTTTTCCATGTAAGATCTAAAACTTGGGGAAAAATATTGAATTGCCTAACTCTCTTTCAACACCCACAACTAAGTCACTAATGCTGAATCACTGCACACAATACATATTTCCACCCACACCATGTTAAATAAATATGGTTCTTACAGTTATACTTCAAAAGAACTTGCAATATTATCCAACATTCCAGTGTCATGGAAACAAACAACTAGGAAGCTATTTTAAGCGTTGCATCACTCTGTACAATTATTATTTTTCTACATTTCTCAAAGACATGCCTCAAGAATCCCTTCTGGTTTTGATTTAACAGTACCCCACCTGAATAAGAGGGATGAGAAGGAAACTTCTAAATTTGAACACAACATTGTGTTTGGAATTCAGATGCCTCCAGTGGGAGAGAAAGGCAGAGAAAACCACTGAATCAAAACAAACAACTTGGAAGATGTTATCTGTGAATTCTGAGCAGTTCTTCTTAAAACAAAAGATAAAGATGTCTCTGTGGGAAAGTAATGTTCTCCCTCAAACCTCATTTTGTAAACTACCACAATCCCAGAGGAGTCAGGGCTATGAGGCTCCACATGGAGCTGAGAGACAGCAGGAATTTTTCAGGTGTGGATCTAACAGACCCGAAATTTTTTGAACCACCCAAAAAAATCCAATATTGCAAATCAACTTTTTTGGAAAAAAATTGAACTCGAAAAACATTGATTAGAAAATGGGACCCGCCGCCATTTGGAAGGTCATGCAAGCAGTGCAGATGTGGGAAGATAGGTATATGGACATTTTGACATATAATTCCATAGTGCAAGAATTTTTATCATGTATAGTATTCAGCTGTAATTCAAGATATAACTACAGAAAAGGTGTGTAATGCACGTCGGATGAGCTGAGCTGCAGACAAAAAGAGTCTTGTCGCTTCAATGGAGATTGAATACATTGAAACGGGCAGCTGAAGTTTTCCATGGCAGGAGGTAAATAACATCACCCATTAAATAACAACCCTTTAAGCAGTCTCCATTAAGAGGATGGACACTTTTTTCCTCCAGGCCATAGGGGAAACCCTACTGATGAGTCATATGAGATCTCCGAAGCTTTTTCCTCTGCCCACTGAACAAGAGCTATATAATTTCATGCTTGCCAATTGTCAGGTGGGGCTGGAGATCTTATGAAATTAAAACTGATCTCCAGACTACGGAGATCAGTGCCTCTGGAGAAAATGGCTGCTTTGGAGGGCAGGCTCTATAACACAATACCCTTCTGAGGTCCCTTCCAAAACTCCTTCTTCCCCAGTTTCCACCTCCAAAATCTCTAGGAATTTCCCAACCCAGACTTAGCAACCCTATGAAGTTTAGGTCAGCTAAGTTTGGGCTATAGCAACATTCACACACTGATGGGTTGTTGGTTTTTTTTTTAAAATCAATGCATAATTCAGTAATTAAGAACATAAAAACTAGCCTGCTGGATCAGACCAGAGTCCATCTAGTCCAGCACTCTGCTACTCGCAGTGGCCCACCAGGTGCCTTTGGGAGCTCACAGGCAGGATGTGAAAGCAATGGCCTTCTGCTGCTGCTGCTGCTCCTGAGCACCTGGTCTGCTAAGGCATTTGCAATCTGAGATCAAGGAGGATCAAGATTGGTAGCCAGAGATCGACTTCTCCTCCATAAATCTGTCCAAGCCCTTTTTAAAGCTATCCAGGTTAGTGGCCATCACCACCTCCTGTGGCAGCATATTCCAAACACCAATCACACACTGTGTGAAGAAATGTTTCCATTTATTAGTCCTAATTCTTCCCCCCAGCATTTTCAATGAATGCCCCCTGGTTCTAGTATTGTGAGAATTAAGAACATAAGAACTAGCTACATTTTTTAAAAAATGGGCATCAATGCAGACCGGTCAGATAGCCCTCGCTGTAAAGATGGAGAAACTGAGAATTAACAAGGACAAAGAAGAAGACAGTTACAAGCTCCAAAGTGTTTACAGTCTAGAAGCTCAAAGTATATAAAATCAGAATCTGAACTCCAGCTTAGGAAAGTGGGGTATTGATTTCATGTCATTAACGCTGAATACTGGATGAAGACAGGCAGAATTTGTAAGCATACCATTGAGTTTTTCACACTCTGCAATAAGCGGTCGTGTTGCTCTGCTATGGTCAGAGCCGCGGAGTGAACCTTCTGATAGATTGCCTCTCCATCTCTTGTCTGAAAGATGAATAGTCCTTCCCCTGTGTCACACATCCTGTCAGAAAGAGAACACAGCAAGGTGTCTTGTGAGAGCAGGTGGATTTATAAGTGTACATTGTGGTGCCGCTCATGCAGAAAATAGATGCAACGAATAAGGAGATGACACCAGGCGATTCGCATAGATTAAATCAGCATCAGACTTACATGCACCATTAGAGCAGATGCATATTCACAAATGAGTAATCCAATACAGACAACCCTTTGGCTACTTCCACAATATCTCCAATGCTTTGGCCCTTTAGATGCAACTCTTACATCCACTGAAAAAGAAAAGGCACTAAAAGGAGGCTGGCTCTGTTTTCACTATGTTTTTTTTTCTTTGGGTTAAGGATGAGCGAGTGATATTCACATTCTTGTGCTAAGAATGTTAATTCTTGGGGCAGTAGTCTATAAAAACAGTCTCAATCTTGCCCAGTTTCCCTCATGACTACTGCCCCTGTAAAATATGGCTTGTATCCACGAAAATATCAGCATAGCCTTTTTGGTATAGCGATGAAGAGCGGTGAACTCTCACCTGAAGAACCAGGCTTGAAACCCCACTCCTCTACCTGAGCAGCAGACTTTTTTCTGGTGAACTGGATTTGTTTCCTTGCACCTACACAAGAAGCCAGCTGGGTGATCTTGGGCTAATCAATGTTCTCTTTGAACTCTCTCAGCCCCACCTACCTCACAAGGTGGCTGTTATGGAGATAGGAAGGGAAGGAGTTTGGAAGCAATGTTGAGATGCCTTACAGGAAAGGAAGGCAGGATATAAATTCAAATTATTATTCTTTTGGTGACCAAAGGAGACCCAACATGGAGCAGTGGTTAAGAATGGTGGACTCTGTTCAGGAGGACCAGCCGGAGGCGTATCTAGAGAAAATGGAGGCCAGGGCTCTTCCGCTCTGGAGGGAGGAGTGAGATATTAAATCGGAGTTTTCCACACACACACATACACGGGCTCCATTTTCCCTAGATATAGCAGGGCGGGGAAGAGATCAAGCCTTCTGCCAATCTCACAGAGGAGTGCAAGGTTGGCGACAGCAATCAGGTCTACTGCCCGAAAGCCGGCGAGGCACCCAGGTCTACTGCCCAAAGCCGGCGAGCGCAGCCCGAGCACAGAGTGAGTCACCAGGTGCAAGGACCCGGACGGTGCTTAGCACCCACCCCCCCATGATTAGATGGCATGCATCCAGGGACATGTGACACCACATGTCCCCATGAGTGGTACGCCCTTGGAACCAGCTTGATTCCCCACTCCTCCACATGAGCAGCGGACTCTTATCAGATGAACTAGATTTGTTTCCCTTCTCATAAACATGAAGGCATAATTAGAGTTCTCTCAAAACTCTCTCAGCCCCACCTGCTTCACAAGGTGTCTGTTGTGGGGAGACGAAAAGAGGGAGTTTGTAAGCCAATTTGAAAATTATTACAGGAGAGAAAGGTGGGGCATACATCTAAACTATTTTTTTTCACCGTAGATGGTCCAATATAGAATCCATGCCTTGACGGGGCCAGCAGCCAAGGTTAGTATCAGGGGACAATTGCTCAAGCCTATAGACCAGCTTAAGGCTGACCACTGGGATTACCAAAGTCAAAATGGCGGCTGGAGATCCTGATATTGGAACCAGTGGTGGGATCCAAAAATTTTAATAACAGGTTCCAATGGTGGTGGGATTCAAACAGTGGTGCCGCCGGACACCTGCACCTCCAGTTCCTATTGGGCAGGGAGGTTGCTTTAGTAACCCCTTCTTGGCACTCAGAAAAAATTAGTAACCACTTCTAGAGAAGTGGTGAGAACTGGTTGGATCCCACCTCTGATTGGAACTGATATCCAGGCAACAAAGATCAGTTCACCTGGAGAACGTAGCCACTTTAGAAGGTAGAATATAGGGCTGATTCCGCATGGGCCAAAAACAGCGGTGTGAAAATGTTGTGAAAACAGTATAAACCCTTTTACCCCATTTTAAACCCTTTTACACCATTTTCACACTGCTGTTTTTGGCCCATGCAGAATCACCCTAGGTCATAATGCCCCACTGAAGCCCCTCCCCTCTCCAAACCTGCCCTCCTCGGGCTGTACCCCCAAATCCCTAGGGATTTCCTAGTCCAGACATGGCAACCCTACTTCCTGCCAGCCAAACATCCTAGACCCCCTTTTAATTCCACTAGGAACAAACTTATGCTGTGCCAATTCAGGCAGTACCACCTTTTTGTTCATTTGTTTTTAAGGCAGGAATTGATTGTGCAGTTCAGAACTGGCCAAAACCAGCCCACAACCCAAAGCTATGATTCAAGAATCTGAACAGTGGTGGGAAATCCTTTCAGTTATATGTTTCAGTTATTGCATATAGAACAGCATATCTAGCTTCACCTTCCCGCCCCCTGAAAGTGTCCTCATGCACAGAGATACAAATTCCCAGGTCTCAAAAGACTGAAGAACACTGCGGTGAAGCACCTACTCACCTTCCAGCTTCAAATGTAAACCAAGTTGAGTCCCGTCCATATCGTCGGAGGGCACTCAAAGGCCAAGAGACGAGCTTTACTCTGGGATTCTGGATGTCCCAAAGACAGATATTCTCAAACGTTATCTGCAAGGTACATTCCCCATGCACATCTAAATTAGGGGATGGCATCAAATACACATTGAATCTCTCTGGGAGAAAAACAAAAGATTTAGACTAAAATCCTTGCAGAATTAAAACATTTCAGACATTGAACAAATTATCTCAGAATTATCAGTCACCATTTGCTAAAGTCACAGGCAGTTTTTTAAATCACAAATTCTTCAAACAAGTCTACGAGGATAGGTAACCATTCTGCACATTGTACAGAGGGAAGCAGGTGGACGAAGGTAATAGGAATCTGGACTATATTACAATAGACTTGTTTTTGAAAGGCCTCTATTTGAATATATAGATGTAATATTGTCGCCAATGTCCACGTGAAGCCTAGAGACCTCCTGGAATTATAATATGGCTCCAGACAACAGAGATCAATTCCTCTAGAGAAAACAGTGGATTTGAAGGGTGGACTTCCTGGCATTAGACTCTGTGAGGTTCCTCCCCTTCCAAAACCTAGTTCTTCCCATAGTCCACCCGCATATCACTGGAATTTCCCAAGCCAGAGACAGCAACCATAGAATGCTAAGAGAGAAAACTAGAACACCATAGATAGAACTGCAGCACAGCCTTCCTCCTAATATCCTAGTAACCTAGTTTATTATCTTCAGGGAGTTTTATATCAAAAGAAATACATCATCCATTTACTGAGGACAGACCCTATTTTTGGTATCGCCCATGATATAAATCACTTATCTTTACATCCTTATTTTGACCATATTTTTGCCTATTGAGTATGCCATGTTAAAAAAAATTACCACAAACTGCTAGACACATAATTCCTTAGGACTCAGCTCCCTCTCCAAGGTCTCTAGAAGCTCAGCCTTGGAGTGGAGAGTCAGAGTGGATGCAACTGATCTCCAGTGTACAGGTATGTAAATCTATACACAAGGCCATTAAAACTTTATGCGGGTGAAGTATATTTTGAAGAGCTGGTAAATCTATTTCGGGGACAGTTGTATTGTTCCTGGTATCTCTTTTCCCAGGAGAAACATCTTTTCTGGCTTTTGGTTGGATGCATATCTTACAGCCCAACCCAAAGTGGAGGGGTAGAGCCAGCCGGAGACAGCACCACTGCTCTGCCTCCAAAGAGGGAATCGGTGGTCCAAGTGCCAGGGAAGAAGGGGGAAACTTCTACTCCCCTGGGAAAGTCCATTGCCAGGAGTGACTGACACCACGCTTTTCAGGGGGTATTCCCGACCTAATGTTGGTTCCCCCCATGATGTCAGTGTGGGCAATTGCAGCAGAGGCCCACTGCAGTAGGTGCCAGCTTCCCATGATTCCCAACTGCAGTTGACTTCATGAAAAAGCAGGACATTCTCTATGGATGACCCTTAAGATATGGGATTAGTTCTTCAAGGAAGCGTACCAGGAGAGTGATTATGGGAAAAAAACCCCACTGAAGAATCTCTTATTTTAAATCACTTTTTGTGGCTAAGTTGCTATAGGGAGTATTCACAGTCTAGAAATGACGGGGCAGCCTTGGCAGTATACCTTTGCCTCTTAAAGGCACGGTTGATTTATTGCTTTTCAAACAAAACACTGGTTTTAATTTTGTAATCCTCCTTGGACAAATCAAGGGGTAACAATCAAACAAATGAATAGAGACAGCAATATAAGTGTAGCCCAGGCTGTGCAAAGATCGAGCAGCCCCAACCACGATCAGAGGAAGGAATTTCACATGCTGAACTAGCTCACAGTCCAAGAGTATTTCTGGTTTCTATGAGCCCACAGTAAAGGCACTCTAAACGTTTCTATTTGTAGGTGAGCAATAAAACTGTATTCACGTACCACTTTGTTCTCTCTCGACTCCGGAAGCTAAAAGGTCAGGTTCTCCAAGGCTAATATCATTCATCTGAGTCCCGAGGCACTCCATCTGCAAGACCTTGCACCATTCATCTGCTTCAAGTTCTGCATAAACAGGCCAAAAGAACAGAGAGGGAGAGAACAGGTTTCTAATATTTACAGTCATTGCAAAGGAGGTTCATTTTGTTTCTTTTCCCAAGCAGGCCCTGTTGCTAAACCGACCTGATTCACATGCGAATGTTCTGGATGTGTCATCGTTAAAATATATCCCTACAGCATGCTTCCTGGTGCTTTTTGGCAACCGAGATATATTCTTCACGTGATTAAGTTCCGTAACCTGTTGATTAAAAAAGGGAAAACAGTAAGATCCGTATGCGAAGAGCGTCGTACAAGACAAGCCTGTTTAACCTACCGAAATCAACACAACAAGCCATAAAACAGCAGACGGATGTATGACAGGTCCCCAAAGACCAAATAAAGCTGAACCATCCAGAGTGAGTCCAGGGGTCTGCAACCTGTGGCTCTCCAGGTGTTCATGGACTACAATTCCCATCAGCCCCTGCCAGCATGGCCAATTGCTGATGGGAATCTGATCCAGGTTGCAGACCTCTGATCCAGACAAAACACTGGGAGCGTCATAACCAGCACTGATTTGAATCAAGAGTGGCACGAGGGCTGCCAACCCCTCCCTGTCCACAAGACAACCTCCTTGGCAAGCAGAAATGCTATCTACTGGTAATCGACTGGAACCGGCAAACCAATTGGCCATGCTGGCAGGAACTGATGGGATTTGTAGTCCATGAACATCTGGCGAGCTGCAGGTTGAAGAACCCTGATCCAGGCAAAATCAGCACTGATTTGAATCAGATCATCATAATCAGCACTGATTTGAATCAAGACTGGCACGAGGGCTGCCAACTCCTCCCTGGGAAATTCCTGGAGAGTAGGGGGCAGTTCCCGGGGACAGGAAAGAAACTGGGGGCGGGGGGCGGGATGTAAGCATGAAATACACCCTCCAAGGGAACTGATATCTGTAAAATGGAGATCACTTTCAATTCTGGGAGAATGCCAGATTGGTAACCCTACACAGCACTAGGAAAGCCTTCCCCTTCTCTGCATCACTTTCCCAATCTAAAATGGGACCGCGGAGCTGCTGTTTTCTCAGTCGGGGTAAACATATTCGGTACCCATAGTCAGATTTTCCCTAATGAGGCAAAAAGCAGTTCCCTTGTGCCATTTTAATCTAGGAAAACAGCATGCAGAGATTTTATTTATTTATGAGATTTATTCCCTGCCTCATACTAGTGTTTCTAGGTGGCTTTCAAAGATGAAAAAAAAACGCAATAAAAATATCATAAAACATCATGAATGAAATATAACAATTAAAACAGCAATAAAAATCAAATTAAAATAACCCCAACTGCTACTCCCACCCACCCACCACTCCAGATCAGCAGCTGTAGAGGGGGTTTCCAGAGAGGCTAACCCCGTGGTGGCGAACCTTTGGCACTCCAGATGTTATAGACTACAATTTCCATTAGCCCCTGCCAGTATGGCCAGTATGGAGTGCCAAAGGTTCGCTACCACTGGGCTAACCAAATGCCTAGGTGAAGAGGAAGGTCTTCTCCATGCACCAAAACCCATAAAGGGTTTCCACCCAAACCCATAAAGAGGGACGCCCCCACACCTCAGCGGTGGGGAGGTACCACCAGGAGTGCCTCTCCCTGTAATCTCAGTGCCTCCCTCATTCTTTAAGCACCAAGAGCTTTGGACCAATGTCTTATCTGGATAGGCCCTTTCTTTGCTTCCTGCCTTGTCCTACAAAACCAGAAATATTATCTAGCCAGATACTGGCGTCAACAGACAATTCCCTCGATAATAGAGTGGAGACACAAAATTATGGATTTAGTTAAGAAAGCAAGATTATCAGGATACGAAAAATTGGAGAATAATGGAAAATGTAAGACATTATGGTTATTATGGATTAAATATCTTGAAGAGAAGTCAAAACAAAAATATGTGATCTTGAACATAATTTAAGAAGTATAAGAAACCATAGAGGTATAAAACAAATACAATTATTAGAATAAAGTAACATGTTGTTGAAAGGTTGGTATGTAAACGTGGAAGCTCATTAAGTTTATGTTAAAATGGAAAATGGAACAATGTTACAAAGTATCATGATTTTGTAAACAGGTCATGATTAATTTTGAATGTATATGTGTATATTTATAACTGTAATTACAATAAAGAAAATTTAAAATGCAAAAAAAAAACCCCACCAGAAATATTGGCATTTGGCTACCAGGCCACCATACGCAGCCTAGTAGGCTATGCTGAATCTGTTAGGTCACAAGATGTGAGGGCCAGGCATAGGTACAGATAAATGAAAATCAATGAATTAAATCAAGTTGGAAATTAATACAAACAAGTGGAAACCTGCAAGGACTTGCAGGAGACATCTTCTTTCCCCCTCCCCCACAACTTCCTCTTTGTTTTTTCCGATAGCCCCTCCAGTATTCCTGCTTCCTTCTCTCCTTTCCACTTAACCATCAACCCATATTTACCTGCCCCTCTGTCTTCAGTTTTCCCTCTGCTCCCTTTAGCAGCCTTTACCTAGGAAAACTGTGGCCTGATTGTGTGGTACCAGTCAGTTGCCCACTTGCATGGTAGAGAGTCTTCAAAGGACTCATTTTTCCCAATATCCTTGTCACCACATTCATAACAACCCTGTGAAGTGGGTGAGAGTGAGCATATGTGACTGGTACAACATGGTGAGTTTTCACGGCAGACGTGATTTCAAGCCATGTCTCCCTTAGGGTGGCTGCTGCTGGACAGTAGCAAGCAGCAAGGCCTAGCTGAGTCATGCAAGCTGGGTGATATTGTCACCCAGTGGTTGCTACAGAGGTGGCTGCCAGGACCGGCCCCAGTGAATCTCCCCTCAAAGGCCAAAACAGCCCCGGAGAGTGCCCAGCCTCCTTGCCCTGACATTTTCCTGATCAAAATCAATCCTGGAATGCTGTGGTTGCCTAGCAATAGGCACACATTTTATCATTTTGGGTGTGTTTTTTTAAACCTCCCAATGTTTTGTTTTTGTTCTTAGATTTCCCATTTATTCTGCAAATGTTTTTCACATTTGCAGAAAGATCTGCCTGGTCTTTTCATGGTCCCAACCCCTGTCTTTAAGGATTTGTTTATTTATGCCACCCTTCCCCTCATGGGCTCAGGCTTCTTACAACATTTTACCAATAAATACAATAAATATATTAAAATATATATGAATTGTTTAAATATATATTAACAAATACAATGGAATATATTAAAATATATATTAATTTAAATCTTATGGCGACTGAACTGTCATAAACAGGAGAGCAAAGACAAAGCAGAAACCAACAAAACCGAGAAGGAGGGAAGCCAGTATTGGAAAAACTGTAGTAGCCTCAGCCATAATGACTGGTGCAGGAGCTTTGTCTTGCAGGCCCTGCAGAATGGCATCAGAACCCACAGGGTCCAGCTCTTGCTAGACAGAGTGTTCCACCAGGTTGGGGCCAGGGCAGAAAAAGGCCCTGGCCCTAGGTGAAGCTAACTGGATATCTTTCCTCTGATGTGGACAACTTGGTTGTTAGAATATAGAAGAGGGGACCAGCAATACCCATGGGGAATCCCTTCTGCCTCCTCTCCCAGTGCTGCTGCTTCAGGACTCAGCAAATCTCCTAGCATCTGCAGCTGAACCTTTTGTGGCTCCCCCCTCCCCATCAAAAGAGAAGCCATCTTAAAGGAATATTCTGGTTGGTTCCACTCAAGTTCACTGTTCTCTGATTCTCTGCAGGTGTTAGCCACAACATATTGTGGCATACACCTCACACATGCTGGCAGTTTGTTGACAAGGCCATCTACTCTAGCCTGTTAATTAGCTCACGCAGTTCAACTTTGAATCTGATGCGAGAAGGGGAACGTACTCTCACCCAGAAAGTTCCGTAGATACTGCTTATGGGGAAGATAAAGTACTAAAGACTACTGGAGAGAAGGAGTCAGGAAGGGGCGATGGAACAGTTTTGGCTTGGGGTGCTGTGTGGTTTCCGGGCTGTATGGCCGTGTTCTAGCAGCATTCTCTCCTATACAGCCCAGAAACCACACAGCCCCCCAGTGATTCCGGTCGTGAAAGCCTTCGACAATACAGTTTTGGCTTGCCCTCGCTCCCTTCCATGGTGTCAGCCGCCACGCAGATCAGGGAAAAGAAATACAATGTGGTTCTAACCAAGTCCTTAGTTATTGATGATGAATGATGACCTTACATCTTTTTTTCCATGTATCTGCCACAACGGAACCCAAACAGATTATTGTCTCTCCCCTCCGGTGACAAAGGAAAAACTTCTGGAGAGCTGAAATCTGAATTCTGTTTCGGAACACTTTTTCAAGCTATTTGTGAAGGTAGCCATATATGGATGAGGCAAGAGCTGTTGGCTGCCACTGATGATTTTATGGTGTTTGAGGGGAGAGGAGAGGTAATAAAAAAAGAGCCACTACCAAATTTATTCATATTATCAAATCACTCTTAAAAGGTCAGGCGCTGAAAGGGCAACTACTCTGCAAAAACCCGAAAGGCAGAGCAATATATTGTGGCAGACATTTTGCAAGCCTCATTCACACTCGAAGCCTCAAAGTTCATCCACCTGCAGAGCAGAATTTGTTTTCATTTGGTTACTTTTCCCTCCCACATCGGCTCTTCACGATGGTATCAGTTCATAAAGCAGCCAATAAAGATTGCTCATCTCCCATGGTGGCTATCTTCATCGTGCCAGAGGTCGTGCTTTGATATTGCAGATATCAAGAAACAATAATCTATGTGAACAAATAAACAAAAAAAAGTCTGCTCTCCCCAATAATAGCCTGATCTAATAATAGACTGATGTGAGATAGCAGACAGTATATTTAGGTTGATATATAACCAACAGTGACAAGAAAAACTTGAAAGGGAGATGCTGGCGAGTTATCCATGAAAAATTTGGGCCGAAGGTATTCCAATTGTTCTTAGTTCAGCTAGATTCAAGTCTAGTAGTGCTTTAGAGACAAACAAGGTTTTAAGGGTTATTGGTCTCAGAGATGCTACTGGATTTGAATCTAGCTGTTTTACTGAGGACCAGTACAGCTTCCTTCTGAAACTATCTGCTCTTAAGCTTCCGAGGAACATGGAATGGATTCTGCAGCCCATTCTATGTATTGTCAGAGAGGTCTAGGGCAACCAGATCTTTGCACATTTTCTGTGGCACATGAAGTGACATTCCTCAAATTGCACTCTACCTCAGGATGCCACCATTTAGGCCTTCAGTAGACTGTGAGTTTTAAAGCATCCTCAAATTTATATTACTTGTTAGCCCAAATCTAGAACTGGCTAGAACTTAATAAAGTCATATAAAATCGGCTTTTTGAATTGACCAAACCCACAAGTTTAATGGCAGGCTCTGCATAAGGGTGATCTTGAATTTCTCACTCTTTGGGTTTTTTTTAACCCCTGAAATCCCCATTTCTCTTTCTTGTCTCTCTAGCGCAAATCAGATTCGTGATTTCTTTTTTTTACACATTTTCTCACACCAGTTTTTTTATTTAATCTGCACCCATTTTAACCGTTATTTATGTATCACTAACTCAGTGCTATACAATGGGTTGGATCCCACCTGCAATTTCTGTGCATGTGCATGATTCCTCCCCCCCTCCAGCAATCTTAGAATGTATTCATAAAACTAGGGGGCAGGTACAGATTTAAGAAGGGATATAGTTGCCTTATAGCAAATCAGATTAATAGTCCCATTCCATTAAGGTCTGTCTGACTGACAGTGGCTCTACAGAGAACGGTCTTCCCAACATCTGACATCAGAATTGCCAGGAACTCAGTCAGGGGCTTTCTGAAACTCTATGGCCTACTAAAGCACAAACCCCCTCTAGGACAAACAGATCAGTCTAGAAATGGTATCTTAACTTCTGGATGCCTTCTTAGAAGATCCACTGATCCAATGAAGCTGTTCCCAGCCAGAGGGTGCCTAGGAGCTGGGCTCCTAAATGTTTGGGATGGTCTCCAACAAAGAACTTGGTTAGAGGAAGACCCTCAGCAAAGGTATTTTGTTACCTTGTGAAAGCACTCCACTCAAAAGTTCCATTTTTTTTCAACACAGCTTACTCCAGGGAACGTGTTCTTTGGATTTCAGCCTGTGTTTATTGAAACCTTGACTGGGGCTTGAGTGATAGGTCCCAGTTATTAAAACTGATCCTCCCCATGACTTGCATTTATTTTTGGGTTTCTTGAACACTATAAGATTGTGGTTGTGGCAGTCATTGAAAAACAGCGCTAACTGATTAAAGTTGCAATCCACCACCTCCTAGAAACAAGTCTAATTGAGATGAGGTCCTGCTTTTGAGTTACCTTGAATAAGATTATACTGTAATATACTGTACTGGCTTGGCCGGAGTGTTTTACTATTACCTAAATGCAGTATGACATTTAAAAGAAGTAATGGGTACAACCTTTTCAGGCTGAAAATTTGCCATGAGTGTGTATCAATAGAACTACAGCATCACAACTATATGTTAGCGCAATACATCATTCAAGCAAGTGAGCATAAGTCAGATGAATTAATGCAATAAATCTCCAAAGTAATAAGGAAATACCAGCTGCAGGGCATATTAGTTTCAGGCTCTGTGGAATTAAACTGGTTCTAAATCATAACCTGTAGTGCTTCTTAGCACATGCTCCGATAAGGACAATAACGGTTTAATACATTTTATAACTCCTGAACCCAACCCTCAGGAAATTCTTCTGTTCAGGATGATATAGTCTATAACTCTAGGATCCCAGTACTCCCAATTGCAGAGCTAAAAATGCAGTACGTTTTCCTTACTAGAAGATTTACAGATTCCAACAGCCACTGGATGAACTTTCAACCCAACACCAAAGGAATTGTAGTCAGTAACTAATCCTGGAAGACCATTTTGAGACATGGGCCCATTCCGCATGGGCCATATACAGCGCCCTGGGGTGGCAAAAACGCCGTCCCCAGGGAGCCATTCGCACAGGCGGCGCTGCTAAAACGCAGCAGCGCCGACCTGGCTCCCCTTCACCACCCCCAGGGCGGCGTCAGGCCGCCTCCAAAAACCTCCCTCCTTCTGAGACCCTCCCTCGCTGAGACCCTCCCTCGCTGTCCTCCGACCCCTGGAGGTCAGAGGGCAGCGTGGGCAGGTCTTAGGAGTCCAGCAGGACGACAAAGGTGACGAGGTGAGTGGGGGGGATGGGGAAGAGGCAGCTCCGTGCGGAGCCGCCTCTCCCGCGCTGGCCTCTGCGGGGGCCACTCGCACGCTCCCGTGCAAACGGCCCCCACCCCTCCACCGGCAGAATTCCTGCCGGTGCAGGGGCGCCCTTTCCGCAGTGTGAAAAGGGCCGTTGGGAAAGAGTGATGGGCCAGTGCCCTGATTAGGGTTATCAGACCCCTGCTGGAAGCAGGGGGTCCTCTGCTTTAAGCCTCTTCTCCCTGGCATTGTTCAGCCAGCCGGCAAAGGTCTTACCTGTCACTAAATGAGTCCTAGGCCTTGACGCTGTCAGCATGGTGACATCCCTTCCAGAAGTGATGCTGGCAACATGGGAGACACTCTGGTATTTGAGCAAAACTCTATAGTAAAAACAGCTTCTACCATGGAGTTTTTTGCCCAAATACATCCTTGTTTCTGTGTAGCATATCTGGACTTCCTCTGTGTATTCCCATCCAAGTGCTAACTCTGCTTGGCTTCCACAATCTGTTGAGATCAGTCTAGTCTGGGCCATCCACGTCACATGTTGTAACTGCAAGCATGCATGAATAGAGAGCCATTGTCTGATGCTCTTTGGGAGCAACCAAAGGTCAATGAGGCAAGGCTATTCAGCTGTGAAGATTACCCATGACTCTAACCCTTGGTCAGTTTCACAGTATTCTTCCTAGCACTCAGTTTTTGTTTCCTTTTTCTGTCTCTTTTGATCAGCTGTCCATGGTCCTGGTCTTTATTCATTTGGAATATTTCTATTCTGCCCGTTCAGAATCCTGAACAGAGCGTCTTAAAATTAAAAACCACAGTGTAAAACAAAAGCCATCAGACATAAGCAGCATAAAAACGGTCCAAAAACAGAGCAGGCTGTTAACAAATCTGATGAGGCAAACCCCTAATCAAAAGTCTGGGTAAAATGGTACGTTTTCACCTGGCACCTAAAAGAAAATAAATTAGGCATCAGGCAAGTCTCCAGGGCAAGGGCACCCCAATGGCAAGGTATCACCACAGAAAACACCCTACCTCTAGTCACTACCTGCTTCACCTCTAAAAGCAGAGGCACCGAGGGCAGGGCTTGAGAGGTAATGGCAAGTTGAAATGTATGGGAGGAGATAGTCCTCCAGGTGCTCTGGCTCAAAGCCATTTGAGTAGAACCAGCCCTTTGAATTGTGCCTGGAAACAGATGGGCAGGCAATGGAGATACTGAAGTCCAGGGGTGGTATCTTGGCACAAGTGAGGTCATAAATCCAGCTCCACCTTTTCTGTCATATGATTCCAATACTACATGATCCTGAGGTCATGGTCTGGCATCTCAGAAGGACCCAGGCCTGGAAAGATTCTTTATGTTGTCTGAAGGCACTGCCACCAACAGGAGAAAAGAGCTTCAAGATTCAATCTATTGTCATGATTGACGATTTATTTTTTCTCCTGATTTTGATCACTGTTAAGAACTTTGAGGTTTGCTGATTATAAAATGAGCTATTAATAGAACACCATCACTACTACTAAATAAGCATTTTATAAACCTGGAAGTCACTTCAGGGGAAGGCCTCAGCCCCTAAGCCCTGTTTTTGGACCTCCAGAAGAACTGATTGGCCACTTGATGAGACAGGATGCTGGACTAGATGGACCACTGATTTGATCCAGCTGGGCTCTTCTGGTGTTCTTATGTAAGATGACTTACTTGAATTGTTTCATAAACTCAGGAATCCTACTGCAGGAATCTAGCCAGAAAGAAACAGTGAGGGAATTTATTGCAGAATACCATTGGCGTGTTGCTACAGGTCAATCAGGAAACCCCTATTTGACCAAACACCATCAGAAAATACCAGGGGAGGCAGAGGATTCCTTAGAAGTAAAGGAGACATTACACTGTCCAAAGGTCTAAGCCATACACTCCAGCACCATTTCAGAGAAGAATTCAGCCATTTAAAAATTATGCAAGGGCTCACAGCATGGCAAGACCAGATAATCTTGTCCCCCACCCCCCAAGTGTCTTTTCAAGTGTCAAAACAGCACCTCTCCCCTCCATGGCTATTTTGGCACCTGAAATGGAATAGCGGGGAACAACATTGCCTGGTTCTGCAGCGCTGTGGGTTTTACATCACTTTTAAATGACTGAATTGTTCTCTAAAATGGCATCATATCCATGGGGCAGAGTTGCGGATGCCGTAGCATCTAGTTTATGCACCAGGGAGCACTGTGCAAGTTCATGTTTGTTCATCCATTAAGAACTCCAGGACAGGCGCTGCATACTGATGACCCCTCGAGTTTTCTAGTGGCATTTTTAATGGCAGATTTACAGCAATTTTGTGACACTGTAATTCACCAAGACACTTTTTCAAACCTCCGAGGAAGTAAGCTCTGACTCATGAAAGCTCCTGCTGAAATAAATTGTGTTAATCTTTAAGGTGCCAGCAGTTTCCTGCATTTTTCAGTCCATCATTCAATCATCTACAAGACTGCAGCAGATCAGTCCAGGTGAGACCGGGGGTGTTCCCAGTTGTTGTTTAATTCAGTTTTCAGCCACATAAGAGCATGATTCCAACCAGGGCTGCCAGAGGCGTTCCTCCCATTGGGCAAAGTGGGATTTAAAAGGAGAATCTGGGCTCCCTAGTTTAAACACCATTGAAAATGATGCTGTTTGGGGGTGGATTCCAGCATCATTTGTTTAAACTAGGAAGCCCAGATTCTCCTTTTAAATCCACCTTAAAGGAAGAAGCTGGGGTCCCCAGTTTAAACAACATTGAAAGTGATGCTGTTTCCCCCAATTGTGGGGACTGGATACAACACCATAAAATGTTTTCATAGCAGTAATAAAACATTTTGAAAGCATTTTGAAAATGTTTTCAAAAAAATTATTTCTGCTGTGTGGCATGACCTATTGCTGTGTTCAGATTTGTGAGTTGGGGCATGTTCTATAATGTGATGGTGACTTTGAAATGACCTGGTGGAAAAAAAATCATTGTCACGGTGGGGGAGGGTGGCCGCCCATGGGGGGGCATCAAACTCAGGTTTTGCCCAGGGCTCCAGTTTGCCTAGGTACGCCTCTGAGGGCTGCAGTACATGGGGATAGGAATATCAGTCTTTTCTCTCTAGCAGGAGTCCCAGCAATTCTACCACGGGCCTCAGCAGTCAGGAGAACAGTTGTTATTTCCAGGAGAACTCCAGGCCTCACCTGGAGGTCAGCAATTCTAACTAGTATCTCATTTAAATTGCCATTATGTGCAGTACCTTGCTGGAGATCCATAGCCTGTGCAGGTTTTGCGGTGGGCTGCCAAAATTGGTGAATTTTATCCTGCCAGCTCTATAAAAGTTCAGATGGAGCCAAGTTTACTCTAAAATTAAAACCAAGAGTAGCTGGGTTGAAAGAATAAGTGATACGATGCAGGCAGGACTCAGCTAGGCAGGGTCCTAGCAGGCAGGACTCAGCTAGCATTGTCTCTGGGTATAACGTGCCATCAAGTTGCAGTCAATTTGTGGAGACCCTGTAGGGTTCTCAAGGCAAAAGACTAACAGAGGTGGTTTGCCGTTGCCTTCTTCTCCATAAAGACTCTGGAATTCCTTGGAAGTCCCCCATTGCTCAGTCCATTGTTCGTTCGAATACTAAACAGAGCCAACCATGCTTAACTTGTGAGATCTGATGAGATCAGGCCGTGCTGAGCTCATGCTAACATGCCTGGTTTTCTTCTTCATGACTAGGTCAAGGCCAGAAGAGCAAGGGTAAGTGACTGGGTTAACCAGGAAGTTCTCGGCTGTACTCAGGAGAGTGGGGCAAAGTCTCCACAGCCCAAGCAGGAGGAAGGTGGAGCAAGCCCATGCTGAGTTGAATCCTTTTTTAGTCAGTGCAAAAGACTAAGGTAAAGGAAAGTTATACCCAGCAGAACCCCACCTTGAAAGACACACCTATTATATTAATATGATTTCATGTGAGTGTGAATGTTTTCAACCACTTCCCAACTAGCCAATGGCAGCTGCCAGAGTCATTGGTTCCCACCAGAACACTGGCCATTACAGGATTTTGATGGAACTCTAACAGAAGTTCCATGCAAAATGCATGGAGAATGGATGATCACAACACTGGGGTTTAATGGATAACTTCAGAGCAGCACTCTAGATTACATGCATACGGGGGAAAGGCCCTTGTAAGAGAGAGGGAGGAGTTGCAGATCAGTGGTGGAGCATCTGATCGGCATGCAGAAGGTCCCAGGTTCAATCCCTGGTATCTCTAGTTAAAGGGATCAGTTCGTAGATGAAATGAAAGACCTCTATGGAGCCCCTGGATAGTCAATGCCAGTCTGAGTAGACAGTATTGACCTTGATGGACCAATAATCTGGTCCTTTCCACACAACCCCAATAAAACGTTTTGAGGTAGGAAATAAAACATTTCCTCTGAAGAGTTCTGCATGGTTTTTCAGCCCCAAACTTTTTATTTCCAGTCTCAAAACATTTTATATGCATCCTCTATTTTAGTGATTCATTCTGAGAAAATGTCTTCAAGATGTTTTCACTTGCTGTGTGGAGGTCTTTAAGATGTTTCCTACTTGGCACCATTTTCTGAGCTCACTCAGTAGTGTCGCCTGTTTACTTCTGTCATTTTTTAAAAAAATTGTGGGGGTGAGCTCTTTGAAGCTGGAAAGACACAACCCACAAAGAACCACAGCATAAGTATTTGAAGCATCAAAGCTACAAATCCACAGAGACATTAAAATAAAATGGGAGAATCACAACATGGAAGCCAGGAAGCGCTTTCAAGGGGATGAGGTGCAGACAAACAGTGAGAATTGAAAATGTTTTGCAAAATTTTTCAGTGACTTATGCAGAAATGGCTTCTGATTCAGTATAAAGCAGCTGTGGGCAAGAAAATCATGTGAGAGGAACAGAATATTTTCAAAAATCTGATCTTCTGTTCGGGTCCTAATTACCACATCCTTCAGAGAGCAACAAATGTACTACTTATACTTTTTGCATTACTCCAGAGAACAGAAAGGAAAAAGAGACATAAGATTTGCATCAATAATTTGTCAGCTTAGTATCATTACAGATGATACACCTTCTGCACAGAGCTGAAATTATACTGCTCTAAATATATATCCTACACAATTCCTGTAGGAGATCAAAAGGGGGGAGAAGACAGGATTTTTTCCCCAGTCTCTTTTCATGACTTTTGAAAAAAAAATGGCTCATTTCATTTCCCCACCAACTTCTATTTCCAGAAATGACGTGTGTGGTAAATAGCCCCAGGGTTCTATGACCGATCCTGTATAAATTATACATTAGAGAGATACAGTTTGGAGCATACAGATTAAGGAGTTTCAAAGTCACTATTCCCATGTGGTTCGTTCCTTAAATGCTCTGAGGCTGTTTGCACACTCTTTGCTACTCTTTAAATATATTCAGCTATTACCAGGAAGGATTAAAAACGAAAAGGGTCTATTATTGGTATCACCATGCCAGAGGGAATTACACATGTACTTTCTCAGGCACAGTGAATTCAGAACATGATTCTCAAGTGCTAAGAAGTGTTCAGGAAGCTAAGTGGCTTTGGAAAGGATGTTTAGGTAAACAGCGAAGGAATAGTTTCATTAGCTCAAGTGTGCTCAGAATGGGACATACCGTTCTCTAAGTTTAACGATGCATGTGTGAACGTTTGTGATTAGGCTTGCAACATTTAATAGATTCGGTTCTTCTTAATCAACTTGTAGAATCATAGAATCATAGAGTTGGAAAAGATACAAGGGACATTGAGTCCAATCCCCAGCCATGCAGGAAGACACAATTAAAGCAGTGGCGCAGGAGGTTAAGAGCTCATGTATCTAATCTGGAGGAACTGGGTTTGATTCCCAGCTCTACTGCCTGAGCTGTGGAGGCTTATCTGGGAAATTCAGATTAGCCTGTACACTCCCACACACGCCAGCTGGGTGATCTTGAGCTAATCACAGTTTCTCAGAGCTCTCTCAGCCCCACCTACCTCACAGGGTGCCTATTGTGAGGGGGGAAGGGCAAGGAGATTGTAAGCCCCTTTGAGTCTCCTACAGGAGAGAAAGGGGGGATATAAATCCAAACTACTACTACTACTACTACTCTTCTTCTTCTTCTTCTTCTTCTTCTTCTTCTTCTTCTTCTTCTTCTTCTTCTTCTTCTTCTTCTTCTTTTTCTTCCTGATAACCTCTGTTTAAAAACCTCCAAAGAAGGAGACTCCACCTCGCTCTGAGGTAGTGTATTTCACTGTTGAACAGCCTTTACGTCAGGAAGTTCTTCCTAATGCTTAGGTGAAATCTCTTTTCCTGTACCTTGAACCCATTACTCCTTGTTCTAGTCTCTGGAATAGCAGAAAACAAGCTTGTCCCATCTTCAACATGGCATCTCTTCAAATATTTAAACATGGCTATCATGTCATTCTTTAACCTTGTCTTCTAAACATACCTACCGTGTTTCCCCGAATATAAGACAGTGTCTTATATTAATTTTTGCTCCCAAAGATGTACTATGTCTTATTTTCAGGGGATGTCTTATTTTTCTGTGTTCTGTTCGTCGGGCATGCTTCCAAACAAAAACTTTGCTATGTCTTACTTTCGGGGGATGCCTTATATTTCGCACTTCAGCAAAACCTCTACTATGTCTTATTTTTCGGGGATGTCTTATATTAGGGAAAACAGGGTAGCTCCTTAAGTTGCTTCTCACAGGGCATGGAATTTGGACTTTTAACCATTTTGGTCAGCTTCCTCTGGATCTGTCTAGCTGGTCAATATCCTTCTTGAGTTGTGGTACCCAGAACTGGACACAGTATTCCAGGCGAGGTCTGACCAATGAAGAATAGAGTGGTACTATTCCGCCCCTCGATCTAGGTCCTAAACAACTGAGAAGCAGATTTTAATTATTTTTTTTTAGATCTAGTTCAGTAACATCTAAAAGACCAACAAGATTTCCAGGGTATAAGCTTCTTGGAGTCAAAGTTCCCTTCATCAGCTCCACTGGACTCAAATCTTGCTCTTTTATTGCAGACCAACATACTTCCTTAATGCAGTCCGAATCCAGTGATTCCCTTTGATCAAGTGAGGAGGCTTCCTCTGATGGTCTGACCCTTCCTCTGACTTAGTGGACAAGAGTGGATGGATCCAACCCATTACTTTTCATACAAGCACTTACAAAAACTGCAGAGGAAAGTCCCATCTTACAGGATGCATTTCTCCCTTCTCTAGTGCACAAGAGGGAATGCTTGTTCATATCCTACTATGACTACGACATAGACATGTTTCCTCTGAATACAAAAGCATGCTCTCCAACCCTGCCCCCCGGCTCAGAATTGTTAAAAAACTTATATGGAAATATTAATCAATGAATGTATCAGTTGGATGAAAATTCATGTGGTTAGTCTTTGATTTTATGACAGTTCAAATATTTGCATCTTCTTTAAACTTTGCAATGGCATACAAAGATGATTTGCAACTAGAGACATGAGGCAGGACTAAATCTCTCTCTCTCTCTCTCTCTTCCTCCCTCTCTCTCAATATAAATATAAATAAATATAAATATATTCAAGGGGGGCAAAAGTACAAAATTATGTCCCCCCAATACATTATATAAATATTTTTCTGAACAGATCCATATACAATCAATAACTCTTTTAAATAATCAAATAAATTATGTTGACCTCTATGAACTGTTAATTAATACATTAATACATTATATAAATATTTTTCTGAACAGATCCATATACAATCAACAACTCTTTTAAATAATCAAATAAATTATGTTGACCTCTATGAACTGTTAATTAATAATTACACTTTTATATTATTTTTTCCTATCCTTCAACCCCCCTATAAACATAAAAACCCAACCCAAAGAGAACGCTAGCTTTTGCTCAGACTTTTTAAAAATACAGCACACATAATTTTGACATGGGAAACACCAAACACATATCCTGCTCTTTCGCAGCCTGATAAAGTACAGTCCAAATAAAACCTTTATCTGATCATTATGCTGCTGGAAGTTAAAATGACTAAACTGAAGCTACTGTACTTTAGTCATTGGAAAAGACTCACTTGGAAAGACAATAATGCTGGGAGTAGAAATTAGAGGTCATATGAGGCGCAAAAGAATTAATCCTAGAGTTGCCAACCTCCAGAGTTGCCTGGAGACCTCCTACTATTACAACTCATTCCCAAGGCAATAGAGATCAATTTCTCTGGAGAAAATGGCTGTTTTGGAGGGTGGATTCTATGGCATTATACCCTTCTGAGGTCATGCCCTAACTTAAACTCAACCTTCCCCATGCTCCACTCCCAAATCCCCAGCAATTTTCCAACCCAAAGCTGGGAACCCTAATAAAACCTGATGTGAATAACTCTGCCTTGTATTGTTTCGTTGCAGGCATTAAGCTACAATAACTAGGCAAAATAATGAATTAGTAGGCAAAATATTGAATTAGTATCTCTCCTCCCCCTCCAGGCCAAACCTTTCACCATCACACTGTGGCCTTGCATGAACACATGACACTGCAAGTGAACTGAACATATAGAGAGGGAAAACAGGCATGAGTGTGAGGGCATGACTGTGAGATCTGCTCACTGCCTCAAT
The DNA here is from genome assembly GCF_021028975.2 of Sphaerodactylus townsendi. Lineage (NCBI taxonomy): Eukaryota > Metazoa > Chordata > Lepidosauria > Squamata > Sphaerodactylidae > Sphaerodactylus > Sphaerodactylus townsendi. The sequence goes on along the minus strand of NC_059429.1, from coordinate 118,166,176 downwards.
ATGATCGCTGGCTCCCCAACATTATGCCTACGTAACAAGGAAGTGGAGGTCGGGGCCAGGACACTCACTCTCCCTTCCTGCACATTCAGTCCAAAATGCAGAGGGGACATGTATAGATGTCTAATAACTTTGAGGATTTTTGACCTATTAAACACTCCTCACTCACCCCATTTGGCCCTCATGATATACTTGTGAGTTCCTCCTGCCAGGGTAGGCCACCGTAGTCTCGTAAGAACTCAACCACCCTTGTGGAACAGACAGGACACAATTCCAGCTTTCATTCATTAGCTCTTCACTTGCATCAGGTAGTTAACAGCACTCCTGCAAGCTTGAGCCCCTGCAACACACCAACCTCCTCCCTCTTGCCCTGCCTCCCTTTTATCTCGCTCAGGATGTTCCCTCCCTGCTGGAAGCTCACTGCTCCAACCTTGTAGTGGCTGGCAAGCTGTCTGTCTTGCCCTGCTGGCCTGAGTCTCTCTTCAGCCTTCCTGGCTCTCCTCCTTGACTGCAGCCTGCCGGGGGCTGGGGCTGTTCCAGCCCCACCCCACTCTTCAAGAACTGTTGATTAAGTTTGGCCAGGGCTGTGCTGTCCCCATCCTGTTCCCTGGAACTGCTGAGGCTTACTGCTCAGGCTCTCCTGCCATTTCTATCTGGCTCATTCCGCACATGCAGAATAATGCACTTTCAAACTGCTTTCAATGCTCTTTGAAGCTGTGCAGAATGGCAAAATCCACTTGCAAACAGTTGCGAAAGTGGTTTGAAAACACATTATTTTGTGTGTGCAGAAGAAGCCTCTGTTTCTTCTTGCTGCTGGCTTCCTAGAGGTCCCTGCTCTTTGTGGTAAGTCAAGGAAAAGAGCTGTCAGTTGTGGGTCCCTGGGTGGATCTTTGTGACAAGGAAGGTGGTTGATCAGGCTGCCAGATTCTGGTAGGCCGCCACATCTCTTGACACATCCGTTGACAATACTTAGCTTCCCAAGTCTCAGGGATGTGACATACATATGTTTATTTACTTCAGGTATACCATGCCTTTCTACCTGGGGGGGGGGGGGGGCACAAAGCAGCTTACATCTTCTGTTTTTCATTTTATCTTCACAGTGACCTCCTGAGGTAGATTATGCTGACACTATGTGGCTGGCCCAAGGTCACCCAATAAGCTTCCACAGCAGAGTGGAGACTCAAACTTGGGTCTGCCAGAACCTAGTCCAACCTTGGGTCTGCCAGAACCTAGTCCAAATTGGGTCTACCAGAACCTAGTCCAACACTACATCACAGTGGCTCTTTCCAGTATGTCCCTTCCCTCTGGGGGTTCTGGCTTGGTCTCTCCTCTCTGCAGTGTTCAACAAGCTCTTGGTCTCTCCTCTCTGCAGTGTTCAACAAGAGGAGCTGTTACTGTTCATCCATATACAGCACACTTATCCTGGTCCTTCCTTTCAATGGCAGATGGAGCAGCAATGAAGTTCCTCCTATTTACAACTATATTGAAAACATTTTCCCTAGTAGCACACTGCCTTAGGTAGCCAATTGGATGGCTTAGAAGCCTGGGTGAGATATTTTTTAAAAGTGTGATGAACTGAGGGAAATGTTAATGTCTCAGCTCCTTCATGACACATCAAAGTCAGCTGCAAGAACATTGATAAGAAAAATGAAAATTATCATCTGTTTATCATTACGCATTTCCCCAGGATGTGTGGTGCTTTCATCTCTTTGAGAAAAAAAACAGTCTTTTCTTTAAGGCTTCTACTATAAACAAGGTGATATCTGCTAATTAATATTGATGACTGAGCATGAAAGACAACACATATGAAACTCTCTTCCATGATCAGTAAACCTTCCACTTTGTCTCTGATACTGGTACAGAAGTAGACTCTGCATCTAGACACAGAAATGGTGTGATCTCCATATGACACATGGTACACCTGCATTGGTTTGTGACACATCAGTCTTTCTAGGTTATAAATGCAGTTCCTGACACTGCATCAGGACAGGTGAGCACAGGACAGGTGTGGATAAACATCCGACCTATACGATTCCTATTAGCATTTCTTAAAATGTGTGGGAATAACCATTATTCTGTTTTGTGATTCACTGTTCTGTTTTGAATAACATTTGGAATAATAAACCTCATCTCTCACCGAGAACTCTCATGTGATGTTGTTACCATTGTCTTGCCAAATATATGCATTCCCTTACTGCATGGAAAAATCTCCGGATTGAAGCATGATACTTGGCTGCTGTTCACATGCAGGCTCTGATCCTTCCAGAGCATAATTTGTTCCATTTTCAATCCCCTTTCCCCAGAGTCTAAGAGTTATTGATGATTGATGTGATTTTCTGCTTATTAACTGCTCCATTTATCATTTTGAAACTCCCATGAAATCCCACATCGACAAATGGGTTTTATTATTTTGCCATTAGAATCAGTTCTGAAAACCATTCTCAAACTTTTTGGAACATCAGCATGTGAAATATCAAAATACTTCCGATAACAATTTGGAAACAGAGTGCATTTCCTCTCATTTACCTGGCAAGATTGCCAGTCATAAAATGCACCCGCCAAAATCTACTTGCTGAAATTCCACTGAATCCAAGGAAGAATCTAGTCCTTCTTTCAATAAGACTAAGGCCCCTTCCGCACACACAAAATAATGCGTTTTCAAACCACTTTCACAATTGTTTGCAAGTGGATTTTGCTATTCCGCACAGCTTCAAAGAGCAGTGAAAGCAGTTTGAAAGTGCATTATTCTGCATGTGCAGAATGACCCTCTGGTTGAAATCCTGAGTATACCACAACTCTTCTTACCTTGTGATAACAACAGAAGTAAGCAGCCCGTTCATCTGAGAATTTCTCTATCCTTTTTGGCCCTTTGCTTGATGCTTTCTTGAAGACCAGCCAACATCTCTGATAAATCTGGAAACAAAACACATTATTTTAGATTCTCTCCGTGACTTGAGTACTACCAACAACATTTTAAAAATACATCCCTTCCCATATTTTAAACATTTGAGGATTTACAGGCCAAAGGCTATCAATTTTCTTGGCTTCTTCTTATTAAGATCAGGGTTGCCAACCTGATTCCAGAAATTCCTGGAGATTGGGGAGCGGTACCTAAAAAGGGCAGAGTTTCGAGGGGGATATGATGCCACACAATTCACCTGCTTCAGCTAGCACTTCTTCAGTCTAGCATCTCTGCAGCCTGGAGATCATGTAATCCCAGGAAAATTCCAGGACCCACATGTGGGTTGAGAACCATAATTAGGTTTTTAAAAAGCAGCATGGTGCTACCTGAACTTTACAAAGGGAAATCTCTGTGCTGAGCTGTCGAGCTGCCTGCTGTCTCATACAAAGGATGCTCTTGGGTCAAGTTTCCAGAAGATCAAGGCTCAAGACAAGTTCCCTCCCACTCCTGCTAGGTTTTTTAGAAGCTCACAGCTTTCCATCAATCAGTAGAAAATAAACGGTACATATAAGCAGTTGTAATTTAGATCAGGGTCCTGCGGGAAGCCACAAAGAGATTTATTCTTTCATGGCCTGCTTAGTTTTTCTTCCTCTCCTATTAGCAGTTTTAAAAAGGAGGGAAAAGTCTGTCAAATGATATTCAGAGACTAGGGGGGCTGGTTTTGGCTAGTAAAGCTGAACCGGGCCTGAAGGGTTAAAAATTCCTTCTTCTCTTCCTGCATGGCCCCAGTTCAAACAGAAACCTGCTGCAGAAGTGACTAATCATCTTTTTGTAGACTATCTGATGAAGACCCATGATCTTTGTTTTTAATCCTTAGGCTGACAGATATGGTTGCCAACTCTGTATTGGGAAATACACAAAGATTTCCAATGGAGAACCTGATGAGGGCAAGGGTTTGGGGAGGAGGGGAGGGATTTGAGCAGGGTATAATGTCATAGAGTCCAGTCTCCAAACCTGCCATTTTCTCAGTGGCTGGAGATCAGTTGTAATAACAGGAGATCTCCATCCATCACTTGGAGTTTGGCAGCCCTACTAACAAACAAATTTTGAACTGGGCTTTGTCTGCAGCCCCACAAAACACCATTGGGCTTTACCTCCTCCTGATATCAGTTATTTATTATTAATTTTATGCAATTGATTCCCTACCCTTCCCCAGCAAGGCCGAGCTCAAAGCAGCTTTCAACAGCAGTCAACAATAAACAAGTATACAAATATAAAATTAAAAATATATAATTGAAAACCATCATTCCTAATCTATTAGCCCAGGGGTCTGCAACCTGCGGTTCTCCAGATGTTCATGGACTACAAATCCCATCAGCCCCTGCCAACATGGCCAATTGGCCATGTTGGTAAGGACTGATAAGGATTATGAATCCATGAACATCTGGGCACCGGAGACCTGGGCTGTCAGCAAGATGGCACCTTGAACTACGCACCCTTCTCAAATAGGTGGAGCTGTCATCAGTAAAGTGAAGTAGGTCCAGAAGATGACAATAGGGGAGACCAACAAACCATGGAGAACTCTTAGGTCCAAGAAAGAACAAGAAGTAAGAGGAAGAAAAAAAGAGGAGAGAGAGAGGGGAAAGGGAAAGGAAGATTTGGGAAAGGGCTTCTTCTGGACCAGGGTTGTCAACTTCCAGGTCAAGCCTGGAGATTTATTTCCTGGACTTACAACCGCTAAAATGTGCATAAAGTGCAATCCAGTCATAGCCAACAGTTTATACAATATTATACAGTTTATACAACTGTTTATACAAGGTGACCCCACCACAACCAGTTGACTCCAGACAGTTTTCAAGGAAAGAGACGTACAGAGGTGGTTTGCCATTGCCTACCTCTGCATAATTACGCTGGACTGTCTGGGTGTTATTAACCAGGGATTACCTTGCTTCTGAGATTTGATGAGATTGGGTCAACCTATGTCATTCTGATAAGGGCCAGAACCCAACTGGATAAGGGCCAGAATCACAAACTCACATATTGATGAAGTCTCATCACCTGCTATATTCTGTTCCCTGCCAATAGCTTATCCTGTGCTGTATTCCAAAGTCAGTGTGTTAGCAAACTGATCATAACATTTTCCTTTGTTTAAAATGAGGTTGTTTCAACCAATGTTTAGTCACACAATTGGTATGGCTGTATTTATTGTAATAGGAATAGCTAGAGCTCATGTACCATTTCTTTATCAGCACAGATGGTCCCTGGAGAAGCAGCATACTGCTGTTTTGAGTTGACACAACCAAGGAATAACTTGCTTAACCATTGCCTGGTCCCATGATTTCAAAGCAAAAGGGTTGTTGCACTAGAAAAAACACACAACTGTACTGTATTATTATCCCTCATTTATGCTCTGCTTGTAGAAGTTTGAACCATGGCTCCCTCATCTCAAGCCGACAAGAATCATCTCAAGAAAAAGATCTTTTTTCTTCAAGTTATTGCAATGCATGGGTTGAACTAATGAGATGCTATCGTGGATAGCATACTGCCTCCAATTAACGGATGGTCAAGGTGGAAGTTCAAGTTCTAGAAACTTCCTATTTACAAACCTGTCCAAAAGATTTAAAAATATACCATTTCTCCCAACTATGACTGGCTATTTTAAGTAGCAATAACTCACAGTATTAACCTTCTGTAGTTAAAGGGTAGGAAAACAGAAATTTGCATTGATGTTTAATTTTCTTAATTTTTAATGAGGTCTCTGTGAAGAAACGCAGACACACTATAAGAATCTTAGCCACTCAGAGGACTAGTCTATCTCCCGAAGAAAACCATTGGTGGCATCACAGAAGACAAGTCTACACAATGCTTCTCAATGGGCAGTAGACCAGTCTTCCAAGTGGCTAAGATTTTCATAGTGTGTCTGCCTTGTTTCCACTCTAGTTAATAGAGTGTTTTGCTTTTTGGAAGTAACTAGAAAAAAATCACTAGTCAAAACATTACAATAGTGTGATGGACTGGAATTACAGGGGCTTGACATGAAATTCATGGAGTCTGTGTTTGTTTGGGGTGTATTTATTTATATCCAGTAATGCATCCTTTTTGTGATAGTGCCATTTGAAAGACTGCATAGGGATCAGAAACCTAGGCCCCTTCCGCATGGGGTCTAGGTGGCCTCCGTAGACCCGCCCACGCTGCCCTCCGACCTCCAGGGGTTGGAGGACAGCGAGAGCTGCTTCCAGGCCAGCAGGGTGACAGAGGGGACGAGGTGAGTGGGAGAGGGACAGGGACAACAGCGCATTCTCGGCGGTGCCGTTCACACCGCGCCGCCGGGAATGCTCTGTTGTGCCAAAAACCTCCCTCCAGGAGCGAGGTTTTTGGAGGCGGCCTGAGGCCACCCTGGGGGAGGGGGAAGGGAGCCAGGTCGGCGCTGCTGCATTTTGGCAGCGCCGCCTGTGCGAACGGCTCCCTAGGGACTCCGTTTTTGCCGTCCCCAGGGCATCGTTATTGGCCCGTGCGGAAAGGGCCCTACAGTAAGAGCCATGAGAAGTAGAATATGCTCCTTAAAAAGTTTTCCTGTATAAACCTATGGACGGAAACAAATATCTTTCCCCCAATATTTATATAGTTCTCCTCCTTCTTTTGACTTCTAAGCACAAGCCAAGTATTTCCAACTATGAAGCAACAATTTCCAGATTCTTAACTGGCTTTTCTCAAAATCTGCATCTGTGTGAAATTTAAATTTTAAGACAACCAAACTTGGGCAGCAATATTAGATTCTGATTAACTGAAGATTGGACTTTCTGTAACTTCTGTCACATTTTTTTTCTTCTCTTGCCTTCTGAACAGGGGACCCCTGAGTTCCAATTAGTGCTAGAGACAGACTCAAACTGCTGGCAGTTACATTTTCAAAGGGTTAGCACTTCTATGTCCAATATACCCTGAGATTTAGGGCACTGGATTAAAACTGATGAAATTTGCCAAACCCTCCCCCACCCCCCATCATCTTAATATATCACAGACAAACCTTTTATCGTGTCCTCTGCTTCTTAATCCCCCACTTGCTTTTTTCACAGTGGGCCTCAGGAAAATGTCTGTGAAACTTGAAAGCTAATTTACTCCTCTGGGGTTTTTACTTAATCCTAATAAAGGATCCAGATGAGACTGCTTCTGTTTGGATCAACAGAAATTGTTGGCTATCATGTAAGCAAAAAATGCTACAACTTGATGATATCAAGACTCCATTTTGCTGGCTTCCCTCACTCTTGTGGACAAACTAAACATTACAGCTTGTATAGAGTTCCCTGGATGCAACTTGTGTTCCCCACAGCCATGCAGCTGTGAGCCCAAACAGGCTCATGCAGAGGCTCCAGGTACCCTCCTGTTTCTTGCACGAAGACTGTACTGGGATGTGTTTTCCCTGATTTTGCTGACTCATATGGACAGATACTCCATGCTAGAGATGTTAGCCTCCAGGTGGGACCTAGGAATTACTGCTCATCTCCAGACTACAGGGATCAGCTTCCCTGATGGATGCTGGAGAAAATGGATGCCTTGGAGGGTGGATTTTGTGGCTTTATACCCCAGAGGTCCCTGTCCTTCCCAGGCTCCATCCCTAAACCTCTAGGAGTTTCTCAGTCTGGATATAGCAATCATACCCTCTTCTATCATTGACCAGTGGCCAGTGGAGACCTGGCAACCCTCTACCCCATAGAGCAGCAAAACCATGGAAATAAAACTCCTCTCCGGCATAGTTTTCTTGTGGCAAAACAGCTTGCAGAGGAGGCAGGAGCCTTTCCTCTCCCCTGCAATGTTGCTCCCAGTTCGAGCTGATTTTTTTAATAAGAAGTTGGTCCCTGCTGTGTGGCTGTGAGAAGCAAGTTAGACCTGATAAGCCAGACCCACTTTTTACAAACAGTTACATTTAGTTTGGCTTCTAGTCTGATAACTGAGGCCAAAACCTGTCCCTAAAATGTGCTTAACATGCTCAGCTTGTGAGGTACTCCTGTTCTGCCCTATACCTTGGCACTTCACCATGATTAGCTTTCACCATGATGTTATAAGTTTCTGATCTGCCGTAGATAACTCAGTTTATACAATGAGCTAAGCCCCCAGCTACAAGGGATCTTGTTAACTTCTTAAGTTAAGTTAAGAAGTTAACTTCTTAAGTTAAGTTAATAGAAACCCTTTGGGTTACTATTTGAATTACTAATTGTTCAAACATTCGGGACCCAAATTTGAACTCCGGTCTTTTGCCTGGAACCTGCACAGATCTGGCAGTAATAATCTGTTCTCTATTTTATCTATCTATCTATCTATCTATCTATCTATCTATCTATCTATCTATCTATCTATCTATCTAATTTATTTATTTATTTATTTATTTATTTAATGCATGCTTATATACCGCCCTATCCCAAGAGGGCTCTAACTGCTCACTCTGGCCCATCGTGCATAACACAAATAAAATGTCTTCCAGGGTGGAAATAAACACTTTTGGGGGAAGGGGTTCTGCACAGCTCCCCCCCCTCAAAAATTTTCCTGAAAATTCTGCATTTCCTCCTTGGAACATTTTATTTGGAAATGCTAAACAAGTAATCTTTTTTGCCAAAACATTTTGAAAACATTTCCTGCTTGCTGTGTGGGGAGCACGAAATGCTTTATTTCTGCTGTCCAATTTTTAAAGCTCTCACTTTCATTTCTCCATTGCTTCCCCTCCCCCCACCACCATTTTCTGCCACTTCAGTTCAATTCCCCATGCTTTCTGCCATTTGGTGAAGTATCCCCAGACATTTTGTCAGCTAGCATTGCAGCCGCCTGCAATTTTCACCATTGCTGGTTACCAATATTGCCTGCTGATCAAATTAATGTGTCATTTTTCCTTTTTTTGTTTTCTGTGAGGTATCTTCAAAGTTGCAAAGACACAATATGAGAATCAGCAATATTTACAGATTTGGAATTGCCCTAGCTTCAAAGATACCTCACAGAAAAGAAATGGAAAGATTTTGAATTGCCATAGCTTCAAAGATATCTCATAGAAAAGAAATTGAAAGAGCTGTTGTCACCAAAAGCGCTTTATTTTTCTGTGCTGTGTGGATGAAAAAAGCCAAAGCAATTATTTTTAAAACGTTTGCAAAATATTTTAAATGTCCTATGTGGAAAAATCCTTTATTTGTATCTCCTCTTACCTCCCTTACTTGAGGGCTACAAATTTCATGGCATGTGGGGGCATTGGAAATATTGGTGTCTTAATGTGAGCATACTAGTATTTAGTACTGTTGCTTTATGACTGCCACTATTGTGAGTGCTTGTATGTGCTGTTTATTTTCCTCAATAACGTTTCCCAAAATGATGGGAATCTCTCCCTTTTAGAGTGGGGGATTAGCAAGAGCAAACTTTTGGCTTAGCAAGGGGTTGGGCAAGCTCAAGATCGTATTTGCCTATGTTTTATAGAGGTCAGTTTTTGCAAGAAATTCCACGGGAGAGCGAATAAAGTTTAACAATTGTATTAAGAGATAATAGGGATACTCAAGCAGGCAATAATCAAAACAACAGAACACACACACAGTCCTAAAATATAAACAGTTGTGAAGAGGATAGGTCTGGGACAGAGAAGGGAATTGGGGAAGTAAGGATTATAGTCACCTAATCATGGAGCAGAATGGTCCAGTGAACAGAACTGAGTGACCTATGCTTAGCTCTGGCAGAAGAACAATGAGTTGTGCAACAATATCACAGACAGAGAGGTGTCCAGAGATATTGAACAAGGGCTATTGGGAAAGGGGGCTTCTTATAGGGAAAAGGGGACCCTCAGTGTTATGCAAAGTGGCCCTTAATCTCCAAAAACAAAGACAAGTCCTGCATTTCTGGGGAAAGACAAGAAACAGATATCAACCTTAATGGTTGGGTCATTAATCTAATGCAGGGGTAGGGAACCTGCGGCTCTCCAGATGTTCAGGAACTACAATTCCCATCAGCCTCTGTCAGCATGGCCAATTGCCATGCTGACAGAGGCTGATGGGAATTGTAGTTCCTGAACATCTGGAGAGCCGCAGGTTCCCTACCCCTGATCTAATGGGTTGAGGCATCAGCTTGGTGGTCCAAGTTTGGGAGTGCCTGAAAGGGGGAAAATAGCTGATGAAATTACAGCTGTAGAACATTAATTCTTGGGCCAGTAGTCTGTAAAAGTGGTCTCAATCTTGCCCAGTTTCCATAATGACTACTCCCCCTATCAAATATGACTTGTATCCATGAAGATTCCAGCATTTCCTTTTTGGTGTAGTGGTTAAAAGCAGCAAACTCTAATCTGGAGAACCAGTGAGCAGTGGACTCTTATCTGGTGAACTGGATTTGTTTCCCTACTCCTCCACATGAAGCCTGCTTGGTGACCTTGGGCTAGTCACTGTTCTTCAGAGTTCTCTCAGCCCTACCTACCTCACAAGGTGTTTGCTGTGGGGAGAGGAAGGGAAGGAGTTTGTAAGTCGCTCTACACTCCATACAATTTAGAAAGCTGGGGTATAAATTCAAACTACTACTACTACTACTACTACTACTACTACTACTACTACTACTACTACTCTTTCTTTCCAAAAGGTGCAGAGGTGTGCCAGCAACGGCTGTAGTCTCCAGGTGGCCTTGTGTTTAGCAGCTAAGCAAATAAAAGAACAGTGAGAGACTTCGGGATTCCAGCTGGTGGATGAACAGTTTTCGTTTTATTAAAATAACCCTAGGATTATTTGCAAAGGTTAAGTATGATTGTTTGAATCTGTAATGCTAGCAGACAGAAGGTAAACATGTCTATTTGTTGAGTGTAATAACGATACTGCTGAGAAGGGATTTGCTTTCAGACAAAGTGAAATTAATTTTTACTTTCTCTAAATCTACAAATCATGACTTCGGGGCCCGTTACTCTGCATTTGAAATCTTTAGTGGCATACTGTTGTGTATACTAACAATGCTGTTAATTTGTATGGCATTTATGGAAAGGTTAGAAGCCATGTTCATATGCTTGTCAGGGTATTTTGGATCCAAGCCTGCAGAACGTTTCTCCACACAGCCCTCGCCAAAATAAATGGGAGGTTTGCAATTACAGACGGAACAATAATTCCCATGTGTTTCATCAAATTGTACAAGGACAGCCCTTCAGTTGGACCCTTCAGTTGGGGTTGACAAATCTACTGTTTATAATTTCCAGTAAGGGAGCATTTTGAATGTAGACTTGCCATTCTTCTGCTAGAGGCAGGGGATTTCCTGTCAGTCAACTGGCTGGTGTGGGGAAAATGGCTGGAAATGGGGTGGGGGGGCATTGGCATCATCCCTATGCAATGATGTCACTTCTCATGCTCCTGAAAGCGATATCAGTTCGTCACTGGGGAATGCACTGGTATTTTAGTTAAACCATCGAGTTTTGCCAAAATGTCAGAGCATTCTTCAGTGACTCGCTGATGTTGCTTCTGAGCACAGTGAGTGACATCAGTACATCACTGGCAACATCATTACAGTGCGAGCTAGGACCTTGCTGCCAATAAGCCTCCCGACCAGTTGCCAGGCCATTCCTGACCTGGGTTCCTTAGATTCAGAGCATATGTTCCAGCCAGGATGGCTGACAGCCATCATAGGTCCCCAGATAAAGATTTCTGCTGAGGTCCCTCTCATGTCACCTGAATTGAATACAATATGAAAATGAATTACATAACTTGCTCTTCTCCTCCATTTTATCCTTTAAAGAATCCAATGAAGGAGGTTAGGCTGAGTGTGTGTGATTGACCCAAGGTCCCTCAGCAAGTTTCCATGGCACAAGTGGGGATTTGAACCTGGATTTCTCAGACTGTAGTCTGAAACTTTAACCACTACACAGCACTGGCATCAAGGTAATATACCAAGGCAACCAGCTGTTGAAATGAGAAAGTGGAGAAACAGTGGTATGAATGAATATGTCTCTTAGTTAAACTCTTGACATTAGTTGTACTAGAGCTTCACAATAAGAAATGCAGGGCCTTTGAATTCTGTTCCTAACTTACTTTTATTGTGTGTATTTCAGTATTACATATCTGATTCTGAACTTGGCCCTCATGCAGATTAAAAAAAACACAGAAAGTAGACCATGTTCATACAGAGAGTATTTCTTTACAAACCTGTAATGCCTCAAGCAATGCAGATTTTTTTTAAATTTAAAAACATAAGAATTGAAAATGTTTTTACTGGAATGCTAAAATATTGTGACAAATGATGAATGAACCAAGCAAGCAGGAGTGGAGAAGCAGGAACCACAGCTGTTCAGACTATTTTAAAGGCAAGAAACTAACAGATGTGGTTTGCCATTGCCTTCCTCTGCATAACAGAGGAATTCCTTGGTGGTATCCCATCCAAACACTTGCCAGGGATCAACCCTGCTTTGTTTCCAAGATCTCATGACATCAGGTAAGTCTGAGCCATCCCAATCAGGATATAAGGTTTCGTAAACCAGAGCCCATTTCATCAGATGCACTCAATTGTCCATCCAATTTTTGTACCATCAAGTCACAGCTGACTTATGACAACCCAGTAGGGGTTTCAAGGATAGCAACCCTAGTATTCCTCAGTGATCTCTCATCCAAAAACTCATCAAGGTCAACCCTGCTTAGCTTCTTGGATCTGACAAGATCAGTCTAGCCTGAGCTCATGCTAAAATTCATAGTTTCCCTCTTCATGACAGCTCCATGAGGTAGGGAGAAAGAAACAGCGAGGGACCCAATGCTGCCTAGACATCATGGGCGGATGCAAAGTTATACCCCCAATGTCTTCCTGGTCTTAGTTGAACTATTACATCTGCCTGTCTGGGTCTCTGTCTTTCTCATAACAGATTCGAAGACACACACACACAGAACATAGAGCCATGATGATGAGCCTATGACATGTGTCAAAGTTGATACACCCAAAAACTATTCTCCCTGTCTGAGTCATTTTTGAAAATATTTGGCCTTTATTTGTATAATAGATATCACCATGCATTGCTAATTTTTGACACACCAAATCCAAAAGGTCTGCCATCACTGTGTTGAATTCAAAGGGAGGAAAGTATATTATAAAACCCACATTGTATATATTGTTGTATGTGCAATTTTATTGCTCATATATTTAGGAGAATACCTGCATATTTACCATTTTTGAAACAGATGGTGTGGTTACGTTTACCGGGGTGAGATTTAAACTAAGGGTTTCTTGATTCAGAGCACAGTTTCTTAGATCTTACAATAAATATCTTGTTTTCTGAAGACTCTCTGATGTAGAAAGTCACAAGCTACCTAAGAATCCTCCCATTAAACCTACAAAAAAGAAAATTCAACACACACAAACACCGCAAAGGGGGGGGAGAAACTGACAAAGCTGTCAAGTTTTCATGAATTCCCTGTGTTCCTCACTGTTAACAAGGTTAATTGCCCTGTGGTGTTTCATGTGCCCCATAACTTGTAATTTTTTTGGTAAATTGCATTGCATAAACAGATGGAGTTGAGTTCATCCTTATTTCCAAGGACTTTGGAAGAAACAGAAATTGAGTAAGATACGGGGAGGGGGGTGTTTTCTTGATTTTCTCTCTGGTGCCTTTACTGCTAAACTGCCAAAGGAACATATTTAATGAGTATAGATTTTTCCCCCTTTGCAGCTAGTATCAAGCTCAGTACACAACCCTCAACGCTTTTCTGACTTGATTTAATTTGGAAAGCCTTAGGCATAACACTGTATGTTTTGTAAATGAGTGATAATAACCTGAAAAAGCAACAACTGATATAATAATCTCTCACTATAGAATTAATCCTTAAGAGATATTCATTTTTGTTCCTCCCTACTCATGTTTTTTAAAAAAACTACCAGAAGACGCAGGCTGATTCCGCACAGTGCAAATATAATGGGTGTAAATGCTATAAAATCTATTCGTGTGGGGGGAAGACTTCGCACAGATCCTGCCCCCCAAAACGAATCTGCCCCTTTTTAATTTCCCCCAACCAGAATTTTTTGAAAATCGTTAAATTAGCGATCTTTTTTAAAAAATCCTTGGTTGGAGCCGCTCCCGAGCAAACGGCCAGGCAGGAAGTCCTTCATTTGCCTCCCACCACTCCTTCCATGGTAAGGGAGAAGCAGCCTGCCATTGCCCGTCTGTTCCAGGGAGATCTCTTTTCCTTTTTTTAATTTTGCCAGTTGCATCTGTGTAGCTATGCAGGTGCAGCCGGTCACATCGTGGGACCACAAGCATGGCTGTGAGGGTTCATCTTTGCATGCCTGCGTAGCTATGCATGTATAGCAGCATTTTTTTTTAAAAAAAGAGAAGTGTCTCCATTCAGCAGTGGCGTAGGAGCAGCAATGGTGTAGGAAGTTAAGCGCTCATGTATCTAATCTGGAGGAACCGAGTTTGATCCTCCGCTCTGCCACCTGAGCTGTGGAGGCTTATCTGGGGGATTCAGATTAGCCTGTACACTCCCACACACACCAGCTGGGTGACCTTGGGCTAGTCACAGCTTCTTGAAGCTCTCCCAGCCCCACCTACCTCACAGGGTGTTTGTTGTGAGGGGGGAAGGGCAAGGCGATTGTAAGCCCCTTTGAGTCTCTTACAGGAGAGAAAGGGGGGATATAAATCCAAACTCCTTCTCCTCCTCCTCCTCCTCCTTCTTCTTGCAAAGGCATGACAGCAGCCCAGATTGTTTCTGTGGGCTCCAATCAATGTCTGCATGGAACACTTGTGAACAAGTATACAGGAAAATGGGCTCCAGTATGACTGCAACCTGTTATACATTTGCTGTGTGGAATTGGCCTTAGGTTTTAGGGAATGCATTACAAGGCCATCTCCAAGATTTCATGGGTTCTGCAAAGGAGATCTCTGGAAACTGGTAAAGAGAAGGAAGTTGTTGAGAAGGCCCAGCTGATAGAACCACTGCTCTCTAAACTTGGGAGGTAGCCTTGTTTGCAGCCCTGGCAATACAGCAAAATGAATAGATTTATCCCATCCCATATGGGCTCCCAATGTTATGTTTGCCAATTCTGGCTCGGGCAATTCCTGGAGATCTGTGGGCAGAGCTTGAGAAAGGCTGAGTTTGGGGGAGGGAGCACATCAGAGATTTGATGCCACAGAGTCTGCCTTCCTAAGCTAGCACTTCCTTCTCCATGTATCCTTGCATCAATTCTGATGGGTCTATTCAGCTTAGAGAAGTGGTGGCGAACCTTTGGCACTCCAGATGTTATAGACTACAATTCCCATCAGCCCCTGCCAGCATGGCCAATTGGCCAGCAATTGGCCATGCTGGCAGGGGCTGATGAGAATTGTAGTCCATAATATCTGGAGTGCCAAAGGTTCACCACCATGGGCTCAGAGGGAATGAGATTACCTAGCAAGCCTTATGGCAGAGTGAGGGTGGGAACCAGGACCTCCCCAGTCATAGGCCCTTTCCTCACAAACCTGTTAAAACATTTTGTGGCAGGAAATAAAGCCTTTCCTCCACGGAGTTCTGCATTGTTTTTACCTGCAAACGTTTCATTTCCGGCCTTGAAACATTTTAAACGAATCCCCTTTTAAAACAATTCTCTGATTGAAATGTTTTGAAAACATCTTCAATTGCTGTGCGATGTATTGACTTTGTTTCCCATTTCTCTGCTTCCCTGAACTTCCTCCTCGGTGACATTTTCTGAGCTAGCTCGTTTCCCCTCGCCTGTTTATTTGCAGCATTTCTCTGTTCTTTTATTTGTGGGGGGGGGGGGGTGTAAATCTTTAAAGCATCCAGTAGAGAATGCAACATGAGGCTGTGAAGTAAAGAAGCATCAATTCAATGCAGAGCTCAAAAAAAGGGGGGGGGATCACACTATGGCTGTCAGGAGTCATTTCGAAGGGGTGAGTGCAGGAATATGTAAAGATGGGGACTGAAAAAAAATTAAAAACATTTTAGGGGATTTGTGTGGAAAAGAACAGAGGCCCCCTTCCGCACACGCAAAATAATGCATTTTCAAACCACTTTCACAACTGTTTGCAAGTGGATTTTGCTATTCCGCACAGCTTCAAAGAGCACTGAAAGCAGTTCGAAAGTGCATTATTCTGCATGTGTGGAAGGAGAGTCTAACATCCTAACCACCAGTGAAATATATCTGCAGAGCAGGTACATCTGTACCTTGATGGATATTTTTCTCTTCTTCTTTTTTTCTCGACAATACCTGCATCTATGATTTGCAGTTGTTACTCTTTGACTTTCCAGACAACACCCAAGCATTTACAAATGCATCACATCTATTTTTAATGTATATCAACAGAAATTGTTGCCTGCTCAACAACTCCATAGTTTCCAGACACAGACTTAATCAGAAAAAAACAACTCAATACATTGAGAAAGTGAAATCGGGTTCGCAAAATGCCTAACAGCAATATCCTTCAGGGGCACTTAGCTCTCTGAATAATAGCCCTGAATAGTAAGTGTGCATTAATTCATTGTTTACTTGATTGCCCTCATATCTATTCACCACAATTATTCAAATCAGCTTCCAGTATACAAGTAGGCTGTGTGGGCATTCCTGGTCAATAAAACATTGGGAAATGAAGGCAGTTTTGACTCAAGAGAATAAAGACTCCCAAACAACTCAAAAGAAACACTTCCTAAAACAATGTTGTAGCATTACCTGGTCCATTTTTTCATGGCCATCCTCCAAGGAGCTCAGAGCAGCAACCATGATCATTTTATACCCATAACAACCCTCTGAGGTGAGTTGGGTTGACAGACAGTGGACTAGATACAGCAATCTATAGATTCAAGGAGCACAGATCTTTTCAACGTCCCACTCCCCAACAGTTCTTTCCAGTTCAGGGGAAATTGATTCTATGTGTCACAGAACCCATGTTCTGTTCACGTTTCTTCATCCTCCATCAACACAGTTCTGCTGACAGAAGATGGAGGACAGAATCCCACTTTACCTCCCAACTTACATGACTATCCATTTTCACAGGTTCCAGGATACCATGAATAAACTTTCCTGGGATCAGAAAGGATTGCTGAGGGAAAGATGATGTGGGAAGGATCCGCAGCAATTAGCGATTTCTGCTGACAGATTTGTAAAAGCTGGCATGCATCATAGAGGGACACTTCATTCTTGTACATATCCAAGAATTCAAGCACACCTGAAAAAGCTGTCTTGGATTGTATCAGAGGATGTCAAAAAATATGATTTACTTACAGTGAATGGGGTGGGTGCTGTGTGGTTTCCGGGCTGTATGGCCGTGTTCTAGCAGCATTCTCTCCTGACGTTTCGCCTGCGTCTGTGGCTGGCATCTTCAGAGGATCTGATGTTGGGAAGATGCCAGCCACAGATGCAGGCGAAACGTCAGGAGAGAATGCTGCTAGAACACGGCCATACAGCCCGGAAACCACACAGCACCCAAGTGTTTCCGGCCGTGAAAGCCTTCGACAATACAGTGAATGGGGTTTTTTAAAAAAAAACAGATATGAAACTTAAGAGCCCAACTCCAGCCACATTAAGTCATCTGAAGTTTCCACCTCACAAATGTGAAAAGACGAAAGGATGCCCATATTCAGGCTTTCTGTGTTGTGGCTAGATCTGGTAGAACAGCCCGCTTGACAAGATCAGGGAGGCTCCAACACAGCAATTCCACTTAACATCTTCTAGCTCAGGGATCTGCAACCTGCAGCTCTCCAGATGTTCATGGACTACAGTTCCCATCAGCCCCTGCCAGCATGGCCAATTGGCCATGCTGGCAGAGGCTGATGGGATTTGTAGTCCATGAACATCTGAAGAGCCTCAGGTTGCAGACCTCTGTTCTAGCTTGAATACTCCTGCCAGTCCTTCCCAGTCACTCTACCACTACTTCAGTGAACAGTGAGAGAAAACAGAAAGGGGAAGATAGACTCACATGGTGTACAATGTCACTTCCAGCTTTAAAAAAAAGAAGTGATGTCACCACATTGTGAGGATACTCTAGGAATTCATCAAAGTTCTAGGGTAGAACCATAGAGATTAATTGGGTTCCTAGAGCATCACCATGACACTGTGATGTCTCTTCTGTTTTTTTTGGCTGGAACTGACATTGTGCATCACTCAATGCCGTTTCCTCCTCCCTGGGCCCTGTTGCTAAGCACAGTAAGTCCCCCGCCATTTGCCTGTCAAGGACTGGCAACCCATACTGTTACTATTCCACAAGAGTTCTTCAGACAGTGTAAAATGAATTTGTTCAGAAGCAAACTCACAGTCTGTGGGGAAAAAAGTGATGTTATTGCATTGTTTATTGTATATATCCTATGTATTATTGTATTATATTGTATTATTTTCTATTTTTTAATCCAATTGTATCGCTGTGTTTCAAAATTTTGTAGCCTATCTCAAACCTTCGGTCTGTCTGAATGATATACAGTAGCTATTCAGGGTCTCAGACCTAATACCTGTCACCTTTTCATGAAAGATGCTCTGTCCATTGAGCACCCTACCCAAATTCCATGCCACCAATTAGTCTTAATAAACTCTAGCATATCTGAGCTATAGTCATTGTATTGCAGGAGGAAACAAAAGTTATTTTAGGAAGAAAGTTTAGAGAAATATCAATACCTATTCAGATCAATAAAACACATTGTCAGGATTTCATTTTCCTTCGCATAAGAATTACAGGAAAATGAGCCCAGCGAAAGACAAAAGAAGTGTAATGTATCCCTAAGTGCTGATTCTTCAAAATGATTAATTTACTGCTTACATTAAATGGAGCACAAACAACTGCTTATTGATCCCAACACATGGCAGCTATTACAGCAGGATGGTTTTCACAGCCAAGGAGTCAAAAAGTGGCAATTTGTTCTAAATGGGAAGAATCAAATGTCTGATGAAACACCAGGAGAAGAGAGAAATTAGTTCCCTCTTTCCCTCTTCAGGCACTTAGAATTTCTTCAGCTCAGCATCTGGTTAGATAAACTGCCACCCATCAGGAAACTTAACACAGTGAAGAGAAACTAGCATTTGGCAATGGGCACTCCCACACGCACAAAGGAGGAATTTGTTAAGTTTAATAGCAGAATGTAATGGCAAGCACTGATTGTTGGATATGCTTTGTGTTGGTGCAGTGGTTTAGAGCAGGTGGACTCCTATCTGGTGAACTGGATTTGTTTCCCCACTACTACATATGAAAACCTGCTGGGTGACCTTGGGTTTGTCACAGTTCTCTCAGAACTCTCTCAGCCCCACCTACCTCACAAGGTGTCTGTTGCGGAGAGAGGAAGAGAAGAAATTGTGCGCCTTTTAAAAAACTCTTTGTATTTGAGAAAAGCAGGTTATAAATCCAAACTCCTCCTCCTCTACTGGTTCAAACTTCTACCCTCCATATTTTTTATTCCCTCATTTCTCTTCTGGGTAGGGTTATCAGCTTTGGGTTACAGATTTTGGTGGTGGAGCCAGAGGAGGGAAGATGGGGAGGGAAGAGGCCTCAGCAGTATAATGCCATCGAGTCCATCTTTCCAAAGCAGCCATTTTCTCCAGGTGAACTTGATCACCATTGGCTAGAGATCAGCATAATCCCAGGAGATCACCAGCTCCCACCTGAAGGTTGGAAACCCTAATCCAGCCTGCCTTCTACTGAATCAGATCATTAGTATAGCCAAGTCAGTATGGGCTATTCTGACTGGCAGATCTCCAGGGTCTCAGGTCAACCGATTACCTGATCCTTTAATACTGGAAATTGAATCTGTGACTTTCTATTCCTTTTCAGGTCCTGAGTCCCAGTCTAAGCATGGGTAGCCTCACACAAGCAAGCAACTACATGGCACACCAGTCATTGTAAATTATTCCCTGAGGAAACAGCCCTACATTGGGTTGCCAGAAATTCTCCCTTTATCTTTCAATGGGACATAGTGGTTAAGAGTGGTGGACTCCAATCTGGAGAACAGGGTTTGATTCCCCACTCCTCCACATGAGTAGAATTCCCCACTCCTCCACATGAGTCTAATCTGGTAAACCAGTTTTTTTCCCCCAATCCTCCACATGAACCCTGCTGGGTGACTTGGGGCTAGTCACAATTCTCTCAAAACTCTCTCAGCCCCACCTACTTCACAAGGTGTCTGTTGTGTGGAGCAGAAGGGAAGGAAATTTGTTGGCCACTTTGAGACTCCTTATGGTCAAGAAAAGTGGGATATAAATCCAAAATTATCTTCTTCAGTATGCTGCCAGATTAGAAAACAGATTAGAAAACAGCTCCTGCCTTCTGTTTCTGTTTGAGCATTTTAGCTACCCCCACTCTTCACTAGCCCTGTGTACAGGTTACTGTGAACACATGCACAGTCCATGTATGTCTGTTAATTAATTCTGTTACAGTCAACTCACATACTGTTGGACATGTGATATGATTGAACACTACATTTCTCTGGGTACTGGTCCTAGGGTTGTCAACTCCAGGCTGGGAATTTCCTTGAGATTGGGGGGCGGAGCCTGGGAAAGGACCTCAGCAGGGTATAATGCCATGGCAGCCATTTTCCAAAGCAGCCATTTTCTCTAGGGAAGAATTCTGGGAGACATTCCAGGAGAGACCCAGTCCGCACCTGGAAGCCAGTGACCCTAACTCAGGGGTCTGCAATCTGTGGCTCTTCAGATGTTCAAGACCATGTTGGCAGGGGCTGATGGGAATTGTAAACCATGAACATCTGGAGAGCCAATTGGCCATGCTGGCAGGGGCTGATGGGAATTGTAGTCCATGAACATCTGGAGAGCCACAGATTGCAGACCCCTGCCCTAACTGGTCCCCAGTTTTATTCATATAGTGAACATGCATTGGCTCCCTCTTACAGGCAGGAAATATGTGCATTCACCAGCGCATGTAAACAATGTTACTGACAGCTTCTTCTCTTTGCTAGTATATCTTTCCTTGATCTAGATAAAGACGCCGGTTTCTATCAGTCTGTATCTCCACCTTCTTTCACATATCTCAAGGCGTCATCCATCATTCTTCTCTCCTCCATTTTATACTCACAACATCGCTGTGAGGTAGGTTAGGCTGAGAGAGAAGCTCTGGCCCGGGGTCTTAAGAAGTACATTTCATGCCTTCCCAAGGGTGTGATTCTGTAAGAGTCTGCCATCTCAAGGAATATAACTGACCTTCTAGAAAGCAGTCCTTGTGTATTATTTACTCTGTTGTTTCCTTTTTTTAAAAAAAGTGGCACTTTTGAGTTGCAGAGAAATTACAGATCCTGAGAGATCTGACAGATATGGAGTTCTATAGGGTTTTCTTTTTTAAAAAAGAAGTAAACGTTATGTCAGGCAGCACAAGACGATATTCTATATGCCTGGTTTGATGCCAGAAGCTTGGCTTTTATATACTTACGATAAACCTATAAAAATAGATGACCTAGAGGTAGGACAGCAGCTCATTAAGAGCAAGATGCTTCTCGCCATGTGGTCTGCTTCACTAAGATTTTTTTTTCCTCCTGAAAATAAAAAAAAAACCCAACAAAATTTTCCCCCACATTGGCAATGTTATTTGGCAAGTTATGTAACACAGAGATCAAGAGCTTCGCAGTTGGAGTTTTTGCTAAGCTGAGACTATTATGCTCCAAAAACTTCAGAGCTGACATGAATTTTCAGAGGAATGTTGCGAGCGTTCCAAAGTCCCGGAAGTGCAGGAAGACGGCAGAATCAAGAAACAGACTGATACCATCAAGTTAAAGTTGCTGGATCGCTCTGTGGCAGACGGGCTTTTATTTTTAAAAAGCCATGTGACTTTCTGCCACGCTGCCAGGCAATTTGTGAGTCTTTAAAGGGAATCTTCCTTCTGTTGTCCTCCAAAGTTTTCAGAGAAGGTAAAAATGTTTCAGGTGGTTTGAGCAGTGGTCGCCCATCTTTCCAGATGAAGGATACACTGACCATGGGACTCAGGGATCTGGAGGCATGTGTAAAGAAATAATGTAAGCCACCTGACAGTAGGGATGCCCCCACACCAATCCTTGCAAGCAGCTGGAGGGCTGGAAGGCAGGAATATGGGGTGTGTGGAGGACATGTGATGTTGGTGATATCACCTATGTCACTACATCATGAACAGGTACCACCCAAGAGTGTCAATGGGTAGTTCCAGGAATTGACAGAAACTCTATGGTAAACCCATAGAATGTGTATCAATTCCTGGAGCTACCCGTTATCACTTCTGAGTTATAACAGCAGGAACGCTAGCAGGAAGAGCCATGATGACCTCAGTGGTGTCAGGATCAGGTTTGTAAACTACAGACCAAAAGATTCAGAGGGAACACCAGGCAAGCACCTGGAGGTGCCCCAGAGTGAGGCAGAAGCTATGGTGGATGAATGGACAAATCTTCTCCAGCCACTGAGTAACCTCACCTCAGTATACTGTTGGTCTTCTTAGCATGCATATGAGAAAAACATGGTGCATGGTTTGCTCTCTGTATACATGTACACTATTAGCATCTGAAGGCAAGGTCAATTTCCATTCAGGATATAACCCCAATCCAAATCAGCATTCCCTTCTCCCGAGCTACTTTTTAAACTGGTTGTGGTGGGTTTTTCGGGCTGTGTGGCCGTGGTCTGGTAGATCTTGTTCCTAATGTTTCACCTGCATCTGTGGCTGGCTTGTTTATTTATTTATTTATTTATTAGATTTCTAAACTGCCCTCTCCCTAGGGGCTCAGGGCAGTGGATAACAGTGATAAAAACAGCTTAAAAACATAACAGAAACAACTAACTAGCAATAATAAAACCAGGAACCGTAGATCGTCAGATGGCGTTTCACCCTCCCCCTCCCTACTTTTATGCCCATGGGAGGCCAGATGAAATGGCAGCGATGTATTTAACGAGGCTGGCCAAATGCCTGGCAGAACAGGTCCGTCTTACAGGTCCTGCGGAAACTCTGCAGGTCCCGCAGGGCCCTGATCTCCCTGTTCCACCAGGTGGAGGCCAGGGCTGTAAAAGCCCTGGCCCTTGTAGAGGCTGGCCTGATAGCTTTCGGGCCAGGGGTGTATCTTCAGAGGTGTATCACAGAGAGAAGTCTGTTACACACCCTCACAATCTCTAGCCTATATGGGTTGAATCCAGGTGAAATTTCCCACTACCAGAAGGTACTTCTGTCAGCAGAACAGGCTTTCCCCAGTATTTAATCTTCTACTGCAGTACATGGGTCTCCTCAAAATGCTCCTCTGGAGTAACCAGGGACTCTCAGGAATGGCATGAGGGGGGAAAAGTAGGAGACAACAGGAAAAGAGAACTAGTTAAAAAATAGGTCTCCATTTAAAGGAAAATTTGGTCTGGAAGCTTTGGATTGTATGCCTAGCATGCTTGCCAAAAAGGTTGCTCACCTCTGCCAAGGCGTGTAGTGTAGAATCCCTCTGTGCCTGCAGCACTGTGTACATGAGACGAGGATTACTGTTAAGGTAACATGTAGATCCTATTACATTTGTATCTAAAATGAGTATTTGTACCTATAATATGTTTTTATTAAGCTGACACTGTTATTGCCCTCCTGCTGCTATAAACACATTAGATATTCTTACTAAAGATTGTACGTTCAACGCTTACTAATCTAACCTCATGTACTATATGTCATTATGCAGAAACCATCTTTGTATGGAGAAAAATGATGCCCAGACCCAATTTTCCGCCCCCCATGTGACGCCAATGGTGTGCGCCCAGGGCGGGGCACCCCACCCCGTGGTAGCTACGCGACTGCCAATGTGCTGACATCATATCCCATAAAACCTGGAAATGACATCACTGGGCATACTAAAATGAAACCATAGATTTGTTGAAAATTATACAACTCCTAGAACACCACATTTAGATTTTACAGGAAGTGACATCAGCAGACCAGTATCCCCCTTATTTCCTCCCACTATCACAGGAGACCTGGCAAGCCTAGGTGAGAGTTGCTATTGGGCAGTGGTTAAACAATCAGGCAAATATCTAGAGAAA
Source organism: Sphaerodactylus townsendi (assembly GCF_021028975.2). Taxonomy (NCBI): domain Eukaryota; kingdom Metazoa; phylum Chordata; class Lepidosauria; order Squamata; family Sphaerodactylidae; genus Sphaerodactylus; species Sphaerodactylus townsendi. Next base: position 118,142,370 of record NC_059429.1, on the reverse strand, counting down.
TCAGATTGAAGTCTCTACACTGCCCTGAAACTTTGGAGGTGATCTCAGGCCCACCACTCTCTCTCAGCCTAACCTACCTCAGGGTTGTCCAGAAGATGGGAAGAATCTCAGGTATACCACTGTGAAGTCTTTGGAAAAGGTGGGATACAAATGCAATAGATAAGAATGCAGTCACAATGGAGTCTGTTCTACAGTTCTTCATTTGGCCATGTCTTCTTCATGAAAGAGTCCAGAGGTATCTGTGAAGAGGTTCCACTCATTTCAATGATGGAAGCAACTCATTTCATGTGATATTGGAATGAAAGATGAGACTGCATCCTGTGGGTTTTCTGCATGCATGCACTTGAAACCCCTTGAGATTTTCCTGGAGATGGATTATTGCTGATATACGACATTGTGAACCAACTGTTCTACACTTGTGCCTTGTACATGAAAGCCCATCTTGAGCACCTCCACTGGTATGTTCTGCTTCTTTGTGGATCATAATGAGAATGAATAATGATCAAAGCACAGTGACCAAGTCTACAATGCCAAAGGGCACAGAAGAGATGATTGATTCCATAGGATTTTGGTGCTTCCCCCAGTGCAGGGGGGAGATTCTCTTTTTAAAAGAAGTCAGTTGACGAATAACATGGGCTGCCTGCCAGTGCAATACATTCAGTGACTAATGCAGAACTAGACAGGCTCTGCAGCTCGGGACTGAATGGGCTTACCAATTAGGAGGAAGGCAGTTTATGGCTCCTGTCTTCTACTTATTGTCTTTAATTAGAGAAAAGTGCAAGTGGGGAAGAGATGTCTTGTGCGACTGAGAATGTTGCTTCCTTGCTGCGCTCATTAAGACACTGTTTGCACAGAGTGTACACTACTAAAATCTGTGTCCGCTTTTTAATAATTGGAGTCATAATAAAACCAACGATGAATCCAGAATGCTGTCTGATTAATGCAACTGGAGGAAATTTCCATGTAAACTTGGCTGGTTCACACACAGAGATCTTGACATTTGCCCATTGCTTTGTTGTTGGACACTTCGTGATTTATAACTGCATGTGTGGAGTAGCTAACATTACGTTATGAGTGGTATGAATGTTGTCAATAGTTGCACTGATGGTGGTTCAGTGAACAGTTCAAACTCGATGAAGACAATTCCATATAAGTTTAGACCAGTTTAAACACTTGAAGCTGATCAGATGATGAATATGTGAACCAACCAAATGGTTCTCCTGCATCACAAGAGTCATGCATTCACATTATCTCATGTGTCAATACTACCTGCAGACAAATGTGTCAACTGATTCTGTTAAAAAGAGGAGGTAAGAAATGGATGACATGAATGTTCTATCTATGGTGTTAGATCTGCAATACTTGCCTACTCATGCCTACCCATGAAATCAGGAACCAAAATGCCACATGCGTGCAGAAGGGGCTCAATAGATCCATTAGAAATGCTGAGATTCAGCACTCTTTTGGACACTGCTTGCATGGCAAGGATGTCACTTCCCAAGCAACGTCACTTTAGGTCCAGGCAACGGCTGTGGATGAACCATCAAGGACTGTTGTGCTCCTTTTGTGGGACCAGATCAAACATTACTTCCAGTTAGGGATGTCCTCCCTCTGCTGGCCAGATGCACTTCGAACTGTTAGCTGGCGGGCCACCCCCCGTGATACTACTGTGTCCAGGAGACTACAGAGCTATCCATTGTTAGGTTTGCCAAACCCCAGTTGGTGGCTAGAGATCTCTTGAAATTACAGCTGCTCTACAGCCAACAACTATCAGTTGCCCTGGAGAAAATGGGTGCTTTGGAGGTTGGCCTTCATGGCATGACACCATGTTGAAGTCCTTCCCCAAGCCTTACCCTCCCAAATCTCAAATAATTTCCCAACCCAGAGCCAGCAACTCTACCTTACCCTCTGGGGCCCTAGTGAAAGAGGGTCCCTCTGACTGAATGGCGATTGTGCTGGCCAATATCACCTTAGAAGCTTTTGATATACAGGGATAGAATACACATCCTTTCATTCCTATATCTTGGCCTTCTCATTGTAGGGTAAAAATTATGATCCAGTCCTGCCTTGATAGGGTTGCCAGTTCTGTGATCTCAAATTTCTAAAGATTTGGGAGGGTGGAACTTTGAGATTTTGGGGGTAGAGCCTGAGGAGGGCAGAATTTCAGGAGGGAAGGGAGCTCAGCAGAGATTTGATACCATACAGTCCACCCATTGAAAACTATGATTTCCTCCAGGTGAACTGTTGCCTTGAGTTCAGTTGCAGTCCCAGGAGATCTCCAGCCACCACCTGGAGGTTAGCAACCCTAAACCTTAACCTAAGTGAGTAGACTTCACCAGTAACATTGCCCCCATTTTTTGTTCGGAGTGGCCACTGGTGGGGCGAGGTAGGGTTGCCAGATCCATGTTGGGAAATTCCTGGAGATTTGGGAACAGAGCCTGGAGAGGACAGGGATCTCAGTCCCAAAGACTCCATTTTCTCCAAAGGAACTAATTGTTGTAGTCTGGAGATGAGCTGTAATCCTGTGGGGGGATCCCCAGATCCCACCTGGAGGCTGGCATCCCTTGTGTGGGTGTGAAACGGGAACCTGTGCCCTCTTTTTCACCAATAGTTCTGCTGGTTGGATCCTACTCTACTGAAATCAAAAGGGCATCTAAAACTGCTATCCTAAGCCGATCTACCCAGAATTCTATTCAGGCTTCTTCAGCGGGGCTTACTCCCAAGAAGTGTTCATAGGCTTGCACTGTAAATGTTTCTGGAAAGAAAAATCAGTGGCAGTCTTTCAGGTGGCATAGGCCTCCCTTCTGGAAATAGGCTTGCTAACCAAGTGGGCCTGGAGGTCCCTTTGAATTACAGCTAGTTTCCAGACAGCCAAGGTCAGTTTCCTTGGGCAAAATTGCAGCTTTGAAGGCTGGATTCTTTGGAACCATGTCCCTCCTGAACTCCCTCCCCTCCCCAAACCCAGCCCTCCGCAGGATTAACCCCTATAACTTCCAGGAACTTCCCAACCAAAATTGGCAACCCTACTCAGAATCCAAGGAGAAAAAAATGCATGCTGACCACCAGCACTCAGCAGCGATTAAAACTGTACTCCATACATGTTCAATAAACCTATTCTTTCATTGTTTCCCTTTTGAAGGGGTTTTCCCCACTACAGAAGGGAGCTAAGGTCGACTCGGTTCCCTTCAGTGGAGGGCGATTCCAGGCTGTCCCCACAGCAACTGAGTTGGCCCCCAGGAACCGAGCTAAGTGGGCGGGATCATCTTGGTGCCTGTTTCACTCTTTTTTTTACAGTTTTTACAGTTTACAGTTACATGTATTTTCTGTCTGCCATGACTCTCCTGTTCTGCGCATGCCACAAAAGCGGCTCATGATTGGTTGAACGGATGAGGTGTCAATCCTGTGGGGGGATCCCCAGATCCCACCTGGAGGCTGGCATCCCTTGTGTGGGTGTGAAACGGGACCTTGTGTGGGTGTGAAACGGACAAGGATGTCACAGTTCTGAGGGGGGGGGACTGAGACAAAACAATGTTGAGCTCGGTGGCAGTGGGGATTCACTGAAGCGAACCTAGGTAGAAACCAGTTCAACTCTGTCAGTGGGGAAAGCCCCTTGGAGTATGAATTCCACATAACATCTGGTTCAAATTAAACCTTTTTCCCCAAAGTCATGTTCTAAAGCAATATCCTCATTCCTATTAGATACTTTTTTTCTTGGAAAGGAAATTCACAAGCCCTTCAGTTATTCATTCCAGTGATAAAGTCAACCTAGGCTACCATTCTGTAACACAGAAAACACAGTTTCATCTTGTTCTTGGTGCTCAAGTAACAACTGCTCTTAATAATGGCATTATTTTCACTATCTGAATGGTATAAGCAGCTTAGAAGTCTGGCCTCAGCAAGCTAGACTCACAACCAGGCTACTTCAGTTATGCCTTCCTGCAGTTTATCCCCCTGCCCTTCTTCATCCTCTCAGACTGTTGACTTCACTTCCTGCTTTCCTCTGGCTGAAAGTTCAACTAACTAGCCTGCTTGCAATCAGCACCTCTGCTGATTTCAATCAATGCAGCAGCATTTAATGTTATTAACTTCTGCCAATATGGAATATGAAGGAAGAGGCCTGCAGTGTTAAAAGCAATATCATTTAATTGCCACTTACATCCCTGAAGCAATTTCCACCTGCTTAAATGGAAAATAACCAATCTGAAGGTTCATATGGCCATTGATAAATACTAATATTCACTACAGCTGTTGGCTCATGATCCAGAAACTGGGCACTAACCATTAAATCACTGAGTAGGTGGGGAAACCAGGCACCTGTGGCTCCTTCTCGCATTTCACTTTGATTTTCCTACCATCAAATAGTGTAAATCATCAAACCTTATTTATTTGGAAAAAGTTATAGAGACACACCTCCAGAATACTGCCTGAGGCAGCTCCAAAATGTTTTTTGCAGTACATGCTCATGCAAACACGCAGCCTGATACTGTGCGATGTCATTGATGTGTGTGCCCGCATTCCTGGGGGGAGGGTGCGCGGAATGGAAAGGCACCCCTACCACACATCTAGGCTGGCTGGTCATGATCCTTTACCTGGGAGTAAGTTTGGTTAGTGGCAATGGGTGTCGCTTCTGAGGAAACCCTCTGAGGGGCGCTATGCAGCCATTCAAAGTATGTCACGGTTGCTGTACCGAGCTTACTCCTGAGTAATGCGTGCCTGGTTTTCTTAACTGTAACCACAGTATTCAGGGAATCTAGGGGGCCTGGCCCCTCCCTCCCGTCCCATGTCACCCCTCACTCTCTTCCCTCCCTCACTTCTCTTCCCTTGCATGCCACCCCTCCCCCTCCCTTCCCTTCCCTTCCCTTTTCCTCTGCTAGGGTGGGTGGGTCATATCAAGATGCTGGGCCCCCTGCCTCCCCTCCCTTGCATGCCACCCTCACTCACTTCTCTTCCCTTGCATGCCTCCCCCTCCATCCCTTTCCCTCCCCTCTCCCTCGTGTGTATGTGTTTCACTTCCACTGGAGTTACTGCCTATGTACTGTTTTCACTGCTCATACCTGGCCATCTGAGCGAACATTCTAAGCAGCACAAAAATTCCAAGGGTGACAGTTACACACAGGCATGTCCTTCACCATGGAGCGCCAGGAAAAAGGTGTTTTACCTGGGCCAGGTGTGAAATTTCAGGTATGTGAACATCTAAACACACTCTCACCTGGCTGACTATAGTGGCTGGGAATTTTCAGAGGAATTGGCCCAGCAGTTACTGAGTTACACTATCATCAACAAAAACACTGTTAGCTTTTTATATATATAGATAAAGCCACACACCTTGAACCTTCCCTCCGACTACAAACAAAGGCATAAAAATACTCCACAGGTTAGAAATAGGACTGGGGAGGGTGCCATCATGGCTCAGTGGCAGAGCATCCCAGGTTTAGTCCCCAGTGTCTCCAGTTGAAAGGCTCAGGTAAACTCAGTGGAAGAGTGTCTGCTTTGAATGCAGAACGTCCCAGGTTCAATCTCCGGCATCTTCATTTAGAAGGATCAGGTCGAAGGTGTTGTGAAAGACCTCATCCTGAGAGCCTGCCAGTCTCTCCATGAGTTGAAATAATTTGGACCGATGCCTAAAGCAGGTGCCAAGAGAGCCAAGCGAGTGAGGTTAGATAACCTAAGCATTCCTAGCCAGTGAAATTCAGACACAGGGAGCTGTTTTTGTTCTGTGGCCCCAGAAATATTTTTTGGCCCAGAGTTACTGGCCTAAGCCAAGCGACTGTGGTCTAAATCCATAGAACTCAGTGGGTTTTGACTGGATTAACTCAGCCTTGGACTGCCCTGGGCAGTTTTAATAATCTTATGCTTCTTTCAGAAGCAGATATCTTTGCTAATTAATTCAATGTAGGCACTATCTCGTCTAGCACTGACCAATATTTCCCATTATGAGACTGAAGAAAATCAGCTCATAATATTCCTTTGAAAACAACAAGTAGCAGTTTGGCAAAAATTAAAAGCAATTTCCTTTTGGAAGGGGCAGCGAGACGCTAAGAAATTGGACGATGGCCAGGAGGCAGCGATAAATCCACTGAATCTGGGTGAAACAGGGCCTGGGATGACAAACTGCCAGTCTGCCCCTGAGTTAGCACAAGCCAGTCATGTAAAGAAAACATCCTGCAGAAGCAGAATGAATACCACAGCTATTTCCATCTTGGCTTCTCCTTCATTTGTTCTAATAATTGAAAAAAAATAGGCAAAGACGGAAGTCTGGCAAAGACGGAAGTCCTGTTTTCCATTTGAATGACAGTCTATGTTGAAATACTAAGAGATAAGGACATACCTGTTCTTTTAGGTACAGCAGGCCTGCCCAGCAGACCCCATTAGTCGTGCATTGTAGCCAGACTCTCATTTTTAACATTCAAACCCTCCATGAATCTGCTAGGGTTGCAACTGTCACAGACTCTCCCAGTTGTGAGTTGTCCATCAGTTGCCTGCCTTGTAATACTGGTTAGGGCTGCCAAACTCCAGGGGGCAGCTGGAGATATCTCACTGTTAAACCTGATCTCCAGGCAACACACACACAAGTCTTTATTGGCATACAAAACAGGACAATATTTTAAAACAAAATGAAGTTTAAGAAAAACTGTTAAAATTACTAATTTCCAGTGTAAAATTTGCAACAGTTTCACAAAAGAGCACATCAGAGCTGTTCAGGAGATTGGGTATCTTATAACACTCTTGCCACTGAGAACATTGCAAGAAAATGGAATTCATGTATTTCATGCGTATCTTATTGTATTTAGGGCATACAGACAGAGAATGGTCAAGTGTTTCAACCGTAATCAGATCACATGAACAAACTCTTTTAGAATGTTCCCTTGAATCTTCCCTCCAGGAGAGCTGATGGCAGCACATTACATCTTGCAGTAGCCAAGGCTCTCCTCTGGGTGGGATTAATCAGCAGACGAAGATATGCTGCCATAATTCCACGCTCGCATGGGATTAATAATGTAGTCGGAGAACAGGTTGTCTTGGCTGCAAGAGTCAAATTATGAAAATCAAGATCCAAGAGCCTATTCTTAACTAGTCCGAAGGATTCCACCTTTGTGATCTCCAGGCAACAGAGATCAGCTCACCTGGAGAAAATGACCACTCTGGAAGGAGAACTATATGGCATCATACCCACTGAAGTCCCTCACCACCCAAAACCCCACCCTCCTCAGGCTCCTCCCCCAAAGTTTGCAGGTATTTGTCAATCCACAGCTGACAACCCTAGGTTGTCAACCCTAGGGGGCCAACTCCACTTGGAAAATTCCTGGAGATCAGAGAACAAAGCCTGAGAGCCTCAGCGGAGAGGCGATGTCATAGACTCCACCTTCTGAACTGCTGTTTCCTTCAGGGGAACCAATCTCTGTAGTTGAGAGATTCGTTGTAATTTCAGGAGAACTCCAGGCCTCACTTGGAGGACAATAACCTAGCTCGGTGGTGGCAACCTATGGCATGGGTGCCAGAGGCGGCACTCAGAGCCCTCTCTGTGGGCATGTGCAAACAGAGTGCCCCTCTAGGCTGGCCTGGGCCGCTGGGCTCGATTATTAGCATTAAACCTAAGACTTAGGCTCATTCCGCACATGCAGAATAATGCAGAATAATGCACTTTCAAACTGCTTTCAGTGCTCTTTGAAGCTGTGCGGAATAGCAAAATCCACTTGCAAACAGTTGTGAAAGTGGTTTGAAAATGCATTATTTTGCGTGTGTGGAAGGGGCCTTAGTTTTGGGAAGGCAGTGTAGGTAACCCTGTTAAGCGCTGTTAAACGTTCATGCGAAGAACTAAAGCACAGTGCTTTACCTGGGAGTAAGCTTGGTTGCTGGCATTGGGGCTTGCTCCTGAATAAACCCTCATAGGGTCGTGATTCACCCGTTGGAAGAGTTGCTTCAAAGCAAAGCCATCGACTACCACCAAGCTTACTCCCGAGTAATGCATGCCTCAGAGCCAACCTTTTTTTCTAAACTAAAACCTCAGTATTCAGGTTAAATTGCCGTGTTGGCACTTTGCGGTGAATAAGTGGGTTTTGGGTTGCAATTTGGGCACTCGGTCTCAAAAAGGTTCGCTATCACTGAAGCTTCTGCCCCTCGTTTGAAGAAGGTACACATACTAGAGTTGCCAACCTGCAGATGGCATCTGAAGATCTCTCACTAATGCATTTGATCTCCAAATGCCTAAAGTCAGTTTCTCTGGAGAAAATGGCTGCTTTGGAAGGTTGAATCTATGGCATTATATCTCCTCCCCAAACCCCACTCTCTGCAGGTTAGACTCCCAAATCTCTTGGTTTTACCTAGTCCAGTACTGACAATCCTAATGTAACCCCCATGCTCAGAATGGGTTGACCCAGAAAGGGGTGGAGACTCAGAGCAGCACGAGGCTGCAGAGCTCTTTGGAGGAGACAAGGCTACCAGACTCGGACCTTGGTTGTATAAGCCCTTAACACCTTGTTAAGGTAAACTGCAATATTGTTGGGAACTACTGGGAAGGTAGTTGTTTATTTTGCTATGTTGTAAATGTTGGAGTTTATTGTCTCAGGGTTTCTTTTTGTGGTTGTAATGGGTGAGAGTTCTCCTGGAAACCTTCATCATGTTGAAGCCTGTTCATCAAGCCCTTGGAGTCTTCAGGAGCCAACCCACTTGCAAAGAAGAATTGGACTTGGCAGTATCAGTAGACTGTAAATATAAGGACTTGAAAATGCAACCTGAACAGGACCTTGAAATGTGATTTTAAATGTTGATGTTATATGTTAAGAAAGTAAACCATTTTGTTTTTAAAAATTTGTTGTTGCAAACTCATTCCAAGTTCTGCCCACAGAACCCACAAGCTGAGGTTACACTAACACACACACACGGTTGTGCCAATCCTTAGTGGAAAAGAGGAAGAACAAAACATTATAAACAACTGGTTAAAATGAAGGTTGACTCTTGAGAAGCTTCGAAATATTGCTGAAGCTCTGAGGTTACATACATCCTGCAGGCTGGGGATCGTAAGCACAAACTGAGGTAAATGGACTGTCTGGCTTTTGGGGATGCCCAGAGAAACTCCCCGATCTCTTCCCCCTCCCCTCTGGCAGCCCTGCACTGAACAAGACTGTGATGGGCTACCATATTTGGCTGCTGAACTGAATTGGACGTGCTGTGTCAGAAACTGTGAGCCGAAAGAGGATGGGAATGAGAAACCAGATAAGTACGGAAAAGCCGCTTCAGCTAGTCCCAGACCCCAGCATGTATTCTTGTATAGGCACACAACAAAAGATGCTCGCAAGGAGCAGAACAGATTTTTAAAAAGCGGCAGCTTCCTGCTTGTGAACTGAGCTGATTAGCTGAGTTTTCTCCAGCTGCTCGGAACAGATTTTCTGTGGTCTGGAGATAACGTGCAATTCCCAGCACATCTCCAAGCAACGCCTGGAAGTTTGGAAGCCTAAATGCAACTCTCAGCAGAATGATATCCTAAGTAAGGTTTGTCCTGGCCTGGATGGTCCAGGCTAGACTGATTGTATCAGATCTCAAAAGCTAAGCAAGGTTGGCCCTGGTTAGTACTTGGACAAGAGACCGTCAAGCAAATTCAGGATTACCATGCAGAGGCAGGCAATGGCAAACCACGTCTGAGTGTCCCTTGCCCTGAAAACCCTATTGGGTCACCATGTTAGCTGCATCTCGATGGCACTTATCATCACCACCACCAAGCTCCCACCTGCAAGAAACTGAGCAGGAAAAGAAAGAAAACAGCCTCCATAGGAGTTTTTCCATGTCTCTATAGGCTTATCAGAGATATTGGAGCAAATTCATAGAGCGGCATTTGAAATTGACATCACATTTTTCCCAAACTCCACCTTCCCCCGGCACTGCCCTTGAAGTCTCAAGACAGGTTGGAAACAAGGGTTGCCAGGTTCCCCGAGGCCATCACCAGGGGTCTTGGACAGATTTATAGAGGAGAAGTCGATTTATGGCTTCCAATCTTGATCCTCTTTGATCTGAGATTGCAAATGCTTTAGCAGACCAGGTGCTCAGGAGCAGCAGCAGGAGAAGGCCATTGCTTTCACCTCCTGCAGGTGAGCTCCCAAAGGCACCTGGTGGGCCACTGCGAGTAGCAGAGAGCTGGACTAGATGGACTCTGGTCTGATCCAGCTGGCTTGTTCTTATGTTCTTATGGGTCAGGGCACAGTTGCCAGCCATAGGATGGGAAACTCCTGGAAGTTTGGGAGTGGCGCCTGGGGCGGGCAGAGACCTTGGTGAGTTACAGTGTCATTGATTCAACCCTCCAGAGTGTCTATTTTCTCCAGTGGAATTTATCTTTGTTGTCTGCAGATGAGCCACAATCCCCAGGCCCCACCTGGAGACTGTCATCACTATTAGCAACCCTATTCTAATGCCACGATAGTCAATGGACATAGAAGATGCAACTCTTTGAGATTGTACTGTTAAACGGCTGTCATTGCAAAGGCAGCAAAAGGAGGCAGTGGACATGAAGTAGCTAGGCCATTTCCCCACTGAGAAATTAAAGCCGGATACAACCAGGTTTCAAAAGAAACAGCACCTTTTCGTCGCGGTTTCTCCCTCCCCCACTGCAGCGTTTGTCTAGTGAAGACCTCGATGTCTATTGTGGATTCAAGCAATGTAAAGACTCCCCACGAACACGCAATCTGCTTGGCGGGTCTGTTCTTCCTCGTCCTGATTGGCTGTTGTGTTGTATTGGGGTGGGAACTTTTTTAACTTTTTTTTTCACGCAGCTATGTTGTTATGTAGATGCGTAGGCAGAATTTCCCCACCTTCGGATTGGGAACACTACTCCGCCGCCGGTTGAAAATTCTTCTTCTCATTTTTACGTTTGAACGGAGCCATGCATAAACAATTTCTCAAAATCGTTATGCCGAAGCTCCCTATTAACATTCCCTCGTAGCCACGCCCAGTGCAGCACAAAAAAAGGCTGTGCGTGCTTTGAGCACAGCCCACTATGCTCTGATTGGCTGGAAGGTTCGAAGAGTGGGAAGAATAAGCCGTGTCTGTCCTGTTTCTCCCCACCAAACCGGCTTCGGAGCGTGATTGGGAAAAAGGGTGCAGGTTCTGAAAAAACGTGGGATAAGGGGGGGGAGTGCATGCCAGAACCAGGATGAATCTGTGTTCGGTACTTAAGTGGTGGGGAATTCTTGCTTAAACCATGTTTTTTTGTGTATCACGTGATAAATTGACCGTGGGGAATCGACCTAGGTGTAGGATAGCAATCTGAGAGAGAGTTCAGCAGGTGGCTCTCACCCACTTTGGAAGCATATTGGTGGTGCCTGTCCAAGATCAGACATGGCCATTCTAGATCCTGACCCCAGATCACCATCTTAAATAGGATATTAAAGATGCAGGAAGGAAGTCAGGGTGGAATGTCCAGGTCTTAGCAGCTCCCGTTCTATATATAACAGACATTTCCTCAGCTTGGAGCTTCGCTTCACGATAGTGTCAGTGTCAAAACATGATCGTATTTCTGAACACAAGAACATCTGGAGTGTGTGAAGGTGGCTTTTTGACAAGCTATTCCAAGTTCTCAGGACATCTGTGAGGATGATACTAGGTACTGGAGAAAAACGTACGTGAGGAAGTCAAAGGAATTGCCTGTTTTCAGAATGAGGACTTGTAAGAATGATATCTATTTTGTCAGAATGGACACTGAGTGCCATTTCTTCACCCTATCTGCCAACAGTAGGTCAGGAAGCAATAAGGATAACCGACAGGAAATCAGATCTGAGTGCACGGCCAACAGGATCGTTTCCACCCAGACTTTTCAGAATGCTAAATGATAATCCAATTAGAATGTTACTGCCCCAGCCAGAATGTTCTCTCTCACACGCATACACACACAGAGGGAGAACGCAAGGCCCTTTTCAATAATAATGAGGACCAGAGGATGAAAAGCCACCCCAAAGCACACCCGTCTCCAGCCACATGAAGAAGCCTTCCCTTGATGAGACAAAGGCACTCTGCACCTCCTCAAATGTCTCCTTCAAGTCTCATTTTTGGAGAGATCCCCTTATTTATTTTAGTTTATTCCATTTATCCATATTAAAAAAGCATTTACAAAATTTCAACTGTGGTACAAAAGTACCTTAATAGGTACAATACATATATAAAATTTATAAGTATCTAATGCAGATAATTTCCCTACTTTCATTCTTGACTTCCCATTCGGACCTACTAAATCAATATTACCATCAATTCTGACCTTATTTGGCTAAGCTTTCTTTCACACCCAGATTTAAACAAACAATGGAATATATCTCCGGACTCCATGTTTACATTCTTTTCGACTAACGCAGTTTTTATTTATCTCTTATATATTGTATATTGATCCTTCTGATAAGTATAATATGCCTTTTATCTAAATGGTGCCGCTCCAAAACTGGGAAACTTTTCTGGTTCTCCTTTCCTATCTTTTATTTATTTAGGTTTTGTCCCCCATTTTTTCCACTAACAGGAACCCAAATCATCATTCTTCTATTTTCTGTCTGCACAACAACCACCCTGAGAGGCTAGGGTGAGGGACTGACTGGTCCACGGTCATCCAGTGTGTATCCATGGAAGAGGAAGAATTTCAGCCTGGGTCCTCTATATTCTAATAGTCTGACACTCCAATCACTGCCCCATACTGGCTTACAGGATAACTCCCCCCCCCCATAAGAAAAATTTCTGCACATGCTTAGAAACCCTTAGTTTGAAACTGGCGACTCAAAGCACTCTTGATGAAATTGGCTTGGGGAAAGCATAGTAAATTTCTATTAGTAGTAGGGAAAGCACAGTTATCCCTTCCTCATTGCTGGGGTTATGGGCATGGTGCCGCCCGCGATTTGGAAATTCACTTTAAATTTTTTGGCCCTCTCTTTGTACCAAAAAAGAAGTCTGATTTTTTTTCTTTTCCTTTTATCTTAACTTCTAAAAAGAAATTGTGTATATATTTGTGGTATTAAAAATAAAATACGATTATATTATACAATACTATACATATATTTTATGCATTTCTGAGTTTCTAAACTTTTTTGTGTTGTCAGCTGGCCTTTGCGTGATGTCTGTGGTTTCTGCAAAACTTCCCCCCAAACACTTAATTACTTATGTCGACCTGCAATATATCAAAACTGCGATGGGGAAAGTTACGATGTGGAAGGGATAACTGTAAATGTTTACTGAGTGTGGCCAAGGGCCATTACGAAGTTGGTCTAAATAAAACAGAGATAAAACATAGAAAGAATAAAAGTAATCATCAAGATAAGATGCCCCACAATTATAACAAATTACAAAACTGCAAGTTTTTATTTTCAGACATCACTTGGTGTAGCCAGCGATGGTGTAGTGTTGAAGAGTTGCGGACTCTATCAGGTTTGTTTCCCTGCTCCTACACATGAAGCCTGCTGGGTAATCTTGGGCCAGTCACAGTAACCCTCAGAACTCTCTCAGCCTCACCTACCTCACAAGGTATCTGTTGTGGAGAGGGGAAGGGGAGGTGATTTTAAGGTACTTTGAAGCTTCTTAAAGGTAAAGAAAAGTGGGGTTTAAAAATTCTTCTTTTGCACATATTTTCTTGCCAGCTGGAGCATACAGAGTTGCCATGAGTGTAACATATGGGTCTATTAGAGTGCAATGATTTAAAGAAATGATGGAGCGATTTTTCTCCAGAAACGTAGGAGGATGTGATTCCAATGCTACTATGGCAACTCTTCATTTTATTAAAATAAATATCCCAGTCACCAAGTTTTAATGTGTGTGTGCTACTGCTCTTGTACTAACAGTAAAAAAGCAAAATGAAACAAAGAAAGAGTTTTGAGTTAGCCATCAATTGCCATTATTTTCCTTGAAAGGAAGACAACCAGAAGATAAAAGGACTCCCTTAAAAATGTTATACACCCAATAAAATAATTGGACATAACTGTAACTAGTATGCAAACATCAGACGACTCCATTCTTTGTTTGATGGGTTACCTGTGAAAAAATCTAGTCTTACATTTGAGTAAATCCTGTATCGGTTCTTTTCCTATTGTGTGTATAGGCAGCAACGTTGTGTCTTCTTCAGCTGTTGCTGAGGTTTGGCAGAATTTTCTGATCAGTTATCCCATCCCAAAAATGTGTAATGTACAATAGCAAGAAAGGACTCACTGGTTTAGTGTTTTATTCTTCCATTTATTTATTTAGAAGAGGAGAAGGTCTGGATTTATACCCCACTTTTCTCGGCTGTAAGGCGTGTCGAAGTGGCTTACAAACTCTTTCCCTTCCTCTCCCCCACAAAAGGCACCTTGTGAGGTAGGTGGGGCTGAGCAAATTTGAAGAGAACTATGACTAGCCCAAGGTCACCCATCAGGTTTCCTGTGTAGGAGCGGGGAACAAATCCAGTTCACCAGATTAGCATCCGCTGCTCATGTGGAGGAGTGGGGAATCAAACCTGGTCCAGATTACAGTCCACCACTCATAACAGCTATACCCTGCTGGCTCAGAAAGGCAGCAGCATTACTAGGGTAGGCCATGGAAGGGCTCAAGCCCTAACCATTGCTTGGTAGGGGAGGGCACAGGAGGGCAGCTGAGAAAAAGAATGATATATTGCAAAAGCAGAGGAGCATAGCAGGAGGAGGCAAGGTGGCCTGCAGGAAGAGTACTGGACGTTAATGCCCTGCTAATGGCTCCCTCCACCCCCAGACTCTCACTGGCTGCAGTCAGGGTGCTGGCTTGGAAACCAAGCATTTGTCGCAGGGCCAGAAACACCACCAATTTTCTGATTGGCCAAATCCTGGCAACCAATCACAGAAGCTGAAGTAGATGGACCCAGTTTGGTCTGATCCAACATGGCTTTAATTAGGAATAGAATGAGTGAAGGACCTATTGGCTTATAGACAGGCAACTAAACAGACTCTCAGCACCTGGCTTTCTGCCAGAAATGGAAGCCTGCCCCGCTTCCCCCCCCCCCCATTGCTGCTGCCCATTTCTTGCCCCCACCTCTGGCTTCTCTCCCCACAAACAAGGGGGTGAAATTTCAGTGCTTACCCCAAGGTACTATTTTTTTTAGATACAACCTTACAGAAAGACATGGGTTCAGTTCTTTGTTCAGCCATGAAACTCACTGGATGACCTTGGATCACTCTTTCTCCCTCAGCAGCAGTGACATAGTGGTTAACAGCAGGTACAATCTAATCTGGAGAACCAGGTTTGATTCCCCCGCTCTGAGCTCTGGAAGCTATCTGGGGAACTAGATTAGCCTTTGCACTCCTACACTCGCCAGCTGGGTGACCTTGGGCTAGTCACAGTTCTTCTGAGCTCTCTCAGTCCCACCCACCTCACAAGGTGTTTGTTGTGGGTGATTTTAAGCCCCTTTGAGTCTCCTTAATGGAGAGAAAGGGCGGATATAAATCCAAACTCGTCTTCTTCTACCACACAGGACTATTATAAGGATTTTGTGCTTTATATAGGGGAGCCAAATCTCTGGCTATGTCTGGAGATTTCCCAGAATTACAACTGATCTTCACAAAATGACTGCTTTGGAGGGTGGACTATATACCCTGCTGAAATCCCTCCCATTCGCAAGCCCCACCCTCCCCAGGCTCCACCCCCAACAGTTCCAGGCATTTCCCAACCTGGACTGGGCAACCCTAACTGCATAGCATCACATTTAAACTGGACTACTCCCTGGGCAGGGAACCTCCGGGTGATTAATGAGCACACCTGTGCCACATCCACCAGGCTGATGGGCCCCTGGCACACTAGCAAAGCGCCTGCAGTTGATTTACAGGGGCTGCTGCCTAGTTTAAATGAGATGCTGTTTGAGCACAGAGTCCCCTGGGCGAGAGCTATGGCTTCGTCAACATCATGGTCAAATCACGTCCAGAACTCCAACCTCCTTAGAATAACTGCGTTTGGCTTTTGCTCCCTGCCTTGTAATGAAAGAGCGTGTTTCATTTAGTGCTGAAGGAGGAAGAGATTTGATTTGCAGCTGCCTTTCATATTCACCAAGGAAAAATTCTATTTCTCTCTCCTCAAACATAACCTTCACTGGTGCTATTTAAAAGTCTGGGTTTTTTACCTAGCACTATCTGGGAGCTGTGTGGCATAGTGGTTAAGTGCTTGCACTGCCACTCACACAGTCAGGAGTGCGAGGCCCCTATGGGTCAGATATCCTGGCAGCTGGCTCGTGGTCAACTCAGCCAGCCAGCCATTCCTTGGTCGGTAAATGAGTAGCTAGGGGGTATTAGCACATAGCTAGGGGGTAAAGAATAGAAGGGGAAAGCAATGGCAAACTACCCCTCAAAAATGGCTTGCCTACGAAATCACTGCTCGCAGTGGTACCCCAGGGTTGAACACAACTGAAGGGAAACTTTACCATTTATCAAAACCAGTTAAGCCCACAACACATTCTGCATCCCTTTTTCAAGCCATTGGGAGGGGAGGGGCTTTCCCCATCAACAGCTCACTTTCTTCCCTTCCCCTTATTTTGTGCTAGTGGAGAACTCAAAAGATCACCCCTTGTTTTGGAATATGATGTGACTTTTGTGTTTGGTGTGAACTTTTCCCTTTCTAACTGTCCATTTGAGATTTAAATCTGAAGCTACCATCCTAAACGTATTTACCTGGAAGTAGATCAATGGATTTTTGTACTATCAGGATTTTACTTCTTGGTAAACAAGTTTGGAATGCAAGACATTTACACTTCGAGTTACGTTTACAGACATTTCACAGCACAATCCAATAATGTTTGCTCAGAAAAAAATGTCCCTGTTTATTCATGTGGTCTTACACCCAGGTTTATTCATGTGGTCTTACACCCAGGTAAGTGTGTACAGGTTTGCTCCCTGACTTTTTCTGAACTCTGCATCCCTGCTAAGCTATGTACACATGACTTTTGATGCCAGTTTTACATCACCGAGATTCTCCCAGCAGCATAAATTCTCTACTCCAATTACATTAGCAAATACCATTTACGACCAGCCGGGGAAAGGCAGCAATAAAGTATGCATTTCCTTTTCACATACTGTATTCCATCTTTATGGAGCCTGACCAATATCTTTTATTAGTTCATAACTAATCACGTCACCTGCTAACGAAGAATGTAATTTGCTTCCTCTCCAAAGGGATGTTCGAGGCTCTCCTAGGGTTACGAGCATTTAGCACACGGTGTTAATACCTAGAATATTTCTATCATTTAATCCAGTCTTCACATCCAAGCCATTCCCAGTTTATTAGCACTTGTACATCACTTATGTTTTGTCTATAATTGCTGGTCATCTGTGCTGAGTTTATAGGGATGGTTATATTTCAAATAGCACCACTGCAACCTACCAAACTCTTCTTTATTGTTACTTTTTTAACCCAGAGTTTATCATCATTTGAGTATTGATATAAATGTAGGAATGGTGGGGGTGGAGGGAACTTGTCCTTAAGTGATTTAATTGAAGTATGTTTAAAGCATCAGCAGCCTCTTTTTCCAGGAGATTGCCAGCCAACCTTTATGTATTCTAGTAAAATAAGTATGAGACTGCAGGAATAATTCCATTAAGCAGAAATACAAAATGTACCAGTTGATTCTTTTTCTCTCCAGAAATGCTCATCATCCTATTAACACAGGGATGAACCTTTTTTAAAAAAAATCCTGTATAAAATTAAAATACAGGGGGAAAATAGATAAACATCCACACAGTGATTTTCCTATTGTGGCATGATAGAAACCCTCAAACAGAATATCTAGATTGGGCCACAATCTAGTACAAACTTAAATAGAGTTACACCCCTCAAACCCCAATGAACCTAGCATGATTAGTTAGGTAATGTTATGTGCAAAGCAGAGATCTTTCCTGCTGTATAACCTGGAAGCCCTTCTCTCAACAAGCAGTCTTGATCTTTCTTAGATCTGTTCAAAACATCCTTAAGCAGAAAAATCATGTACTGCCCAAGTTGCCAAAAGTGTTGTGGTAGCAGCGGCATTTGACCCATAGCCCCATTTGTATATTTACCATTTTGATAATTTAAATCTGAACTCTAACCCAAATGATGTTACAAGAGCAGGTGCAACACCCAGCAAGACTCATGGGAAAAGGAAGGGGGAGTGCTTATTCCTGGAGTTGACAGTTTTATATGAATTTTTATTTGGGGTCAATTGAATGCAAGGTCATTTTCGCATACTTTGAAGCAGCCATCATTTATCATGTCTAGAAATTTTTAATGGGCATCTGAGAGCACCTCTGAAAAACTTGGTGTTACTAGACTCAGATGTCGCTGTATCCCCGCTTTATTTTCTTCATTTGTACCCCACCTTTCTCCCCGAAGGAGCTTACAACCCTCTCCTCCATTTTATCTGTACAACAACCTTGTGAGGTAAGTCAAGCTGAGAGTGTGTGATTTATCCAAGGTCACCTAGCAACCTTCCATGGCAGAGCAGGGATTTAAACGGAGATCTGCTAGATCAGGGCCAATTTAAACGGAGATCTGCTAGATCATGGCCAATTGGCCATGCTGATAGAGGCTGATGGGAATTGTAGTTCCTGAACATCTGGAGAGCCGCAGGTTCCCTACCCCTGTGCTAGATCCTTGATTGACACTATACCCACTACACCACACCGGCTGTCAACTCTTCTGTTGTTGGAAATGGCATCTCAGTTTGGGTGAGATTCAAGATCTCCAGAAGACATCACACAGGCAATCCTTGTAAGTTCAGCTTCATGTATTGCCAGCCCATGTTTCAAGAACAGGAGGGTCACTTGGACTTACGGACCATCTCCCAGATGAGAGAGAAAGTGTTCCCATTCGACAGGCAGAAGAGCCAGGCAGCTCACTAGCCCATTGCCTTACCAAATGAGTTCATGACTGAAATACCAGGATGCTACTGAGTAGACCCCGATAGTTCTAAGATCTATTTCATAAACTACAGTGAACGTGGAATTCCAAACACCGTCACAATGAAAACAATGCTTAATCGCAAAACCAAGGAAAGTAGATAAACACATCAGTTTGTTTATATAGATATCAGTTGCAATCAGCAAGGGACCACAGAGACATAGTAAAGGCACGTACATTCACCCAAGGCATTCCTTCCACACAGACCTCTTTCTATACCAGCCAAACTTTGTGAACACTCACAACTCATTCCCATATTAACTAACTGGATTAGTGTGGGTTGTTTCAGCTGCCATGCTAAGCACAGTCTTTCATGTGCACTTAACACATCAAAGACCATGTTCTTCCTTCCGTATGCTGTCCTGTAAACAGTTGCATGAGCAAAGAGTCCTTCTTGGCGACAAGAAAGCTGGCCCAACAAGTGTTATTCATTGTGGCATCTCCATGTTTCCTGCAGACAATGAGCCCCTCATATAGGCATGCATCTGAATCCATAGCAAGCGATGACACATTGAAGAAATGCCCACTGCCACTGCTAGAGTAAGTTGGCATGTGCACCCTCCTCCTTCAACACCTGCCCTTTAACCTATGCAGAGTTATTCCTGTTTACAATCATTGGGGTCTTTGGATTAAGACTGAAGTAACTCTACAAAGGATGGCACACCTACAGCACAATCCTACTGAGAGTTACACTCTTCTAAACCAGTTGGCAATTTTAGAATTGTAATCTTGCAGGGATAACTTGGTTTAGGATGCTAGTTTCCTGATGCTCCAGATCCCTTCTTCTGGCTATGTTTCCATGAAGGAGGATTGGAGAAAGGAAGAGAAATACAACATCTACAATTGCTAAATGAGGCACGGGCATTGCAGAATGATTTCCATCACATCCAATTCCAACATGCTAAAGCGGTCCCAACAGCTTGGTTCTATGCACCTTAACACAGAAGTCAGCTGGTTCTGGTGGGTTTTCCAGGCTGCGTGGTTGTGGTCTGGTAGATCTTGTTCCTACCGTTTCACCTGCATCTGTGGTGGGCATCTTCAGAGGTGTAGCACAGAGGGAAGTCTGTTACACACTGTGTCCAGGAACAAGATCTACCAGACTACGGCCACACAGCATGGAAAACCCACAACAACCAGTTGAATCTGCAGAAATCAGCATTCTTTGTCACCCTACTGTCCTTACATAGGAACATATGGAGATTGCAGGTAGTTGCGTGGGTCCAAAGCCAAATCAAAAAGCCAAGTGGTGCCTTTGGTTAAGGCCGACACAAAGAAGCGTGCATGCTTTTGAGTTCTCCGGAACCTATTATCCACCTGGATGTCCCTGAATACTGTGAGACTTAACTTCCAGGTAAACATCCTTCAGGCATGAAAACATGAAGGTTCCACCACCATTTGGGGGGGAGGGCATGACCTCCTAGGAAGGTCTTCTGCCCAAAACTTACTGCCACAACACGAAGAGCACTGCACTCTGCTACAGTCCAACAGGTGTGTCCTCTTAAAATCATGACCCTCAGAGCCTTCAGAGGACTCTCCTCTCCAAAGTCGTTTCTTTCCTAAGCCAAGACCGTATTTTTTAAAAAAAATTGCAAATGAGCTTCTGCCCAGCCAAGCTGAGTCCTGTGAACTCCGAAAGCCTGCTACTTTATGGACGCGGCTGGTCCAGTTAGAACTCCGGTGGATCTCCTCCGGTTCCCCCCGCCCCTGGCATCCGTGCACGCGAAATGCAGCCGAGCTGTTGCTATATTTATAACGCGCATACCGCTTCGGATCGGGAAAGGAGCGGCTCTTTGCAATGTAAACGAACGCGGCTTCCGTTCCGACCCGACCGCACACCCCACGTGGCAGAAGCCTGGGAAACACCGACCAGCCAAACCCACCCGGCCCGTTCCTTTGCCCAGAAGAAATAAAAAAAGGGGGAGGGAAATCCCAAATACTTACACCTAAACGTCTGCTCTTAATCTTTACATACCCTTGCTTCACTATGTCATTAAAATTGGTCGCCATCCTCTGAATGGAGAGCCCAAGAGTTGGGTGCAAGTTGCAGGGCGATCCAGTTTGCAGCTGTGGGTTTGGGTTGGCTTGTTTAAAAAAAAAAAAAAATAGATCTCCTACTAGCTAGCCAGCCCTTGGAATGAAAGCCGCCGCCTGACCCAGAAACTCGCCGGCAAGAGTTTTTAATCCACTTGGGAAGTGAGAAAGAGTGAATGAGACGGGAGACTCCCCTGCTGGATCAGCTGACGGGGATAGACGACAGCTCGCAGCTGACTGGCTTCTGGAATGAGATCAGAGATTCGGCCCAGCGCTTCCCCTCCCCTCCCCTGCCCTCCCCTCTTGTGGGCGACAAGTCCTGCTGCCTTCGCTGGCTGCTCCTTAGCAAAAGGGGGATCGACCTGCTGAACGCCGCCCGCCCCTCTCCCTTGGAAAGACCGTGCATCGCCCTTGTTGCCAAAGCAGGGATCCTTTCATTTTGCAGTATAAAGGTGGTGGAGAGGAGCGGGGGGGGGGGGGGTTAATTAGGAAGCAGGCTCCTCCCCAGCAAGTCTGATCAGGTCCAAGAGGAAAGTGCCTCTAAGCACGTGCAGATCGCATTGCCTTCAGCACTGCCAAAAAGGGGCCCCAGAAACTCAGGGTTTGTGGGACTGATTTGTTCATCAGGGGATAAGAGAGCCAGACAGATTGGAGCCCCCACACTTTTTTTTTAATGGACAGGAGGGCGAAGAGGGCAACAGCCAAATAAGGAAAAGCAGGCGAATGTACGCAGCAGGGGCAGCAGCATGAAGGAGAAGATGTATTGTTTGTTTGTTTGTTGTTGTTATTGTTTGGATTTATACCCCCTTTCTGTCCTGTGAGGAAACTCACAGGGACTTACAGACTCCTTTCTGTTCCCCTCCCTACAACAGACACCTTGTGAGGTAGGTGGGGCTGACAGAACTGAGACTAGAGTTCTGAGAGAACTGAGACTAGCTCAGGGTCACCCAGCAGGAATGTAGGAGCGGGGAAACAAATCTGGCTCACTAGATAAGATTCCACCGCTCATGTGGAGGAGCAGGGAATCAAACCCAGTTCTCCAGTTAGCGTCCACCTGCTCTTAACCACTACACCAGCTGAGATAACTGCCAAGTGTATCACATCTACAGTTTTTTTTTAACCAACCTACAATGATAGCTTTTGGTGCATTCAAACAGTTTAAATTAGGTTGCAACACTCAGGAGTTGTCAGACTTGGAACAACAGCACAGTACTACAGTATGCTGCCCTCTTCCAAATCCATTTAAATCAGTGGGTATAGAAGGGTTGCAACCTTGAGCAAACTTATTTACTTCTTTACATTATTTATGTCCTATTTTCCTCACTGAAACTCAAGGTGGATCGCACAATGTAAGTCAAATTCAACCAATAGGGTGGGGCAACCAATCAATAGGGTTTGGGCTGCAGAAATCTGAAAACAGCCAGATCAAAGCATCGACATTAAAATGGCATGATAAACAATGAAGAAACTATATAGTCGAAAGAAACTTACAGCAATAGACAGTGCACACCAGACACAGTAATTTGATTTTTTATTTGATTTGAAATTTATTTTATATACCGCCCTCCCCCGGAGGGCTCAGGACAGTGTACAACATGAAAAGAAACAACAACGTCAATATAATAGGACCAAGCATAATAGTACATCGTTTACAATAAACCCTAACATAATCAAACAACAGCTAAATAAACATTAATAATAATATTCCTATCTCAGGTTAACCACTAACAATATAATCAGCATAGCACATAATAACAATTTGCAATAGCACAACAACATAATACATAGCATACAAATAGTAGCAAAGCATCAAATATCACACACCTTAGCACCTGCAATAAGCACCAATCCCTATACCTAACTTGTAAACTATTACAACTAAATAACCTCATAGATCAATTAACCTGATAACAAACATAAGATTAAAAAAAATTAAAATATAGATGGCGATTTCCCACAGCTCTGTAAACCAGGACCTAACTACAACCATCTACTCTCTCAGAACCAGCTTAGTATATACATTTTGTAGTCCACAGTCTCTACCCTTTGGAAACATTTTATTACAATACAATCTTAATTACTAGTGTCAGAAGCCCTTCTGAATAATTCAGTTTTGCAGAACCTGTCGGAAGCCAAGAGAATGGGAGCCTTTCTGGCCCCATTAGGCAGTGCGATCCACAAGATGGGGGCCAAAACCAAGAAGACACTGGGCAGCCAGTTTTTGATTTTGCCCAGTTGCAGGGCTGGCTGTCCTTCAGACATGGAAACTCAGGCCATGAAAGGCCAGGTATGTGATAGCCAATATCTTGAACTGAACCCGCTAATGGATGGGCAGCCATATGCGCGGGACAAAATGGGAGTCATATGCATCTTCTGCCTAGGTATTGATAATACTTTGCAAGTCAATTAAACAATAGGCAGTTGAAAGGGTTTGCAAAAGTCATTTTTTTTAACAAGAGCCAGGTTGGATGGGGGGGAAGAGAGCGAGATTTGTGCACACCTGGGGGGGGGGGGACAATACTGTTTTCAGTGCATTTTGGTCTGTCCCCCTCCCCTTCACCTCCCTCTGCCTGCATAATTTCCAATCTTTTCATTGCCCAGTCCCTGAGCCCTTTCTAGCATCCACTGCTGATGGGATCCAATTAAGCTAGAAAATGTCAGGAAGGGAAAGGAAGAGGCACGGAATAATAATGTGCTGCAATCCTAGCCCACCTTCATTTAAGAGCACAGAGCACAAAGTGCACTGAAAGTATATATATATATCTCTTGGCATTGTGTTTTAAGTCCAGTATAGCCGAGGAAACTAAGTAGAGTCAACCAAGGTTGGTACTTAGAGGGGAGACCGCCAATGAAGACCAGGGTTGCTACACAGAAGCAGGCAATGGAAACAGGGGCATACCACGCAGGGGGGCATATGGGGTCAAATGTCCCCTGGCTGTGGCCATTTAGTCATGTGGGGGGGGGGGAAATCACCCCCTACACCCCGCCTCCTTCCTCCGGATCCATACACTGACTTCAAGGCCTGGTGCAAAAAAAGTTGTTTGGTCATGATGGGGGAGGGCGGCCACCCATATGCAGGGGGGGGGGGGCATTCAGATTTTGCACCGGGCTATATTTTCCCCAGGTACACCTCTGAATGGAATCCTCTGCTAATCTCTTGTCTTAAAAATCCCATGAGGGATTGCTATAACTCAGTTGCACCTTCCCAATACTTAACAGCAGCAGCAGCAGCAACGACAACATACTAAGCTCCGGCAAGAAGATTGCACAAACTGGTTATAAACAATGTCATAACACAGTTGCTAAAACTATTCACTGGAACATCTGTTAAAAAAATTCATTTGCCAGCAGGAAAAAAAAATTGGTGGGAGCAGACTCTTGAAGAAGTAGTTGAAAATGTGCATGTCAAAACACTGTGGGACTTCCAAATATAAACAGACGAGGTATTGGCACATAATACACCAGACATAACAGTGGTTGTGAAAAGGGGAAAAAATGTGAATAGCTGATGTAGCAATACCTGGTGACAACAGGGTTGAAGAAAAAGAAGAGGAAAAGATGATGACATGGTAGGATCTGAGAATGCAAGTAGAGAGATTATGGCACAAACCAGCAGTTGGGGTCCCTGTGATGATCGACACACTGGGTCCAAGACCAAAAAACTCTGGACAGCACCTGAACTACAAAATTAATAAAATCTCCCTCTATCAATTATAAAAGGCTGCATTGCTTGAATCCAGGAAATCCTCTGCCAGTCCAGGCAGACAATATTGAGCTTGATAGACAAATGGTCTGACTCAGCAGAAAGCCGTTTCATACGTCAATATCATGTCAGATATGTTTACAAAATAGGGTTCTCTCTACTTATTTCTATGGGCAACTCCCCACGTCACAGTTGCTATCAGGAATACCTGTGTTTCCTTCAGCAGACAAATAAAGGTACAAATACACCTATACCTTTCATACCTGTGTATACTTTAAGGAATCCTGATCCAGTCCCTACTCCAACCTCTAACTATTCTCCCAGCATTTGGAACCTCAGTGGATTACAGCAAGATGCACAGCACTTCCTTTCTGAAGATGGGATCATATATAACAGCCAGAGAATCAGAAAAGTGACCTCTAGCAATTTATCAGAATTAGGCTTCCTATTATGTTTATTTTGTGAGCTGTAGTCTTCAATGGAAATAAATGTATGCTTTGAGCCTTTCCAACAATAGCATTATTCTATTATCACAACACTATATTAGCATTTTTAGTTGCGAGAGAACAAAAGGTCACTCTGAAGTAATAGCCCTGTTGTAAATAATTTAAATGAGTAATAATTATAATCACATTACAATAGTCTGGGAAAATTGTTCAATACATGGCGTGACTTTGAGTTCCAAGATTTCTTTCTTTTGCATGAAAATGACAAAATGAAGCATTTGAACTGAAGAGACCAGCATCATTTGGAGGCTTGGGGCGGGTGTGTGTGTGTGTGTGTCAACTTTGTTTCCTACTCATGTGTCGTCCCCCTCCAAGATGGATGGGTGAATTTATCTGAACAATCTATTTTTAAACTGTAAAAAAAAATATGGACACTTTATGGACACATAAGAATGTTCAAACCATTTAACATTCAACCTGATCCAAAGATCTCTTGTGAACACTAGGGACACAGGAAGGTCTTAGAAGTTATCATCCTGCAAATGGATAAGATCTACAGATGACCATACTGAAACATAATTTGTCGTAACTCCCGCCCTTTGCAATGAAGGTCCCCATTTTTCCATCATTTTGCAGCATGCGTAAAATGGAATTGTTCAGAACTATTTCCTTTAGAAAGAGAACAGGAATGTGGCCAGAGAGAGTCAGTGTGCTGTAGTGGATAGAGTGGCAGACAAGAACCCTGGTAATTGCACATTCCTGCCATTAAATCTTGCTGAGTGATCTTGGGTCAATCACAACTCTCAGCCGACCTTACCTCAAAGGACTGTTGTGAGAAAATGGAGGAGGATAGTGGATCCCACCACTGGGTCAGGCTCTCTTCTGGTGGGTGCACCAAGGCTCACAGCACCCACCTTTCACCCAGTTTGCACTCCCTGATGAAAGAAGAAGAAGAAGAAGAAGAGGAGGAGGAGGAGGAGGAGGAGGAGGAGGAGTTTGGATTTATATCCCCCCTTTCTCTCCTGCAGGAAACTCAAAGGGGCTTACAATCTCCTTTCCCTTCCCTCCTCACAACAAACACCCTGTGAGGCAGGTGGGGCTGAGAGAGCTCCGAGAAGCTGTGACTAGCCCAAGGTCACCCAGCTGGCATGTGTGGGAGTGTACAGTCTAATCTGAATTCCCCAGATAAGCCTCCACAGCTCAGGTGGCAGAGCTGGGAATCAAACCCGGTTCCTCCAGATTAGAGTACAAGTGCTCTTAACCTCCTACGCCACTGCTGGTAGGGTGGGCAAACCTGCTGGCACAGCTCCATGCTAGCTCCAAGAGACCATTCACACACACCCTCCTGGATGGAGCTGTAAATTAACACTTCTTAGATAATTCTGTGAAAAAGCTGGTTCATTTGCAGTGTGATGTTGGAGGAGAATTTTAAAGATACTGTAGAGCGCCAAAACATGGATTCTAGATCAAGTCAAGCCTGAACTCTCACTAGAAGCTGAAATGACTGAACTGAAGCTGTCGAGCTCTGGTCACATCATGAGAAAACAAGTCACTAGAGTGGGAATGGATTGAGTCCCATCAAGGAAACTGCAGCTTGCAAGACCTAAGCAAGGCTGTTAATGATAGGGGATTTTGAGGTCATTAATTCACAGGGTCTCTGTGATAAGTTTTATTTTCAATTCTTTTGAGGGGACACAAACAGCCTTCTAAGAAACACTAACTAAAAGGTGGACTTTTTCCCCTCAGGTCACCTGCAAGGTATCTCCTGCCTGGTTGGGCAGAGCCCAGGAACCCAGGGGGCATCTTATTTTTCCTACCCAGTGTTGTGAGGATAAAATGAGGAAAGGAGATAAAAGCTTCCTAATTAAAAAACAAAAACTGGACAGATAGGAAAAAGACACTATTTTTAAACTAATTTCCAGTAGATCAGTTGAGAAAACTAATGTATATAAAAACTAACACTTGCAAGGTCTTACACAACAGGTATTTAATCACAGCCCTAATCTTTTATCTCTGCTAGAAAACACCGGTTCCAGAGGCCTACATTTCTTCCTGCCTTCTAGGCAGATTAAAGCCAGTTTGAGTATGGCTCAATTTGCTTGTGATCTACTTCCCTTTTAAATTCTGTAATGGCCAAGTCCTATACAGAACAACTATTTTATACTGCGAAGTCTTTGTCTTTCTTTTATTTGTAAATATGCAGGATGTTAGTTTGGGCTTATAAAGAAAACTCCCTTTGAACAACATATCTATGGAAGCTCAGCATGCCAGGAAGGGTTAGAGATTGCAGTGGTAAACTCTGCCCCCTAGTTATGCATGCTCATTCAAGGGGCATAGAAATGTGTGCACATAAGTAAAACTCCATTTTCTAGAGAAAAAAGAGTTCAGGGTCACTACAAGAGAGCCTTAGAGAGAACATTTATTTGCTCAAAGGATATTTACAGTTGTGTGGTGGGTTCCATCAAGACTGGCCATGAAGGCAGTTTCCCTCGCTTAAATTTTCCCATGGCCCTAAGATGTGCCTGGCTGGACAGTGGCACTAAGTAAGAGGAAAGCGCCTGGTGCACTAGTGCGTCCTCCGCCCCCATCCCCCTCTGGAACGCCCCAGAAATGTCCCCCGAACACCCTCACCACACCCCCACAGGGGCGCGCACCTGGTGCGTCGCCCCCCTGTCCCTTGGAGCTACACCTCTGCACTAAGTAATCTCCATTGTGTCATCCTAAGGGAATTTAATCAGTGTTTTGAGCAGACAATTACTTACCCTATCTGCATCCATCCCAGTAATCAATCAGTATTCAAGAGAATAGACCAGGCATTCTCTTGGGTCCTGATGATTCATCAAGCTTCTCCTACTCTTATTGTTCAAATTCAGGAAAAGTCATTGATTCTTTGGCTCTGACTTTCCTGCCAGTTTACCTCAGGACCAAATATTTTTGACATAAATATTTGGCCGTACATAATGTGTGGGTTCTGGATCCGTGTACATGTACCCGCTTGCGTGTGGGTTCTTCCTTTTTGATCCTGGAAACACTGGTCATTTTTCTCTTCAGTCTGTTTTCCCTGTACATCCCTTTAAGACTGGTAACTACCACCCATCCCTGAAACCCTATCCAGCTTCTGACATTTCCTACTAGTCAGCTCTTGTATGCCTTCTATGTGTATGTTCATTGCTTAAAAATATATTCCTATCTTTTTGCTATTTTATCAATAGAACTCAGTTAATTGGACAACAGTCTGCTGTTTTAATAGTTCTCACTTGGACAATTCTGAGATACATAAGTTATCGATTCCACTTACTTCCTCTTGCTTTCTGTCTCCAGCTGATTCCCCCAAATCTAAGTGGAGACTGTATTGTCAAAGGCTTTCACAGCAGGAATCACTGGGGTGCTGTGTGATTTCCAGGCTGTATGGCCGTGTTCTAGCAGCACTCTCCTGTCTGCTCAAACGTCAGGAGATCCTCAGATCCTCTGAAGATGCCAGCCACAGATGCAGGCGAAACATCAGGAGAGAATGCTGATAGAACACGGCCATACAGCCCAGAAACCACACAGCACCTAAGTGGACACTACCTGTTAACTGGGGGGGTGAGATAGCCATGAATTTCCTGCATTGTGCAGGGGGTTGGACTAAATGACCCTGGGGGTCATTTCCAGCTCTATGTTTTTATGTAGATTGCAAGTAGGGTTGCCAGCTCAGGGTTGGGAAATTCCTGGAGATTTAGGTGAGGAGCCTGGGGGCATTGTCTGAAGAGGGGAAGAACTTCAACAGATCACAATCCCAATAGATCATAATCCAAAGCAGCCATTTCCTCCAAGAGAACTGATCTCTGTTGTGTGGAGATCAGTTGAACTTCTGGAAGTTCTCCAATGGTCTGTTGAAAGGGGAAAAGCATGATGTGGTAAAACCAATGACTTACCCAAAGCTATTCCCCGGCACATATCTGTACCTAATTTCTCTGCATTTCAGAATGGAGCATTTATCTGCAACTTAATGGGACAATGCAACATATGTTGCAGATAGATTCCAAGCAACATAAGACATAGCTGGATATTTGCTACAGCAACAAATAAGCTTGTGGGCATCCTGCTTGCAGGCTTCCTAGGGGCAGCTGGCCAAGCACTGTGTGAACAGAACGTGAGACTTGATGGGCCTTAAGTCTGATCGAGCACAGCTCTTCTTATGTTCTTATGAAAAGAAATGGACAGGGAGCTGGAAAAAGAAAGGCAACTAGCCGTTTGTTAGAACAGGTGGTGTCAGATGGAATGAAGATGGACGTGAGCCAGATCGACAAGACTAGGAAAGTCAATGGAGTATGGATTGGGAGGGATCCATCCATCCATCTGCACATCTTCATCCACATCCACAATGCCAATAGAAGACAGCTTTCAGTTTCACAGCCCTGGGTAACCTTGGAAGAGGTAGAAATCTCTTCGAAAGATGGCAGAATTGTTTGGTAAATCAAACTACTTGAACATAAGAACATAAGAACATAAGAACAAGCCAGCTGGATCAGACCAAAGTCCATCTAGTCCAGCTCTCTGCTACTCGCAGTGGCCCACCAGGTGCCTTTGGGAGCTCACATGTAGGATGTGAACGCAATGGCCTTCTGCTGCTGTTGCTCCCGATCACCTGGTCTGCTAAGGCATTTGCAATCTCAGATCAAGGAGGATCAAGATTGGTAGCCATAAATCGACTTCTCCTCCATAAATCTGTCCAAGCCCCTTTTAAAGCTATCCAGGTTAGTGGCCATCACCACCTCCTGTGGCAGCATATTCCAAACACCAATCACACGTTAGCGTGAAGAAGTGTTTCCTTTTATTAGTCCTAATTCTTCCCCCAGCATTTTCAATATATGCCCCCGGATCTAGTATTGTGAGAAAGAGAGAAAAATTTCTCTCTGTCAACATTTTCTACCCCATGCATAATTTTGTAGACTTCAATCATATCCCCCCTCAGCCGCCTCCTCTCCAAACTAAAGAGTCCCAAACGCTGCAGCCTCTCCTCATAGGGAAGGTGCTCCAGTCCTCAATCATCCTTGTTGCCCCTCTCTGCACTTTTTCTATCTCCTCCATATCCTTTTTGAGATGGACCAGAACTGGACACAGTACTCCAAGTGCGGTCGCACCACTGCTTTATATAAGGGCATGACAATCTTTGCAGTTTTATTATCAATTCCTTTTCTAATGATCCCCAGCATAGAGTTTGCCTTTTTTACAGCTGCCATGCATTGAGTTGACATTCCCATGGAACTATCAACTAAGACGCCTAAATCCCTTTCCTGGTCTGTGACTGATAGCACTGACCCCTGTAGCGTGTATGTGAAGTTTGGATTTTTTGCCCCTATGTGCATCACTTTACATTTTGCTACATTGAACTGCATTTGCCATTTCTGGGCCCACTCACCTAATTTATCAAGGTCCGCTTGGAGCTCTTCGCAATCCTTTGTGGTTCTCACCACCCTACATAATTTGGTATCATCTGCAAACTTGGCTACCACGCTACCCACCCCTACTTCCAGGTCATTTATGAATAGGTTAAAGAGCACTGGTCCCAAAACGGATCCTTGGGGGACACCGCTCCCGACATCTCTCCATTGTGAGAACTTCCCATTTACACCCACTTTTTGTTTCCTGTTTCGCAACCAGTTTTTAATCCATAGGAGGACTTCCCCTCTTATTCCTTCATTGCTGAGTTTTCTCAACAGTCTCTGGTGTTTCTTATTGTATCAATGCTAAGGTTCGGTCATTAGACTCCTTGGCTCATTCCGCACATGCAGAATAATGCACTTTCAAACGGCTTTCAGTGCTCTTTGAAGCTGTGCGGAATGGCAAAATCCACTTTCAAACAGTTGTGAAAGTGGTTTGAAAACGCATTATTTTGCGTGTGCGGAAGGGGCCCGTGTGTGTGTGTGTGTGTGTGTGTGTGTGTGTGTGTGTGTGTGTGTGTGTGTGTGTGTGATATCACACACTGACATATCACAGCTGATTTATGGTAATCCCTGACCCAAAACTGTCACTTCCTACAAGTCTTTCTGAGCTTCCTGAATCCCACAATCTCAGTCTAACCTCCCCCACACCTGTTGTGAGGACAAAACTGAGGAAAGGAGAACAATGTAAGCCATTTTGGATCACCATTGGTGAAAAATCAGGGTACAGTTAAAGTCAATAAATGAGCCACTGAGATATGTGTGTGTGTAAAGAGCTGTCAAATCTTAGAAAATTTAAGGCAGCCACATAGAGCTTTCAAGACAAGAGACGAACAGATCTTGGGTCGATTATGCACAAGGTGTTTGCCATGCTGCAGGAGTGAATGTCTGTCAGGGCACAATTTCTTGCACGGATATATTTCCCTGAGCCCCACTTTCAATTTCCATTCTCCCCAAACAAAGCAACACCACTTTCAGCATGACTTTAATTTTCTTCAGCGCCAGAGTGAAGGAGATTTGCCGGTGATCATAGCTTTGTCTTGACATCTTCCCTCCACCTACTGCTAGCCTGCCTAGCTTCACCCCTCCCACTCCCTCGCACTGCCATACATGCCTCCCCCCCCTTCTCCCTGTCATGACTGACTCCTTCCTGTTTCTTCCTCATTCTGCCAGATCACTTTTCTGTCACCTGATTACTGCCCCTGACCTGCCCCCCCCCCCCCGATCCTGCTGACTTCCATGTGCTGGGACAAATGAGCCACAGAATAGTTTGCATATATCAGAGCACGGGAAAGTGATGATTGGGGATTGGGAGAGCGTTCCAAAAGGCAAACCACATTTTTGCAGGTGGTCTGCCATTACTAGCCCCCTTCCTTCCCACCAGAGAATGGAAACAATGGACAGGTGGGAGGCAGTGATGTAGTGCCAACGGGGCCTGGGGGACGTGACGCCCCAGGCACGCGCCAGTGCGGGGGCATGGCCAGAGCATAGAGGGGGCGTTCCAGGGTGGGGCAGGGGTGGGAAGCACCACAGCAGGGGCACAGGGCACGCACATGACCTGGGCACAATTCCCCCTCACTCCGCCCCTGGTGGCAGGCAAGGAATCTTTTCAGATTTATTATTTCAATGTTTGTTATTTATCATATCATCATACCAATATATCAATATAAAAAAGATAATCATTGTGAAAATGATGACCAGATTAATTGCAAGGGGATTGCAAGGGGATTTAGCAGCCATGGTTGGATAAGCACTTGCATTGCAACACCACCACCACCACCACCCGCCCCACCTTGGTGAAAAGACCACTCATCACTGAAATCTCCAAGCAATACAGTGCAGAACATATTTGAATTATTATAGCCATTGGACTAGTAAGATGAAGGGTTTTTTTTTTCAAGGAAGGAAGGAAGGAAGGAAGGAAGGAAGGAAGGAAGGAAGGAAGGAAGGAAGGAAGGAAGGAAGGAAGGAAGGAAGGAAGGGAGGAAGGGAGGAAGGGAGGGAGGGAGGGAGGGAGGGAGGGAGGGAGGGAGGGAGGGAGGGAGGAAGGGAGGAAGGGAGGAAGGAAGGAAGGAAGGAAGGAAGGGAGGGAGGGAGGGAGGGAGGGAGGGAGGGAGGGAGGGAGGGAGGGAGGGAGGGAGGGATATCTGAACACATCCAATGGGAACACACATACAGCTGGGCTGGGCTGAATATGGTGGAGCTGCCTATCCAATGAACATGATGCCGCTAAGCCCCACAAGAAGAAATGCTGAAGCCCAGTTTCCCGCAGATAGGGGAGCTAGTGCAATGGGTAACAACAGCAAACATGCCCCGAAACAAAGGCTGCGTGATAAATGCTACTTCTGGTCACAATAAGCTCCCCGGGCATAATGGGCCTTGCTGGTATACCTATCCAATTTCTAGCCAGTACAGACCCTACTTCGCTTCTGAGATTTGACAAGATCTGGCTCGCCTGGGCCATCCAGGTCCGGATTCTCAAATGGAAAAGAATCAAATAAATTGTTCTACCTGTCCCCAAATGCACCCCGCTTACCCTCAAGCAGCTTTGATTGTTCCTTCCACTTTCATAGACCAAAGCCAGTTAGAAGAAGAAGAAAAGTAGTTTTTTTACACTCTGCTTTTTCTCTACATTTGAGAGGACTCAAAGAGGCTTGCAAACTCCTTCCCTTTCCCCTCCCAACAACAGACACCATGTGAGATACGTGGGGCTGAGGGAGTTCTCAAAGAACTTTGACTAGGCCAAGGTCACCCAGAAGGCTTCATGTGGATAAGCAGGGAAACACATCCAATTCACCAGATTAGAGTCCACTACTCTTTATCACCATATCACGCTGGCTTACAGGGGACTTATTTTGCTATTTAACGACCACCTAACCCAATAGTTGTATTCTTCTGAGCTGTTCAGAGATCCAGGGGGAAATGAAGTATCTCAAAGGCATTCCAACCAAACTAGCATGAGAGTTCAAGCTTTATTGTCTACAGAAAGTAACTGGTTTTAGCCAAGCACATTCAATGCAAAGTTGAATTGCCTCTAGCTTCCCTTTCACTGTGGATTAGAGCTGTTTCCGTTTAGTTTCCTGGATGAAAACAGTCTATGATGCCCACCAAAGCTTAGCCTAATAAAGCAACAATTGCAAAACCTTAATGAAGTAGTTTGCTTATGAGCACATTCGGTTTTGGCAACAGGCAATGAAAGCCAAGAGAATGGACAAAAGGACAGAAAAAAACTGAAGAAAGGATGTTGTGGTCAGCTGATTCCATGAACAGCAGGTGGTGAAGGGAGTATTGACTGAAGCATCTTTTGTTGAAGTTCATTCTCCTCAGATCACTGAGCTTTGCAAATGAAGCCTGTGGCCTTCCTTGACCCACCACAGTGCTGGGACCTTCAAGTTGGAGCTATGACCAAAAGCCCTTTCCTGCAATGCCAACAGCTTGGTTCAATTCCATCCTCATTTCTTCCATTTACCAGCATTTCTGTCACAGACTGAAAGGCAGGAAAACTGGTCACATCTGCTAGACTTGAGAAGGTTTTAGGGATCAACAAACTGGAGAGACATTGGCCTATTTTTTTTCCAGACTTTGGCAACAGATAATGAGCAACATGCCAAAATATCCTCCACATAAATCGGGGTGATTAAGACTTCAAAGAGGGTGTGTGTGTGTATTTTTGGAAAAAATAGATTGTTTTCACATGGCCTCCTCTCTCCTGAATCACAGGTGAACATGAACAAATGTCAGTATAAAACAAAACAAAATTGTGTCCCGTTCACCTCACCAATTGTGGTAAACGCTTCTTCTGGTGTGTCATTTCTTTTGTGTTGCTGAGGTCTGCCACACTTATTAGCGAATGCATTCATTAAGTTTCTGTCATAATTGCTTGACAAGGCTACACCTCAGTGAGCGTCAGTGAGAACATTTGCGTTCAGAGGTCTGGAACAGTTTTGTTTCTTCATAAGATAAACCCTCCCTTGTCAACTGTCAGCATGAGTAGGAGAACTAATAGTGAGACATGCTCATTCAGGATGCCGTTGGCCGCATCAAATGAATCCGGCAAAATCCAAAAAGCCGCATCATATGAATCCTCCGCCGCATCATATGAATCCGGCAAAATCCAAAAAGCCATTCATCACTGTTCTACCCTTATCTTGAGGGCTGTTATACCACCTTAGGTAGAGATTTAGGGTCTGGAATAGGTACACAGATAGAGTTTTCCACTTTCCCGTAGATCTAGTGCATATCTTTTGGAAACGCACTCAGACTTGATACTACAATTAAATGTATGATCAAAAGTGGGGGAAAGGCAGGGGATGAGTCCTGTTGGGATTTCATGGGTAGCATTATTGCTGATCTAAAATGATGAATGAGCAAAGCTGTCTTTGACTGAGTCTGACCTTTGACCCACCTATCTTCTTCAAATGACTGCTATTTTCAAAGCCATGCAACCATAGTTCCTCTTAGCTGAATATACTGAGGGTTGAATCTAAAGGCTTGTGCCTGAAATATAGAGGCATGCATCAGAATTCTATGTGGGCTCAGCTGGTGTGTTATTGAAGGGTTTTTGTTCAGATTATTGACTACCTTAATGACATTTGTGCAGATTAATGTATCGAGTCAGTTATCATCTGTTCATCTGCATGGAAAATACATTTCTATTTCTACCTCCATTCTCCAGAACAGGATACATTTTTCACAGGGTTGTACCTGTTAACCAAAGGTTCTTCCCTCTCCCAAATCAACCAATTAAGAGACAATGTCACCATTGTAGAGGTAATGAAGATATTTTCTATTGTAACCATAGTAATGTATCATGATGCTTACCATAATGCCCTTTGACGTCAGTACAATATAATGCCCCTTTGCTGCCAGGAGATGCTAAAGAAAGAATACCTACAAGCTAGGTACAGTATAGAAGTCAAAGCTCCAGGAATAAGGACTCATTTAAACCAGCTTTTTTAGAACAACATCTGTGATACTTTGGAGCTGTCCCTGGTCCTGAAGATCCTGATCAGGACTCACCGACTTATTGTCATCTTTTTTTTTACACATTACCTACTATCACAGAGGTTCCTAACTTTTTTTTGTCTCCACAAGGACTTTCAGCATTTTGAGGCAGGATGGCAGGTGTGACTACAGCCACCACAGGAGGTGTTGTGAAGCACATACAAACAAGAAAACATGGTGTGGGGAATATAAACACAGAAATACAGAGGTGATGACAGCCACGGTGTGGAAAGAGAGGATAAAATACAAATGCAGAGAATATCACCAAAGGGGCGGGCAACGCAAGAAGAAGACCAAGGGGAGACAAAACATGCACATCAACACAGAAGACTAATAGGGAAAGAAATGGGAGGATAACGCACACAGAGATAGAGAGACAGAAAGAAAGAAAGAAAGAAAGACTATGCTTATCAGGGCAAGAGATAAAACATACACAAGCAGCCCAAGAGTAAAAAGAGATATTAAACATCAGTATCTTCCTGTCCATGGCATCTCTCTCTCATTCTATTTCCAGTAGTGCCCCAATCAGTTGTCCTAGTAAAGCAGCAAGAGGAAAGCAAACACTTCACAAAAAAATCCCTTTGATTTTTATGAAGTCATGGATCCTTCCTTCACAATAGTCCCATCTACATTCACGAATCTCACAGTGAAGAAGTGACTGTAAAGCCCATGATGTCCTGGTGCTCCCTATGCTATCACATGTCTTTTTTCTAGAATAGCCCTCCACACAGCCTTGTCTCAAATGCATTCATTTGCTCTGTGCCTAACTAGAACAGGACAACATATTTGCACATCACTTCATAGTTTATATCAAGCCCCCTCTGTGCTTGAATACAAATATTGTGCCTCAAAATCCCCCCCCCCTTGCCCAACCATTTTTATTTAGGCTCTTTTCTTTTTTGTACTGAAAATGTGCAATGACAGTATAAGGATGGATGATTTGCAGTGGGAGATTTAACACTGAAAGCTAAATTTACCATAGAGGTATAAAAATGGTGCTATTAGGGAAGAGTGTCACAAAATGATTAATACTGGAAGGTTGCAATCATTCCTTTTAGCCTTCAAAGTAGTAAAGCCCATTAATCTGAAATCTGTACAGTCATACCAAATGTCACTTGTTCCTGTGTTTATCCACAGAAACCAAGATGTCTTCTTCACAAGGAAATCAATATTGAATGCAATTGGGACTTCGTTTCACACTAATCAAAAAAATGGCCATCTGTGGGTGCAGTGCTGTATTTGTATGTGGATTTAATGAAGTATTGAAGCAGAGTTATTGGCCCCACTGAACCAATGCTAAAATGCCTTTTGTGCTTCACAATGCCTGTAAAAAAAATTAGATGGAAAAAAGCCGACTTGCAATGAGTTGGACCCAATAGTCCATCTAACCTAGTGCTGTTAACTCTTAACTATTCATGGTTTCTATTAACAGTGCTATATAATTCAACTTATGAGAATCCAGATAAAGTTATGGGATTATTAATTCTAATCAGCCCCTGCCAGCATGGTCAATTGGCAGTGCTGGTAGGGGCTGATGGGAATTGTAGTCCATAACATCTGGAGTGCCAAAGGTTCGCCACCACTGCTCTACAAGGTATAAGCACTGCAAATGATGCCAAGGACTGAGCCTAGAGCTTTACAATCATACATATTACATATACACAAATACCCAATCCTCAGACTTTTCACAGCTAGAAGTGCAGGAGACACCATTTCTAAATATCAAACCAGAGAATCGTGAGCAGTCATAAGAATTCTTGGGTAACCCCCAGGAGGAAGCAACCTGTTTCTCATTACCTGTGGCACACTAATTGAGACCCCTTTTTTGTGACTCTCCAAGGCTCCTTCAATCCAAGTAAGGCCATGATGAATTACCATTGCTTACAGGAGAATAACCTGGAAAATATTACGGTGAAGATTTCTCTGCAGAAAACTCTGCAGAAAACTAATCAAACGCTTAACCAAACATGATAATCCCAACTCTTGGCCCATCTATTCAGGACATGAGCCAACCTAATTAACCTTCTCTCTCTGAAGATATTCCATGAAAGGTCTCAGTCAATGGCATTACAGTTAACATCTCCCCAATACAACCTTCTCCCATCACTGACACAAGAGCTGGTCCTCTTACCCAGACCACTTACCCAGACCATTTGCTTCACTACTGGCATGCATCTACAGGATCGCTTCTTCAGGATGGACTTGCAAGACTGGCCCTCAGCCAATGGGTCCTGGAGAACAGGCTGAAGGTAAAACAGGGTGGGACTAAGATGTTCAAGGTTCAAGGAAGGAGGCCATTGGAGGACACTGCTACTCTAATGATAATACCCATCCTATGTTGTAGGATGTTGGGGGATACCAGAGTCAGCCTGTCCAGAGAAGGCCTTAATAAGCCTGCTTAAGGAGAGTTGGGAAGATTGGGGAGGAAGAGCCAGACCCATCTCACTCAATATGAGAGAGGTAGCTGACAGCAAAGAGAGAAAGAAAGAGATTCCAGGGATGCTATCAACCCACTCCTCACCACTTTCTGAGACATCACTCAAAGACTGGCTAACCAAAAAGAGGTCTTGGAGGGTGTGGCAGTCCAATACCTCACCCCAGGAGAGAAAGAGCAGGACAACCATCGGCATTTTTATGTCCTTGATAGGACAATCTCACAATTTCACAGCTCTCAGCTGTCTTGTCCTTGCACTAGCCACACGGATGGAACATAGGACCTTGGACTTCTGGGGAACATGGCACTTTAGTTGGTTTTGAGCTCTCAGTAGTTCCCTGCCACACGTCACCGAAAGAGGCAAATGCCAGTTTAAGAACCCACAGGGTCTGGCTCTAGCCTCCCCAGGCAATCTGAGATCCTTCAGTTCAACTGGTGAACTAGTTAGGGCTTTCCCAGAC
Source organism: Sphaerodactylus townsendi (assembly GCF_021028975.2). Classification (NCBI taxonomy): domain Eukaryota; kingdom Metazoa; phylum Chordata; class Lepidosauria; order Squamata; family Sphaerodactylidae; genus Sphaerodactylus; species Sphaerodactylus townsendi. The sequence goes on along the minus strand of NC_059429.1, from coordinate 118,103,989 downwards.
CCGCCAGTTTAGAAAACAACCAGGATCAGTAAGTGTGTGCACGCCTTCGGCTTTCAGAAGTTGCCTTTTCTCTCCCCCTCTGTCACCCCCCCGCCCCTTAGTTTCTTCTCTATTTTTTTCCATTTCTATAATTTCTTGTTGAAAGATTTCAAAAATAGAAGAAGAGGAACAGATGACTTTGGATTCAAAATGCCTACAATCAGACGTTAGGAATTTGCAGATGGGTATGCTTTAATTGGTAAGCCATTTAAATTTTACTACTAAATTTTAACAGTGAACTGCTTAGATTTACTGTCCGGTTCACTGCATAGGAAAGTGGCTATTGCACTTTTAACGTATTTATTTAATTTTTCTTTGCTACTCTGCATTTTGGTCAGGACAATACAGTTTACCCTCCGTTTAAGCATCCGTTGCTCGTGCTTTCAATCGCCTCTGGAGGCATATCAAGCCTTGCCGTCACTATAGATACAAAGACTTAAAAGGTCCCCCAGGAACCAGAGTCTAGATCCTACATGGGTGGGGTTGCTTATGTGCGCATAGCTTGACATGAGGATCTTTTTTGTCAACAACACGCCCATCGCAAATGGTTCCTCTATTATATTTGTGCCTAAGCAGCAGTGAGATTAATCAGTTATGCAGGAACAACAACTATGCCACAAATAGCATTGCCAGGTTTCCCCTGGCCACTGGCAGGAGATGGAGAAAAGGGTTCCCAGATTCAGGTTGGAAAACTCCAGGAAATTTGGGGACAGAGCCTGGGGAAGACAGGGATATCAATGGGGTGCAGTGCCATAAAACCTACCCTCCAAAGCATCCATTTTCTCTAGGGATGCTGATTTCTGTAGTCTGGAGATAAGATGCCATTCTAGAGGACCTCCAAGTCTCACCTGAAGGCTGGCATCCCTAACCGCAAATGTATTGTAAAGACCAAACTGATACTTTCAGGATTATGGTATCAGCAGCCGTCAGCTTTCATAATAGACTACAAGTGAAGCTAGAGGGATCAAAAATTCCAGTAAGACAAAGAAAATTAGCAGTCCAGTAACCAAAGCATGCAAACCGTTGAAAACGTTATCGGAAAATGCCAACTGAAGAAAACAGATTTTTCCACACTGCATGTGCAATCTTGATTCCATTTCTATTAACATTGGGGGGGGGGGGTTAAATAAAAAAATGACAATGCAGCCAAAGCCGAAGAACCCCCAAGGAGGATCAGGGAATGGTGTGATCGGGTGACCTTATTTTGGCTCCAGGCAAATTGGTCCTACAACCACTAGAGGCTGCAGCATTATCTTTTACATACATTCCATGTTTCTCCCTGATTGTGGATCCAAAACAGAATCTCATCATTCTCCTCACAACAACCATGTGAGAATAGATTATGGGCCCAAGGTCACCTGGCAGGTTGTCATGGCTGAGTGGGGGATTAAAACCAGGTTGTCAGGTTCTAGTCCAACATGAGCCACTATGGATACCAGTCCTCAAATGGAGTATTAAAACATTACCTCTCTAGTTAAAAAGGTACTTCAGCTCAAAGCTTTTTGGAGCTTTCTACTTGGCTACCCATGGTGAAAATGGAGGATGTCAAGTGAATCTCCATAAGGAGAGAGTTTCTTAACTGAAGGGGCACTACCCAGAATATTCTAGAACTTCCATATAGTAGACCTTCACAAAAGAGCAACCTCAGACTATCTCACTAGTCAAGAAAGGATGAATGTGATTAAGACTTTCTGAAATACTGAACTGTATCAAGTTCAAGTAGTCTCTATACCATTACCATAAAAATGTGTATAATTTTAACAAACTGAACGATTCTGTTACCAAGACCCTAAAATGTAACATACCTTAGCTTGTGTGTTAATCCAGCTCTGAAGCAAATGTGAAACACACTTGAAGTTGTATTCTTTCCCTGGACCATTATAAGGCATTCACAATTTAAATTGAAAGTCGCTTCTGCACGGGCATTTAATGATGTGTCTGGATAATGCAAAAACGCTATGTCTCCCAGGGCCATTTTGCACAGGGGGCGAAGTTGCATCACAGTCAAGGTTACTACACTGGCGCCGCCTATTGCCCGAAGCTGGCGTTTCCCCAGACCGCTTGGAACCGCTCTTGTTGCCAAAACGCTGCCCTGCTGCTGCTGAGCTAACGCCTCCCCCACCTGCAGCATCTCTATTCTTATTCTTGAGTCTTTCCAGCTTCAGGTCAGGCGCCCAAGTGCCGGGCTTGGAGTAGGTGCACAGGGCTGGGTGGGTCCCCAGGCTTCAGCGACGCGCCTGAGGCCCGGGGACATGCCAGGTCGGCTGGGCGCCAAGGGTCCATAGCGCTTTAGCTGTCTGGTTAGTTATAGGGACTGGCCCAAAGGACGGTCCCAGTGCTCGTTGGGTCGGGTATCGAATAAGTGCTGATTTAGCTGTTTCCGCCTCCGTGCGGAAACGGCCTAGGTGTCAAGCTTTTTACAGGATTCTATCCACATCACTAGGAGAAATATTTTGAGATGGTCAAAAGTCTGATGACCTTTCTTGCATTGCCTTCGACAAAGAACATTTATTAGTTTTCCTCAGAGTGGCATCTCCTGTGTTTGGACAAGCAGGCTGAAAGAAATTGGGATTTCTCTCTCTCTCTCTCTGTCTCTATCACTGTCTCCCCCCCTCCCCCTTGCCTACCCTGCAGATCATTACTGGACCGAAAAAGAAAGATCAATAACTCTGTCCTTTTAATTGCAGCAGTAACAATGCTGCCCTTTCTGCCTATTTTGAGCACTCCTTCTAGATTGCTCTCTGTTTCCCTTTCCAGCCCCCACACATATGCTCCTTTTTTCTTCATTTCAGAAGAGTGATTTAAATTTATCTTTACTTTGTAAAGAGAAAGAGAAATTGGGCACACACTAACCTTTATTTCAAAGCAAGTTGTACATCCAGAAGTGATGTCTGTCAGGTGCACCCTTGGCCTCAAATGGCTTCACAACATAAACGTTTGAAATCGTTTTAAGAAAGACGGCTTAGAAAATTGACAGAGTGGCAGTTCTCAACATATCAAAACACAATGGTTTAGAAAAATCTGGGTTTGAAGATTGGAAGGTGACAGATATTATGCTCTCTGCGCTATTCTTCATCTATTGTGGAATCAGGTTACAGAGCATTTCAAAGACATGGGCCTATATCAAACCACATCATTTCTCGAGCTTATTTGGAGTGTAGCAATCATATACCCTCTACCAAAGAATGGTATACACCTACCTGGATGGTCACCTCTTCCGCCAAGCATGCAGCTTTGGGAAAGATGCAAATGGCGTGGTGAGGAAGATAGGGGGAAACTACCTAGCCAGCCAATAGCAGCTGAATCAACTGATCAATGGGGTGATAGATGTCGCAGCCAGATCACCCTCATATCCAAGGATTTCTTATGTAACATCCCACTTAGCATTATACAAACATACGGTGTTGACTTATACTAGGTAATAGCAGCCTAATAGCCCAGACAAGTCTGATCTCATCAGAGAGCGGAAGCGACACAGGATTGGTATTTGGATGGGACACCACTGAAGCTTATACAAGCTGCTATGCAGAGGAAGGCACCGGCACATCACCTCTGCTCCATTCTTGCCTCCTCAAAAATCTCAACTTCATGGGGTGGCCATGAATCACCTGTGACTCAACAGCACACTTCACCTTTATAGGGCTCGAGCCCTTCGGGGAAGAGGCGGCCTAGAAATCTAAAATATAAATAAATAAATAAATAAATAAAATTATACTAAGTCACACCATTGGTGCATCTAACTTAGCATTGTCTATTCCAATGTGGTGTAGTGGTTAAGACCAGGTGGTTAAGACCAGGAAGATGGGAAGGTCAGTGGAGGGGATGGGAAAAGCGGCATTTTCCCGTCGGTGCGGTTCGCACTGCACAGGCGGGAAGATGGCGCTTTTCAAAAACCTCACTCATTGAGGTTTGAAAGTGGCGCCTTCGCACTGCTCAGGGGTGGCCAGGATGTGCACAGCACCCCAGGGACAGTGTTTTCACCATCCCTAGGGCGCTGTTATTCGCCCATGTGGAAACAGCCATAAAATCATAGGGTTGGAAGAGACTACAAGGACCATCAAGTCCAACACCCTGCCACAATCAAAGAACTCCCAATAGATAGCCAACCAGCCTCTGTTTAAAAACCTCCCAAGAAGGCGTCTCCATCATCCTCCAAGGCAGTGTATCACACTGTCAAACAGCCCTTACCATCAGAAAGTTCTTCCTAATGTTTAGGTGGAATCTCTTTTCTCATAGATTAGAAATGCTGTCATGAACGTACGTTGAAAAGAGTGAAAAACTAGACACTTTTAACATTTGATATACCTTTCCCCTTTCTGGAAGCATAAAAACCAGAAGAAAAGAGCCTTTTATAAATACTTGGTTCAAATTGCAGATTCTAATCTACGTTTCTGCTTCCTGGACACCCTGATGCTCAGCTTGGAAAGCCAACCTCATGTATTAAAAGGATGTGTCAGCTGCATGACTCAGCAGGGAGCAGCACAGGCCAAAACACCTCACAGTCAGAACCATCTGGATGTGCCCTTAAGACGATACTTCTTTTCATTGCTTTTGAATCAAGAAGCAATCATGCAGAGATCGTGGCTCCGTGGTGGAGCATTTGAGCATTTTTAAGTCCAAAGACTTAGGGCTTATTCTGTGCTGTCTCCAGTCAAAGCAAGGCATAGGAGAAATGTTGCCTCTAAAAAGAAATAGAATTTGCATGTTTAATAATAATAGAGGAGCAGAGAAGTCACACCTATTTTTAAGGATAGACCCTTGGGTAAAAGCTATTTGGTGTAAAGCATTTGTTAGCTCCCTCCCTCACACACAGGCTCTTTCCGCAAGAGATTGGCTAGCCATTAGCGTCCCAATGATAATTGGGCAAAATACAAAATTCCCTTGGATAACGCTCTCTATGGCCCAAAGGTGCTGCTGCATCACAGCAGTGCCGGACTCGCAAAACCCCTGAGTTGTATGAAGTCGCTGAAAGCTCGCTCCCTCCTATTGTATCTTTCTAGAAACAGTAGCTTCCCAATTCATGCCATGCAAATGGCATGGCTGGAATATTTCTCCCTTCTTTCCTGGATGCCTTATCATTCCTCCTCGCCTTCCGGCGTCTCAAGTAGTCATAGGTTAGGGGACACGCCCCCCTGCCTTGCGACTCCAGCGCTGTGCAACGCGCTGGAAGGTCGGAGGGCTAGTGTATATGTTTGGGATTTTTGCCAGAACCTCAAAATGAGGCATTGTCTTCCCTATTCTCCTACCTGGACTGCCCATGTGAATCAAGTCCTGGGTGCCATGCCATCATTTAAATTTATCTCCCCCGCAGCATGGTGCAGAAACGGCCACAGAGCATTGTATCAAAGGTCCTTCTAAACTTCCCCTCACCAAAAAAGAAATTCCTGGCAAATGTGACTTTACCACCAGCATAATGGGAAACCAAAGAATGGAACATCCCCTGAATGTCTTTAATACTGTCTCCCTTTAATGTTTTATTGTCCCTCCGACTAAAAGGTGCGTTGCCCAAGCCAGGGGTTACGCCCCTCTGCCCTGCAGAATAGCTCTGGCCTGAGCAACGTGACTGAAGAAATTTAGAAACTGTAAGGTGTTCCTAGGAAAGGGGGGGGATTTATGCTTTCTCCAGCACACGCCGTTCAAGACGGCAGCAGTTGGCCAGCCCATCTTTCCGAAAAACCTTTTCAAACAGGGAGTTTTAGGTCAGTCACTGGCTGCTTTTAATGTCTCTTGGGATCGCCTGTAATCTGCCTACATGGAAACAGCCTTAGGGAGTTGGGTGGCTGCTCTAGGTGAAGAGAAAGCAGAAGTGACATGATAGCCATGCCTGTATACTGGGAAGAGAAGCCAAGCAGGTGAGGGAGCAAGATTGTTTTCTGCTGCTCCAGGGACTGGGACCAGGAGTAATGGGTTCGAGGTGAAGGAAAAGAGTTTCTACTCTAAAACACTGTGGAAAAACTTCCCATTAGTAAGGCCTGTTCAACAGTGAAATGCACTACCTCGGAGTGTGGTGGAGTCTTCTCCTTTGGAGGTTTTTAAACAGAGGCTGGATGGCCATCTGTCAGGAGTGCTTTGATTGTGTGTTCCTGCATTGCAGGAGGGTTGGACTTGATGGCCCTTGGGGTCTCTTCCAATTCTACGATTCTACCTTTAGAAGGTGCTTCAGTTGGGAGGCTATAAATGGTTAGAGCATCTACTTTGCATGCGGGAAGTTCCATGTTCAATTCCTGGCATCCCTAGTTGATGTGAAAGACCTCTAACTGTGACCTTGGAGAATTATTTCCAGTTTGAGTAGACAACTCTCTTCTTCTTCTTCTTCTTCTTCTTCTTCTTCTTCTTCTTCTTCTTCTTCTTCTTCTTCTTCTTCTTCTTCTTCTTCTTCTTCTTCTTCTTCTTCTTCTTCTTCTTCTTCTTCTTCTTCTTCTTCTTCTTCTTCTTCTTCTTCTTCTTCTTCTGAAATCATAACTATCCAGCATTTTCTCCTGTAAGGAAATGAAACTTCATGGCACTTCTCTTGGGCTTCTCACTACTTGAGTGAATGGGGAAGGGAGATTAACACTAGATAAGCATTATAAAAAAATTCGACAAGAAGATCAGCTGTCGGTGCTTCAAGGTCATTTTCAGCAAGACACAATCAGGTACGTTATCACAAAATATTCTTTACCCAAATTATACATAATTTCAAAATGGTCTGTTTTGAAAGCAGAATCTATTATATGGAAGCTGGAATAAGTATGATCCATTGACAAGCGGCTGGTATAATTTTTATTCTGTGTGTCTTGCCAATAAATAATTTACAGGCTCTTGTAATTTAGATGAATTTGTCATTTCAGTTATGTGAAATTGTTATTTTTAAATGAGTTTGTCCATGTGAAGAGAAAGTATACCTCCTGTCTGATGCAAATAAATATGCTTGTCAACTATTACACATTTTGATTTCAAAACAAAGCAAAAACAGAGCTCCTGAATACATACCTTCATAATTCTTTGTCGTGTTTCTGTGCACCACCTTACAGCTCAATCTTACAGGCCGATTACCCGTGGCTGGCTCTGCCCTGCCCTTGCCCTGTTCAGGTGCAAAAATCACATCAGAGGTGCTCTCACTTTCCACGGGGAAAGTGAGAAGCGCAGGCGGAGCAAGAGGAAGCACGTCAGGACAAGAAATCTTGCTCTGACATGCTTCCTCTCTCAGCATGCCACAGGGAGGAAGCACGTTGGGACAAGATTTTTTGCCCCAATGTGCTTCTGCGCCAGGGAGGAAGCGTGACGGGACAAGTTTTCTTGCCCCAACGCTCTCCAGCTGCCAGCATGCAGAGCTGCCCCATGGGCAATCGACCAAAGTCTTTTGTGCAGGAGAAGAATAAATCCAAAGGTTGCAACTTGAGACATCATGGGCAGGCTCACATGCACAGATTTGATATAAAATTATGCATGGGGTAGAAAATGTTGACAGAGAGAAATTTTTCTCTCTTTCTCACAATACTAGAACCAGGGGGCATTCATTGAAAATGCTGGGGGGAAGAATTAGGACTAATAAAAGGAAACACTTCTTCACGCAACGTGTGATTGGTGTTTGGAATGTATGCTGCCACAGGAGGTGGTGATGGCCACTAACCTGGATAGCTTTAAAAAGGGCTTGGAGCAGATTTTATGGAGGGAGAAGTCAATCATATGGCTACTCAATCTTGATCCTCCTCCTGATCTCTAGATTGCAAAATGCCCATTGTAACTCAGACCAAGGGCACTTTATCCGGAGCAGCAGCAGCAGAAGGCCATTGCTTTCACATCCTGCATGTGAGCTCCCAAAGGCACCTGGTGGGCCACTGCGAGTAGCAGAATGCTGGACTAGATGGACTCTGGTCTGATCCAGCAGGCTAGTTCTTATGTTCTTATGTTCTTATGATAGCTGGACTATCGAGTCATACTTGCATGTGTCAGTTCCTCATTGCAGCTCAAACCCCATAGATCAGTGGTTCTCAAACTTATTTGGCCTACCGCCCCCTTTCCAGAAAAAATATTACTTAGCGCCCCCTGGAAATTATTTTTTTTAAAAAAATTTAATAGCAATTAAACAGAAAGATATATGTATTAATGTTTCTACCTTTTTCATAAAATATAGTAAAGAAAGGTGTAAATTAGAAACATTGAACTTTGAAATTATGAAATTATTTATGAACTATTTATGAACTATGTTGTTCAAAGAAAAATTAAGCGTTATGAGCAGAATACATAAATCAATTTTTCTAAATCTTCTCTTCTTTCTTTTATGCTTTCACCACCCCTTACAGTTATTCATCGCCCCCCAAATGCACCTGTGGCCATCACCGCCCCCCTGGATCGCTGCAGCACCCCCCAGGGGGCGGTGGCGCCCACTTTGGGAATCACTGCCATAGATAGATCATGCGTATCACGTCCTTTCCCCTCAGTGTTCTTCAGTGGATCAAGTTCACACATTTAAATCCAACATTCACTGAAGGTCAATTTTACAGTGTGTGATGCACACTCTAGTCAAATACAAGCATTGGTGAAGGAGCCCCTATCTTTTACACTAACGTTGCAAAAGACCCAGGAGAGATTCACAACTGCGCATGTGTCACAATTTCTCATTTCTTCCTCATTTTCCATATTCGAACAAGCTCTTTGGAGATCCCCATCGTTTCATTTGAACAAACTCTCCTAATATTTTGATTGGACCATAAGGGTGTGAATCCCCGCCACACTGTTTTTATTAAAATATTTAAATAAAAAACACAGCTGGAGGAACTTTCAAAACAAGATCATCAGGTCCCAGAACAACAACGAGCTTTAATGGCTTTCGTCTGTTTTAATTTTTGTTTTGATCATAATAATTAGCATAACAAATGGGACGTCTCCATTTCCCCTTTTTCATTGTTATTTTTTTAAAAAAAATGTGTATCCTCAATGAACAACACTCTAAAAATATGAGAGGGGGAGGAAGGAATGAAATGGACAGGGAAGCTACAATTTCAGCCTTTATTAATGAGTTTACAAACAAGGGTTTAGATTTGGATATTTTCCACAGGTGAAGAATATTTGCTCATGGAGGTGAACTTCCTTGCCTCCTTCTTCCTTTAGCAGCCTAAAATGCTGAAAGGAACTTTGCGGGTATTTCAGACTACCATGGGAGCAGGTACAATGGAAGGAGGTTGTCATTAAAGGGCTGGTCCTATAAGAGTATAGTTGAGGTTGGGAGTTTAGCGAGAAGGTCAAGGAAGAGCCGGAGGGACCTCTGTAGTCTAAGTTTCCTCAGAAAGGACAAACAGGCCCCACGTCAGCAAGGAAGGTGGTGTGCTGATTTATCCTCCTGCTTCAGAAACTTGCACAAGTTCAGCTAAGCACCCTATTTCACTCTAAATATGTTTAAATGACTAACCAATCATGAAGGTAGAAAGGAGCTACCCAGTGTTTTGCACTGTATGATTATCACTGTGTGATTTGCCACATGTTTGATTATCCACCAGCTGGGTGGAAATCATTGGTGTGTCCTCAATGCATGGAGATCTTAACTCTCAGGGAGCAGATGAGTCACAGATAGAGGTTTGAGGATGAGACCTTCAGAAACTTACCAGAATAATCCCACTACTCTGCTGGCTGCTCTTCTGCTGTTGTGAAGAGAGTCCAGAAGCTGGAAACTTTCTATTGAGGCCAGAAGCACAGTAGAGAATCGAGCTGTAAGACGTCTGTCCCTGGAAAGTAACAATCTTACCAAAGTGCAGATTCTTTTGACTTCGGTTGAACTAGTTTGTGACTGTAAACCTGAATTGGGTATATTATTGGCCTGCATAGAAGTTTATTCACAAAGTACTACCTTATCCAGAGGTTTACAGCCCCTTTAAAGTGCCCGGAACTGAGGGCTTCTTTAAACTGTGACTGGATGGAGCATGCTTTTATGTTGGTTACTACTTAAACCTTAGGGTTAAATTATATGTTTTGTAGCAACGCCTATGTGTAACCCTTAAGTATGGATTTACAATCTTGTGAAATTGATATTTAAAGAAGATGTGTACATCCTAATTTTTGTTTTTGAAATATATAAAAGAATCCAGAGACAGGATCTCATAGAAATTCAAGGTTTATTTCTATTTGTATACAGTACTTTGTTACAGAGAGCCTTATTCGTGCAGAATCTGTTTTCGCCTCAGGCGGAGGATGGCAACTCTGCTGCTAACCCAAAATGCAACAAGCATCAAATGGCAAAAATGAGGAAGTCTAACATCCCAAAATATTGAGTCAAGATCCCACAGAGAGTTGATGTTATTTTCTGTTATTTTCTGCTATTTACTCCCACTCTCAGAACGCCTATATTTCAATATAAACCTAACATCTTTCCAGAACAACCCTAATTTCAAAATGATGCTTGCCCATTCTAGGTACTTAAGTGGTGGGTATTGCACCATCGCAGTGTTTCATAGAGTAAAAATGAAAATTGTAACACGTTCACTAATCTCACACCAATTGAAGTTGGGCGAAGATTTTACTACTATGGATGAAGTTATTTTGAGCGGTTCTTTTTGCTGCAGGAGAACCTGCTTCCGAGCAAATGAACTTTTAAAAATCCAATTTCCTTCTAGCTGAGAGAGGAGGAAATTCACCTAGTGTGCTCCTTGTGTGGATATGATGGCAAAAGCCCAAACATAAGGAAATCCATATGTCAGTATGAAGCCCCATCTCTTGTTATTAAGATCAGTAATAGGCAAGATTTAAATAGCGGCAAGGGAGAATAGAACAAATTACGATTTGAGAGGCATGATCAAAATCAGCCAAATTTTTTTTTAAAAAAAAAACCTTTTACATCCCACTGATATGGACAATTTAGCACCTCCTTAAAACTTTTTCATCAAGGGGCAAATCAGAAAATCCGTGAATTAACTCTGAAATATTTTTGTTAGAAAAGATGCATGAGACTCTGATTTAGTATGAAATCATGGTATTGCCGACTGGATGGAGGAAAAATATCCAGTCCCTTTAGAAGAGAAGAAGAAGAGTTTGGATTTATGTCCCCCCTTTCTCAAAGAGGCTTACAATCTCCTTGCCCTTCCCCCCTCACAACAAACACCCTGTGAGGTGGGTGGGGCTGAGAGAGCTCCGAAAAGCTGTGACTAGCCCAAGGTCACCCAGCTGGCGTGTGTGGGAGTGTACAGGCTAATCAGAATTCCCCAGATAAGCCTCCACAGCTCAAGCTGCAGAGCGGGGAATCAAACCTGCTTCCTCCAGTTTAGAATGCACCTGCTCTTAACCACTATGCCACTGCTGCTCCTTTAATAGAGGTTTGGTGTCATAATTAAAAGTAGTGCACTCTAATAAGAACCAGATTTGATTTCCTGCTCCTACACATGAAGCCTGCTGTATGACCTTGGGCTAGATAATGTTATCTCAGAATTCTCTCAGTCCCACCTATCTCACCAGGTGCCTGTTGTGGGGAAGGGAAAGGCAAGGGGATTATAAGTCACTTTTAGACACCTTAATTCTTTTTTTCTTTTTTTGGTAGTTAACAAGACAGGATCCTCCTAGTAAAAAGTCTCTGACAGGCTGGACCCTTCTTTGAATGAGCACAAACGCCAAATCAGAGTGCACATCCAGCTATGACAGCAAGTCATTTTAGATCTTGCCAGAGAGTAAATATAAAGAAAGAAATTAGTTTTAACAGTTTCCAACGATCAAAGGGAAGATTCTATCTAACTTTGAACAATTTCCCTCTCATAGTGGTGGCATTGCCTTTTAAAGTTCCCTAAAAGATAATTAGAATTTTGTCAGGTTTCTTTCCCATTTCTGGTATGAAAGGTACATCTGTCAGTAAATGTTTACATTTCAAGCCCTGATAAGCTGAGAAAAAATAAATTCTGTGGCAACCGCCGCATTATTGTTTGCAATTAAATTAAGGCAAACTCAACTATGTATCTTTCCTCATGGATAGATTAAAATCTCACAACCCTGCAACAAACCGGTCAATTATAATTCTTCTGGGGAGATTCTAACAAGAGGGTGGGGGGAAAACACAAGGCAACACAGGCTGGAATCCTAACAGGATTTTCTTGGGAATGAGCCCCATTGACTAATATGAGATGTACTTCTGAGTAGATCTGCTTAGGATTACTCTCACCAATTGATGTGTGGAGAGTGGAAACAAGCATACTTAGGGTGGCCAACAGGCCAGGAGAAAACCCTAACCCTACTCCTTCCCAAATAACAAAAATAAGCAGGCAAGTGAGTTCAGAAAACGGCATCCCATATCACAGGGAGGGAGTGTGCATACATATGCTTTCTCAGTGTGTTGGCACTGTGTTCCCGTATGTTGACCCAGTGAGTTGTCATGCCATTTTTACTCTCTGGGATTTGACTAAATGCAAGGGGAGTCCAGTACAGAAAAGCTATTCTCTCACACACCTCTCAGCAATGGAAAAACACTATCAAAGTGGGCAACAGATGGATCAATAAAGACACAGTCTCCCAAACAACTGCCAGTAAACTGACAGTGATGTTGCTCCTGCTTTTGTGAAAATGAAAGGGTTCTTCCCCAGCCCAGCAAGGCAGGGCTACAGTTGCTAGACTGTGTATGCAAACTTCATCTGCACAGTTCTCTTGGGTGGTGAGATCAATACACCCTGCTGGTTGGACAATTTGTCTTTAATTAACTTTCATTAACTGCTGGTTCACTCTATCTGATACCCCTTCCCCCAATGCCATTGTTGGACTAAAACAGCATTAGAGAAGTGCCAAACTATTAAGACCTGGTGACCACTCCACATTATTTCCAAAGGTCATCAGTGCTTTAATTTGAATTTACTATGCTTTTGCCATCTAGTCAACTTAAGAACATAAGAACTTGCCTGCTGGATCAGACCAGAGTCCATCTGGTCCAGCACTCTGCTACTCGCAGTGGCCCACCAGGTGCCTTTGGGAGTTCACGTACAGGATGTGAAAGCAATGGCCTTCTGCTGCTGCTACTGCTCCTGGGCACATGGTCTGCTAAGGCATTTGCAATCTGAGATCAAGGAGGATCAAGATTGGTAGCCAGAGATTGACTTCTCCTCCATAAATCTGTCCAAGCCCCTTTTAAAGCTATCCAGGTTAGTGGCCATCACCACCTCCTGTGGCAGCATATTCCAAACACCAATCACACGTCGTGTGAAGAAGTGTTTCCTTTTATTAGTCCTAATTCTTCCCCCCAGCATTTTCAATGATTGCCCCCTGGTTCCAGTATTGTGAGAAAGAGAGAAAAACTTCTCTCTGTCAACATTTTTACCCCATGCATAATTTTATGGTGACCCCTTAGGTTTTCAAGGCAAGAGACATTCAGAGGTGGTTTGCCTTTCCCTGCCTCTGCAGGGGCTGAGTTGTCAGAGAACTGTGACTGGCCCAAGGTAACTCAGCAGGCATCATGGGGAGGACTGTGGAACCAAACCCAGTTCTCCAGAATAGATTCCACCACATTTAACTACTACACCACACTGGCACTCTTGAATTTACTACAGTTCCTACTTTAAAAAAAATGGTTTTCCAGATTCATGTTTCAATAAGTTGTGCAAGCCAGTAGGGTGTCATGGTTAGAACACCATACTATGATCTGGGAGACCCGGGTTCAAATTCCCACTCTGCCAGGGAAACTTGTTATGTGACCTTTAATCAGTCACATAACCTGAGTCTAGCGTGATAAAATAAAGACAAGGGAAAAAATGTTAGCTGCCTTGGGGAGACAGGCAGGAGATAAGTGAAGTAAGCAAATAAATGATGTCTGACTGTGTAACCTCTATCTGTGGGTTCTGTGGGGCAGAACTTGGAATGAGTTTGCAACAAATTTTAAAATAAACAAAATGGTTTACATATAACATATAACATCAACATTTAACATCACACTTCAAGGTCCTGTTCAGGTTGCATTTTCAAGTCCTTATAATTACAGTCTACTGATACTGCTAAGTCCAATTCTTCTTTGCAAGAGGGTTGGCTCCTGAAGACTCCAAGGGCTTGATGAACAGGATTCATCATGATGAAAATTTCCAGGAGAACTCTCACCCATTACAAACATAAAAAAGAAACCCTGAAACAATAAACTCCAACATTTACAACATAGCAAAAATAAACAACTACCTTCCCAGTAGTTCCCAACAACATTGCAGTTACCTTAACAAGGTGTTAAGGGCTTATACAAATCAAGGTCCAAGTCTGGTAGCCTTGTCTCCTCCAAACTACATGAGCTCTGAGCCTCTTGCTGCTTTGAGTCTCCACCCCTTACTGGGTCAACCCATTCTGAGCATGGGGGTTACAACTGCACCTCCCCAATCAGGGGACACAGAATGATGCAATCTAAGCCCTCGCATTTCAGCAAAGCCATGATACTAAAAACTGCTTGCTGCATGTGAACACAATATTTTCAACAGTCACAATCAAATATGTGCTAAGTCACTGGTCAACTTATTTCATTTATTTATTATCGTCTTAGACCAGAAATGTAAGCAACTGAAATAATAAAAAGGCTTACCAGACACCACTTCTGAATTACAAAATTACAACAATTAAAAATCAGGACGCCGCATATGAAACACACCAAAATTCCTTTAAGAATCTGCTGCATAATACACTTTTCGGATCCTACAAATCAAGGCACAACATCTGGTGACTTGGCCTGCTATCTGAGGATTTTTATCTGACACAAGGTAATCCAGTTTGATTTTACCAGTTTGACAAAGAGGTCTATCTAGTAGTGGGTTAATAATTTCTAAGTGAGCCATCTTATAGGGACATATCAAGAGCAAATGTTCAGTTGATATCAAGAGCAAATGTTCACTTTTGCATGAGTTTAATCTCTTGGAATAAGGGATTTTTTAAAAAAAAATTACCCTCAGGCTCCATGGACTGGAGAGCCAAACATCCAGCAAGGGTGAACACTCTTCAGGTATTGTTGGTCTCTAATAAGGCCAGATAGGCAGCTGGAATGACAATATATTTAACATTTGATATCTAATTAAAATCTGTGCCAAGTCACCGGCCTTTTTGTTTGGCCACTATCTGACTCATGCAGCATGGCGAGCAGCTTTGCAGTTGCACAACAGCTGTGGTTCCTAGCTTTTGTTTGTTTACAATTTGTAGCCTTCTTTGGTGCCTGTGCACTAGGAGACATTGTCAGTTATGCTGTTCAAGAGTACAGATTACTCAGTTTTCCCTCTCTTGTGCATGTGCAAAATGCTGATCCAAACAAATCGGCAGCCCTTATGGTCAATAATACAGATTCAGGCTGCTTTCTCACATGTTAAATAATGTAATTTGAATGCACTTTAACAGCTGTCTGCAAGTGGATTTTTGTGTCCCAAATGATTGCAAATGTGCAATGAAAGTGCATTATACAACTTGTGTGAAAGCAGCCTTAGGCAAATTTCAAATGGAGATACTTTAGAAAAATACTATCGACAAATCACTGACATACTGTCTTGTTCTTAAGCACTTGGCCGCAGAGGAGCACACAGCAGCAACAGGTTTTGGGCTGGAGGGGAAAACCGCAATTCCCACTGGGCTGTTTGAGAATGTGAGAAATGCTGCCGGTCGCATGATGCAGTGTTGTTTAAGCATGTGGAAAGTAGTCCACTGAACAGGCTCAAACGCTCAAAGAAAAATTGGCTCCCAGCTAAGAGCTGGTACGCAGCATGTCCGCTGAACTGGTGAGTGCTCAAGCATCTTTCATCGGAGTAAGTGTAACCTCTATCTTGTGGGTTCTGTGGGGCAGAACTTGGAATGAGTTTGCAACAACAAATTTAAAAAACAAAACAAAATGGTTTACTTTCTTAACATATAACATATAACATCAACATTTAACATCACACTTCAAGGTCCTGTTCAGGTTGCATTTTCAAGTCCTTCTAGTTTACAAAGATACTTCTGAAAGTATTGCCAAAGTCCAAATTCTTTACCTTGTAGCAAGTGGGGTTGAAACTCCACTGTAAAGACTCAAAGGGCTTGATGAACAGGATTCAACATGATGAAGGTTTCCAGGAGAACTCTCACCCATTACAAACACAAAAAAGAAACCCTGAAACAATAAACTCCAACATTTACAACATAGCAAAAATAAACAACTACCTTCCCAGTAGTTCCCAACAACATTGCAGTTACCTTAACAAGGTGTTAAGGGCTTATACAAATCAAGGTCCAAGTCTGGTAGCCTTGTCTCCTCCAAACTAGCTCTGCTGCTTTGAGTCTCCACCCCTTACTGGGTCAACCCATTCTGAGCATGGGGGTTACATAAGCAGCACTAAAATGTGTGGAGGGTTGTGTGGAGAGATGCCTCTCATGCAAAATCACTTGCTTGCTTCCTTAGTTGCTACTGCCAGACATGCACAATAGTATAAGCAATTCTGCTCTGCAGAGTTTGGATTGCTGCTAGTGACTAGGAATGCCAGGTGATCCTGTGAGGTTTTCAAGGCAAGAGACGCTGAGAGGTGGTTTGCCATTGCCTGCCTCTGCATGGGCTGGGAGCATTCTGAGAGAACTGTGACTGGCTCAAGGTCACCCAGTAGCCTTCATGTGGAGCAGTGGGGAATTGGAGCCATTTCTTCAGATCAGAGTACACTGTTCTTTACCCCTGTGCCATGCTGGCTCTCATGCTTTCCAAATTCCATCCCTCCAAATTAATCCCAGCATGCATACAACAGTTTTCACCCAAACCTACTCTGCCCTGCCTCTTCCAGATAGCTTTTTCTTCCAGATTTGCCACTGTACAATATGCCTAAGCAGAGCCATCTCAGTCTTTGCTACAAATTTCCCCAGGGTTCTCTAATTCACAGTTCCTTCTAGCAATTCAGCACCAGCCACCAGACATCTCTGCCCATAATGTTGTGTTTATTCCTTCACCTTTTCACACGCACACAGGCACTCGCCGAAAAAAAGCTGACTGAGATCATTTTGAAGAATGAGAGAACAAGCGAGAAACGCTGCCACGGGCCAATACAGTAACAGCTGTTAATTTTATTTTAAAAGCCATTTGTTTGAAATGTTTCAGCTTGGGTTCTGTTTCTGGGGGCAGACAGGCAGAAGGACGCGTTCTCCGTGCCGGCATCTGCCGACACAACCGGCGCCATCTCGTGCATTTTGAGCAGGCAAGAGAGGTTAAAGCTCTCAATGAATTGAAATTAACTTATTAGAGAGCTCTTTCCTCTTTCTCAGTGCATCCCCAACTGATTATAATGGATGCAGGGACTCCTTAACAGAGCCAGCCATTAGGCAAAAATCCATCAATTATACATGGCAAATTTGTCACTTATTCCACACTAGTTGGGTGTTTTTTTTCCTGTTACTGAAGGGGGAGGGTGGATTTTAGATTCCCAGCATGAAATTTCAAAATATCGTTGCTCAGGTTTGGTCTTTAAAACTAGTCAAGATACTAGGAGGATTTTCTTCAAAAGCAGTGGTGTTATGAGGGCAGTGTCATGTAGTGGTTAGGATGGCAGGGCAGGGTGCCAACATGTCACAGCCAAGTTATCATAGTAGGAGAGTTTGTATTTATACCCTGCTTTTCTCAAATCAAAAGGAGTCTCAAAGCTGCTTACAAACTCCTTTCCCTCCCTCACCCTACAACAGACACCTTGTGAAGTAGGTGGGGCTGAGAGAGTTCTGAGAGAATTATGACTAGCCCAAGGTCCCCAGCAGGGTTTATGTGGAGGATCAGGGAAACAAACCCAGGTGGAATAATAGAATCTTAGGCCCCTTCCGCACACACAAAATAATGCGTTTTCAAACCACTTTCACAACTGTTTGCAAGTGGATTTTGCTATTCCACACAGCTTCAAAGAGCACTGAAAGTGTAACCCCCATGCCCAGAATGGGTTGCCCCAGAATGGGTTGACCCAGTAAGGGGTGGAGACTCGGAGCAGCAGAGAGGCTGAAAGAGCTCTTTTGCAGAAGAACAAGGCTACCAGACTCGGACCTTGATTTCTATAAGCCCTTAACACCTTGTTAAGGTAATTGCAATATTGTTGGAAACTACTGGGAAGGTAGTTGTTGTTGTTTTTTGCTATGTTGTAAATGTTGGAGTTTTATTGTTTCAAGGAGTTTTCTTTTGTGGTTGTAATGGAACAGTGAGAGTTCTCCTGGAGACCTTCATCATGTTGCAACCTGTTCATCAAGCCCTTGGAGTCTTCAGGAGCCAGCCAACTTGCAAAGAAGAATTTGGACTTGGCAATTATCAGTAGACTGTAAATAGAAGGACTTGAAATGCAACCTGAACAGGACCTTGAATTGTAACGTTAAATGTTGATGTTTTAAAAGTGTTAATTGTAAAGAAAAGTAAACCATTTTGTTGTTTAAAAATTGTTGTTGCAACTCATTCCAAGTACTGCCCCACAGAACCCACAAGCTGAGGTTACAAAAGCAGTTTGAAAGTGCATTATTCTGCATGTGCGGAATGAGCCTTAGAGTTGGAAGAGAACACAAGGGACATCGAGTTCAACCCCCGGTCACTCAGGGAGATACAATCAAAGCACTCCTGACAGGTGGCCATCCAGCCTCTCTTTAAAAAGCTCCAAAGAAGGAGACTCCACCACACTCCAAGGCAGTTTATTCCACTGTCAAACAGCCCTTACCGTGAGGAAGTTCTTCCTAACGTTTAAGTGGAATCTCTTTTCCGGCATCTTGAGTCTGGTGACATTTTACTCTCTATGCTTCTCCCTGGCATCTGTGGACGCTTTCCTGGAATGCCGTTCTCCACTTCCACACAATCCAGGGCTTCTTGACAAACATTGTGCGTGCAGAAATCTTGGTGAGAGAGGAAGCGAGAATGGCAGCTGGAGGAAATGCCCAGTACAAGAGAAACAACATCACAGGATCCAAGTCCATTATTTCAACATACCTGGGTAGCAAATTGCACGGAGGGTTGCAATGTTATCATACTCTGGCATTGTTATTTTGGTGAACAGGTTTTTTTAAAAAATAAAATAAGCTGGGATGTGAACATTTTTTTAAAAAAATGTGTATCCTGTTGCTACCATCACCGGTATTAGAAACACGAGGAATGAAAATGGGGTTGACGAGACAGGTGATGCCTCGGGAGGCAAAGCGGCATCCAGATTGCTCTTCCCAGCTTGACGTTTGCATCTCAGCCAGTTTCCAGCGCTGGCAATTAGAGAGAAAACATTGCCTGACTTCTAAATTGGTGCCGTTTGACCTACAAGCTGGAGAGAAAGAACAAATAGGCAACTCTGCAAACCGATCCCGCCTTGTCACCTTTCTAATAAGAATCCCAATTTTTTTTTAAAAAAAAAATTAAAACTGTTTTCATAAATAACATGGGGAAAACAAGAGAGACTGCAATCCTTAAATGTATTCTGTCCAGGTTTGCAAATACATTGGATTATTTTCATGGTTACCTGAAATACTGGAATAAACATCTTCTTTTCTCCGAACAGCAAGAAACTTTTTTCTGATTGCTTCTTCTCAATTGAGAGAAGCGATCGGAAAAAGTTTCTTGCTGTTAGGAGAAAAGAAGATGTTTATTCCAGTATTTCAGGTAACCATGAAAATAATCAAATGTATTTGCAAACCTGATCAGAATTCATCAGCCGTTATGCAAAGCTATCCATTCATTAGTGATTCCAGTTCAGCCATGGCACATCGGTGATATTAAAGGGGTAGGGAAACTTTCTCCATGTACATATTTAAGCCATCTTTCCCCAAACAACCTCCTACGTGCTTCAGCTCCCTCATTTTGTCCTAACAAGAACCTTGTGAGATAGGCTAGCCTGAGAATGAAGACCAATCCATGCAAATACTAGCCAGGGTCAAGGCTGAATGTGTGGACTGGCCTAAGGTCATCCAGCAAGCTTTAAATAATACTAGGACTGTAGTTTCAGCAAGCTATATACAGTAGTGTAACCACCACACACCTAATAATTTTTGAAGTAACTTTCTGAGTCATTTAATACAGTGCAACTCTATTGCCTGGATAGAAAAGTCCTCTTGGATACTTCAGTGTTGCACAATTTACAGAAAGCCAGGAGAATGGGAGCCCTCCTGATTTCCTTACATAGAGGTGATCAAAATGGCACTCAAAGAATATTCTAGTTCAAAATGTTGAGGACAGTAGGCATGAATTGCAAGGGAGAGGCAGCAGGTGGACTGCGTGCCTAATTCCCCCCGAGGGGGTTTAGAATTCTTCTGGAATTGCTGGTGATCACCCGGTGACCAAGATCACTTCCCAGAAAGAAAATGGCAGCTTCTGATGTCAGGCTCTATGGCATCACATCCCTGCTGAGCTCGTCCCCTAATCAATCAATCAATCAATCAATCAATCAATCAATCAATCAATCAATCAATCAATCAATCATGTTTCTTCAGTCTTTGGCCAGAATAAAAACACAATCATTCCCTCTCAAGGGGGCATGCTAACATTAATTGTATAGCGCAAAACAACAAGCAACCACAGTTAAAAGATCTAAGCTCATGAAACTTTAGGTCGATGTAATCTTGTGGCAATATAAAGAAATGTTGCCACTTTATATGTTATGTTGGGGACTTTATTCTCCAACAAGAAATTAACTAAAAGTTTGTTTTAAGACAACAGGAATGACCGAAGCATGGAAACTTGTATATGAGGTTGTGTGTTTTTTTTCAGAAGAAGAAGAAGAAATATTGTATACATGTACAATAGGTTTGGTACTGAAGTGATGGAGGTTGCATTAGATTGGTAAGCAACACTGATAAACTCAGTCTCTCCAAGGGCTTACAAAAAACTAAACTAAAACAAAAATGTACACAGAATCTTTGAATCAAACTCTGCCTTCCTCAAGCTTCACCTCCAAACATCCCAGAATTTTGCAAATTGGAGTTGCCGAGTCTGTTCCCCAACTTGATTTCCCCATGGCAGTAATGCTTTCCCCTGCCAGGTGCTGTTCTCCCCTCCACATAACATACACATTTTACTGCTCTTGAATGTAATTGTACAATCCCTCACCCTACTATTCTCCTTTGGCACTTGCATAGCAGCTTCTTGGACAATTTTCAGTGTACATTACTATTTCTTGCAAAATCAGATTCTGGTTGTTGTGGGTTTTCCAGGCTGTGCGGCCACCTTCAACAATACAAAATCAGAATCCTTTTCAAATATAAAGCCCTTCAGAAGAATTAATCAACCAATATTATGCAAGATTCTATTAATGACAATATGCTACTAAGACAGATTCCGCATGGTCCTCATGAACGGCGGTGCACCGTATATACTTGATGTCAGTGCACCCCCTGGGACCATTCGCACACTGTCCTGCGAACGGCCTCAGTGCCACAGGAGCCCATAGGGCTGCCTTCGCACAGGGCTTGCTGCTGTAGTTCCCCTCTTACCTCCTCTCAGCTGCTGTCGCTCTGCAGAGCTGCAGGGACATGCCCCCATGGCCATGGCAACACCTCTGGGGTCAGAGGCTAGGAGGCATGTCTCCTGACCTCTGCAGAGTGACGGCAGGTGAGAGGAGATAAGAGGGGAACTACAGTGGCACGGGGAAAACGCCGCTGTGAGGAGAATACGGCGCTGCAGCTACACTCCAGCAGTAGCAGCTGTGCAAAGTCCTCTCCCACAACAATGCTTTTACCAGCTCCATACCGCTGTATATAGCCTGTGTGAAATCTGTCTTAGTAGCATATTGTCACTAATCAGGGGTGTAATGAGGCAAACTGTAGCCCTGGGCAAAACCTGAGTTGGATGCCCCCCCATCTGGTTCAGGGGGGCCAAAGTTATGGACCCTCAAAACTGTAGCCCCCATCTCCTATTAGCTCCCATTGGAAACAATGGGGGATGGGGCACCCCCTTTGGGAGCCCATAATTTTGGACTCCCTGAACCAAACCTTACCAAAACTGGGGGGGTAGCATGAGGACAGTCTCCTGATGATACGCTGAAATTTTGGTGCCGCTAGCCTAAAAACTGCACCCCCTGCAGGCCAAAAATGGAAAACCACTAAAAATACCCAAAAACGACCCCTGCATTTTGATGCCCCCCACAAGGTGGTGCCCTGGGCAGCTGCCCACCTTGCCCAATGGGCATTACGCCCCTGTCACTAATAGAATCTTGCATAATATTGGTTGATTAAGAGCTGACTCATGTTTTGTTCTGTATGGGGGCTGCATGCACAATAAAATGTGAGCACAATTTTTGGTTTGTGCAGTTCTAATCCATTTCACACAGACCACTGGAAATTAACTGATGCCTACTCAATGTATGTGCCCACTTTGTCCATACAATCTTCCTCTTACAAAAACAGAGTATTTGGGAGTATTTGGGACAGACAATATATGCATGCAATGGCAAACCACCTCTGAACATCTCTTGCCTCAAAAATCCTATGCTGTTGTAATCCCATTCTGACACAGGGGTTACACTGTCACTCTAAGTCAGCTATGATTTTATGGCCAGAAAAGTGTCATGCTAAGACTTCAGCTTTGCTGAAGTTCTGTCTTTAGACTTCTGGCTAACCCTATTGCACTGTTTATTGAATGCCCCATACGTGAATTGTATTGACTGTGTGGTCCACCTTGAGTCCAAGGGAAAAAAGGCAGACTATAAATGCAAATTAATAAAATAAATGTGATGGTCAAGAAACACAAAATGGAGAGGATAAGCATGGGAAGGGAAAGTTGAGATGAATGAGTAAATGCCCATGTTCTTAAGCTTTGTTTTGCTTTACAAAAAGGATTAAAGTGAAGCCCAAGAGTTCATGGAAAGGTAATTTTAATTTTGAAACAACTTGAAAATTGCCACTTAGTAAATATGTCTATGGAAGCCCTCCTTATGATTATTATTCAAAAGCACCAAGCATGTCTCCACAACTCACGGGCTTGTCATCCAAAGTGTTTAGATCCCAGGGAGAGTCAATCAATAACCGTCACGGAAGGCGGAACGATATTGATTTGTGCTCTTTAATGAGCTTGACTCTGAGAATAGATCTGCTTGACAACTACATAATCTAGGTTTTATGATCTCCTTAAGCATCCCCCAGCTATTCTGTTACGTAATAAAATACAGAAGTCACCGGGCAATGCCTTTTCAGGAAATGGCAGACTATAATTAAAGCTCAGCCCAGAGTCTATGGATCCCACGCCTGAAATGGATGGATGATCGAGGGCTTCTTCAGTTTTGCCACCCTGGGTTATTAATGAACATGGCAGATCTTTGCCAAAAAGAATTTTTTTTAAAAAGGACTTATTCGGATTTGCCAAAGTATCTTTTGTGGCGGGGACAATAACGTGTGCTTGTGTGCGGGAATGTGTGTGTGCTCTGTCAATGTCTTTGCTTTATAATCTTATAAAATGTATATGTTGACTAAAAATAGTAAAGAAAAAAACAAAAAAAGAATGTTATAGGAAGAAAAATGAAGCTGGAATCTTCAAATATGCTGATTTTTAGGGGAAAAAATTATATTGCACCTCCAGCTGGCATGAATCCTTCAAAAGAAGCCTCCTCTCCAAATGTCTCAAACATTCCTTGAAGCTCTACAAAGAACATAAGTTATAGGCAAATGCAGTAGAAGGAATGGCCCATATTAGTTTGTGTGGAAGGGGAGGGATCAGTTAATTCGATTTCAGGCACCCCAAAAGGTGAACATATTTTTTAAACCATAAATTCCTTTTAAAATTAAAATGAATCCACTCAATCAGAAGCAGGAGATGATATTTGTTCTTGCAAATGAATCGCAGCAGCCATGCCGATAGTGCCACAATCCAATCGGCTGCACCTGCATACCTGCACATGTGCAACATGCAAAATAAAAATAAAAGAGAGCTCAGAAAAAGGGCCCTCCCTGCAACAGAAGAGCAATAATGGAAGTGTTGTTGTAGATTGGTCATACTCTCCCCACTTTACCATAAAGTGCACTGTCCAAATCTTGGGCCAGTCTCTCTTTCATCCAGGTAAATAAAATTAAGCAAACCCCAAGCTTTTGGGGATAACTGTGGAACAAATTGACAAAACAGTGTTGAAAGGTTCAGCATGGTATAGTGGTTACGAGCAGCAAACTCAAATCTGGAGAACTATGTTTCCCCACTCTTACACCTGAAGCTTGCTGGGTGACCTTGGGCTAGTCACAGTTCTGTCAGCCCCACCTACCTCACAAAGGGTCTGTTGTGGGGAGGGGAAGGGAAGATGGTTGGAAACTGCTTTGAGACTCCTTAAAGATAGAGAAAAGCGGGATATAAAAACCAGCTCTTCTCTTGTGGGGTTGGTGCTTGAACTGCAAAAAATGAAGGAAAGCCAAAATTATCTCCTAATGTTTCAGAAGGAAAATGGACTGGATGCTATCGATGGCAACTTCATAAGCTCTTTTGAAGAGCAAATGAGTATTATTATGAGAGTCAAACAATTACAAGCCCGCTTGATTAAAGTTCAACAAAATAATGTAATTAAACCCACTAATAATGATAAGAGCAGCAATAAAACCATGGTACCCACCATACTACAATCTCACAAAATATTCAATGGAAAGAGATAAGTAAACAATTCATGAGGAAATTAGAAGAAAGGGGGACCCCCCCACACACACACACATATGCAAAGGCATGGGTGGGATCGCTTTCCTCTTTGTGATGTTCTGTTACCTGATTCTCTAGTTTCCTATATGCAAGATATTTGACTTTCAGCCATTCCATTGCTCCCCATTTGAACTAGATCAGGGGTCTGCAACCTGCGGCTCTCCAGATGTTCATGGACTACAAATCCCATCAGCCCCTGCCAGCATGACCAATTGGCCATGCTGGCAGGGGCTGATGGGATTTGTAGTCCATGAACATCTGGAGAGCCGCAGGTTGCAGACCCCTGAACTAGATCAAAGCAGGTTTATTACTCTATGGCAAAAGTCTTTGGTTTTGCTTGGAAGCAACATGACACAACACCATAGCAATGCCAGGGCCGCCATTTTCGTACCCCCACTGGGTTGCCAATCTCCAGGTGTTAGCTGGAGATCTCGTGGGATTACAACTGTGACAGAGATCAGTTCCTCTAGGGCAAAATGGCCACTTTGTGGACTTTGTGGCATTTATACCGCACTGAGGTCCCTCCCTTCCCCAGTCTCCATCTCCAAAATCTCCTGGTATTTCCCAATCCAGAGCTGGTGATCTTATCCCCTAGACCACAGGTGTCAAACTCGCAGCCCTCCAGATATTATGGACTACAGTTTCCATCATCCCATGCCAGCATCATGCTGGCAGGGGATGATGGGAACTGTAGTCCGTAACACCTGGAGGGCCGCGAGTTTGACACCTGTGCCCTAGACTCCTGCCACTTGCCTGCCAGCACACCAAGCTGAACAGGTGAGACCAGTTCTGATGGGCTTCTCTTAAAGAGACAGAGCTCCTCCTAAAAGTACTGCAGCATCACATCTTTAGATTCTCAAAGAATGATAATAATCTCACTTTTGCTTCTCCCCCGCTGATTTTCCCCAGTGCTATTTATTAGCAGCTGGTTGGGAGAATTAAACCATCTGCTCTCTCAAAAAATTGGGTATCACTGAAAATAAATAGTTTTGTCTTGGCTGTAAATTCATCCTGACTGGAACTTGTCTCACTGTTACAACTCCTGCTAATAAGATTACAGCTAGAATACTACATCTGTCAAGAATCATAATTATTGCTTTCAAATGTGAAATATGGATTGAAATGGTTCGTTGCCGAGCAGTTTTTGCAGCTCAAGTTCTGAATTTTAAATGCAATTTTTTTTCTCTTAATAGGCATTCATAAAATATTTTTCCAAAAAGAAACTGAGAGCAATTAATTCTGTATAAATATGCCCTAAAATTAGGTTCTCCTAATACATAATGCTTTAGGGTTGCCAACTTGAGTACATTCATGAATATTTGGGGATAATGCCTGCAGACAGGAAGAACGTTAGGTGGGATGTGCCATTCAAATGTCCAAATCATCTGTTCTAACTCCTCTTTGGTGAGGTCACTTCTTTTCACCAAAATTCAAATTTTAATTGAATTTTCCTTCCTAATATCACTGACCCCTATCATTTTCTTTCCCCTTACATTACTTGCAGGCTTCTGCATGCATATTCTCTATATGTCACATTTACTCTCCTAAATACTTGTGCAAGTATCATTATCCATTTGGATTCTACTCAAATGGTCAGCAAAGGCCTCTCAAAATGCTCTTCAAGCTTCCTTGGTGTTAAAGCAAAAAGCCAAAACACCATGGAAGTGTTACAAAGAGGTGGCCAGGTTAGTCTGTTACAGCAGAAAGATAAAACAGCAGTGCCTTGGCAACATTTATTTTAACATGCACTTTCAAGAGTCACCGCTCACTTCTTCTCAACCAAGGAACTGTAACTCACAAAAGCTTATATTGAAATAAAAGTTGTTAGTTCACAGGAGGAAGCCAGATATCAACAGTCCCAAGCTACTCTCAGTCCCCAGTGGGTTTTTGTACAACTGGCAATCAGTTCCTCCTCCTCCAATCTATCATACATGATAAAAAACCAAAAGTCCTAGAGCATCCACCCTCTATAGCTACTGTAGGATTTCCATTTCTACCAAGTCTTTATTGTAAACCACTAAGTCTCCTCCTCTGAAGCTCTCATTTCCCCTAGGAGTACCATCTGTAGTCTAGAGATCAATAGTGTGGTGCCCAATATCTCGTTACCAAATATCAAACGAACAGGAAAGAGTTCTAAGTAGCTTTATTTGCAAAGAAAGGGGAGCCGTTCCCACAGGGGCAGACTCTGCCGAAACAGTATATCCACACCATGTTTATTCCCTTCTCCCAAATTCAACCCACCCTCTCTGTCCCCCCATTGGCTAAGGGTACTTAGAGTCACAACTTTCCGGTCCACCTATTTACATGTTACTCCTTAATACGTACCCCCTCCCAAATTCCACATACATGTACATTAAAATGAAGTTTGTTGTCAAAGCAGGAGAAGTTAATATGCATTAGCTCATAAAGCATGCTAAATGCATGCAATCTGATGCAAGCCTTGCACTTCAGCCTGGTTACTCTGTTCAACTGGTCTCAGCCAGTCTTGTCCTATTCTACCCTAGTCAACCACCACATTCTCTTAACTAATTTTCTTGTTCTGGTAGAAAACACATTTCTCATTTATTACAATAGGAATTATAGGAGAACTGCAAGCCCCATCTTGAGACTGGTATTCCAACTGTTTGATTTATTTTACTTACTTTGTTATACAGACAACCTTTCTCACTGAAACTCAAGGCTGCCTTACAAAATACAGAAAACAATTCAGTCAGACAATATAAGACACCCATTAAACAATGCAATAATACCAGGATTACAGAATTAGAAAACAATGCAATGCAGGAAAGCTTTGCTACCTCCAGACACTTCTTGTAATATGAAATGAGAAACTGAATCCAGTGATACTTGCAACATAGAATTGCCAGTATCTGGCAACTGGTGGGAAGACTGGGGAGGCACATACCAGCTGAAAAATTTAAAAATTTAAAAATTTAAAAATTTAAAAATAAGGCTTCATCAACTTATAGGGAATTCTGAACATATTTCCTTGCACTTCCTAGATCAACAAGGTCTAAGAATTGCCCAAAATTTCTGGCAATTCCTAGAGCTACCCTTGTCACTTTCAGGTAGCTCTAGCAATCACTCAGAACTCCCTTTAGAACTCCCTTCAAGAAGACAAGACTTTATTTTTATTTTTGCTCATCACATCAGAACACCCCCTCCCCAGCCCCAGTCTTTACCTGCCGATCAGGTGAGTATTGGCAGTCATGGAAATTCGACTACAACATCATTAGGGGTTCTGGAATATTCTTACATTCCATATGGAAGTAGATATACCAAGTCTGTGTACCTTCTTCTAAACTCTGGGCTCATCAAGTATCCCATGCTGCTCACCTTTGATGCCTGTCTCAAGGTTGCTCTTCATTTTAACAGCACCTTTCTTCACACTAATGCTGCTTAATCAGCATTTCTTCCTCCAGCCTGTTTAAACATTACAGTTGCCACACAAGGAAAATGCTAAATTGGTCCATATGACAAGCTTTTTATGTACAGCCTGGCACTGTGAAAAGAGGGCAATTTTCATTGTATCCAAACATCCAAAAAAGAAAGCTTTGCAGTAGTATGAAAGAAAAAAAATATGATTGCTAAGTCAATTACATTTGTCACATTTCAAGAAGTCTCCAGTTTGTGGCTCTAGCCACACTGGGGCCTTTAAAGTATTCTCATTTCCCTCACTTCTAACTTCCAGTTTCTTGAGGGTTTTTTTTTTTAGTTGTGCACATGTTTTGGTCCCTCTAGTGGTCAATTTAATATAACACCATTTTCTATCTAGCGTAAAATGCTGCTGATTTAAATTGCAGGGAGAAACGCTTCATGTAAAACGGTGTGATGTTGAATCAGCCATCAGAGAGAGCAAAACACATGCTGAACTGACGACACCCCCCCCCCCCGCCAAGAAACAGGAAGTTAGATGCAAGGAAACAAAGAATGTATAAAAGCCCTGACTTTCCATTCAGGCTGAGCAGCACACATTTACATGGATATAATTTACAAGACTGAATCCGTTTTATCACTTCCAGCCTCCAGTACATCCATTCGGTACACATCCATCGAGTACATGCACATAGTGCACTTCTAGAGACATCATTTTGGATTTGCAGGAGCAAAGGGATTGAGGGCCAAGATACACAGCAAGGATTGAGGCTCGTATATTTTCAAAATAAAATCAAATAAAACCTGTATATTGAGCATTTATTATGGTGACTTTAAATCACAGCTGATAACTGTCTGACTGATACAAGAAGTCGTAAATATGTGAAACCTCAATTTTTAAGCAAAGGAACAGTCTCCTGACTGTGCAAACAATAAGCCACCCTGACTCAGCATTTTATCCCAGAGCCAGGGCATGCCTTTAAGCTATGTGATGAGGCTGTGGTGCAGTCGTGGTACATCTGCTTTGCATACGCAAGGTCCCAGGTTCAGCCTCTGGCATCTTCAGTTAAAGGCAGAGGTGGGATCCAGCAGGTTCTCGCAGGTTCCCAAGAGCAGGATACTAATTATTTGTGTGTGCCAAGAGGGGGTTACTAATTGGTGATTTTGCCATGTGATTTTTGCCTTAGTTACACCCCTCCTCTCAGCAGTAGCACGCAGAACTTGAAGCAGTCTAGCAGGAGGTGCACCGGCATGCGTGGCAGCCTGTGCCTGTGTGCATTCATTTCCTGCCCAAGGACCGGCGCAGCGGCTGCGTCCTTGCCACAGCCCTGCCCAGCAATGCCTTGCCTCCTGAATGCCCAGCCACGCCCTCGTCATGCCCCACCCAGCCCCATTGGCGCTACGCCACAGTTTGAATCCCACCACCATGGGAACCTGTTACTAAAATTTTTGGATCCCATCACTGGTTAAAGGGTGATGGTCATTAGGTGATGTGAAAGACCTCTACCTCAGGCCTTGGGGTGTAGTTGCCATTCTTGATAGACCATTATGGCCAGGAGTTCCCCCTTTGTCTTTGACTTTCTGTCTCTGACTTTCACTTGCATCATTTCGCAGTAACATCTAAAAAGTAGAGATTATGTCTTCATTGATTATGATTAATGTAGCTGCAGGGGCTGCCATTTAAACGGGAAGTTCAGTGTATGGCGGAGGGGGACTATTTAACTCCCCTAGTAGGTTTTCCTGCCAAAAATTACTGTATCTAAGCTGCCATTACCCAAGCTATTGAGGCTGGTGGGATATGAATACCTGTAAATTATAACCAGTGTGAATAAAAGCAGTTTGGTATGGGATAGTTTTTGGCGGGAAAATGGTTTGAGGGAAGTCCTTCCCTGCCCTTTTTTAATTCTCAGCCCCCACTCATTCCTTTTATCTTTTCTTTTCTTTTTAATGTCTGGAAAAATAAGCAGAAAACAGCATGTGCCACGCAGTTTTAGCAATAACATGAAAGAAAGATTCACCCTTTGGTGTGGATGATTCATTCAGCAGATGCCATTTTGGGCTAGGCTATAAAACAGAATAAACACCTCCTGTCCCTCTCAGGGAGCAAACAAAGATGGATTGCATTACAATAAAGGGAAGGAAAAAATCAATCTCCCAAATTAAAAATTATGTTAATATTTTAATTGACATATTGCATGTCAGCAGGAGTTAAAATGAAATCATCTATCTTCCTAGATATTCGATCATTTGTATGTTGCCATAAAACTGTTCTAGTTTTTTAAATGAGTGGAATGTCGTTGTTGTTGTTGTTGTTGTTACAGTGGTATATGGAACCTGCCAATCCCATAATGAATAATATAACTCTGTTATAAATACAGTGGACAAAATGGAATTTATATTCATGAGATATAGAAGGCTTCATAATTCACATCCTCAGGACCAGCGTCAACATATCCTGAGGTGAAGCATCTGCCAGAGCTCACTGCCCCTGACTCATGACGTGCTTCTTCCTTGCTACTTGCCTGTGCATCCTTCCCTCACTGTTGGGAGCCATTTATGCACTTGTGGTCTCCTCTGCAGTGAATGTGCACATGTTTTCCATGCTCCCATGTTCATTGCGCCACAGATCAGAGAATCCCAATGGTTGTCAAAAGCAGATAAAATGCAACTTGCCCCCCTGCCTTTGCAGGGAAAGCGAAGGAGATGGCCATGTTTTACTCACTTTTGGGGTTTTCTCACTCCTCCCTACCTCTCCCCGCCCAACCCAACAGCCTCCCTTGCAAAAGAAATTGTATCTGTAGGATGGAACTGTCCTTTACTATTAGGTGCACGGTAAAGAGAAAAAGATACATTTCCTTCTATTTGTTCTTCTTTTGTGACTGTATGTACTTGTTCCATTCTATGGTTCATCAGCGCAGCGGTTTTGTTTCTGACAGCCGCTGAGTTTTTTGACTCAAACAAAGAGAGGTCAGAATTCGTTCAAGGCTCAATTACATTCTTGGTGAGCGGGGCTGATTTCATCCTTACAACCTTACAATTATGAGCTCAATTCATTTCTGAAGCAAAGTTTTCATCAGATGTGGGGCTGCCTTCTGAGCAATATCCTGGCACTGATAACGCAAATTACTTCTTCTTCAAAACGGGACTCCTGCCGCCTTGAAATCTGATCACAAAGCAGGCAATATTTGGCCAAGTATCAGAGAAAATATGTAAGGACAAAAATCCTGCTCTTCAAAATATTTCTATGCCTTCGTTTCCTTTTGTTCAGTTTTGAAAAATGTCATTGAAACCCAGAGATGATCTAATCCCGAATGCTTTGGAGACATTTATCTTTTTTTAAAGAGCTAAGGCTTGATATAGATTTGGGTAGCGTTGCTGTAAGTACAGTTCCTATTGACATATATGAAGCCGAAATGTCACTGAGAAGTTTGGAGGTGAGAGAAGCGTTCAATAAATATTTACCTGTTCAGAGTACCAATGCAGATTATCGCAACTTTCATTTGAGCCCTCTCTCAGTAATGGAGAGCCACTAAAAATCATAATCAATATTTGACCCTCTGCCCTATACTTTTGTAGCGGAATGCGGAGTTTGAAATACAAGACTGTGTTAAATACTCTACATTTCCATTTTCACACCACAAGCACAACATTTGGTGCTAGAGTAGAATTCAGCATGTCATTAAAAAAAAAGAAATCAAAAAGCAAGTTTCTAAGCCAGGCATCTGTCAGTACCATTTCTGGTGTCTGCCAAGTGGGTGAGGTCATATGAGCCTTTCCCCCAGCAAAGCTTCTAACTGGCTTGGCAGATTTTTAAAAAAAATCTTGTTTCAGCAGCAGCTACCACCACAGCATCTTTATGCCATCTTGCTTTTATTTCTTTCCTACTTCCACATGGCTTCCATCCCATGCTGTTCCATAAGAATATTTATATGTGGTTTTTATGTGGTGGCTGCTGTTGAATGCTAGGAGACAACAATAAAAACAAAAAAAAACCTCCAAGGTTACAACGCTATAAAATTGCAGTGCTCTATATTAAGTGGGAGTATCCAAATACTCTGCGAAGAGAGAGTTTACTCCAGGGACTAGCCAGGGAGTCCCTATGCAAAAGAAAGACAGAGGGAAGGAATCTCTTATTCAGTTGAAAGCTTCAGCGCAGGCCGAGGAAGTCTTTTGACAAAATTAGCACAAAAACCTAGTGCGCTGGTTCTCTGTGGAAGCTCCAACTGCTTATCTGACTATTGAGGAAATTATTCTGTATTTGCTAGAAAGGACATTTGCTATGAAGGACATTAAAATTGTGCATTTGCAGCCAAGTGTGATATCATACAAAGTGCCAAATAAAGCACTGTTTTGTATTGCTGGATATTGTTACAGAGGCGTAGCTAGCAAAAATGGAGCCTGGGGAAAAATCTGAGTTCCCCCACCCCTTCCCCCATGGGCGGCCACCCTCTCTCACCATGACCAAACAATCTACTAGCAGCAAAGTCCGTTGCTGGGGAGATGCAATGGACCCTAGAAAAGGGTGGAAGAGGAAGGATCTCCCCAGCAAAGGGCTTTAGTGGGACTGTAAAAGCCCCCACCCCACCCTTGCTCAAGGTGTGAAACTTACCTGGGTGTGTATCTGTGGCTCGGAGTTGGGACAGATTGAAGAGTGTGGCTTGAGGTAGGAAGGAAGGTGACAATATGTGGAGGGAGAGGAGTGGGGTGGGGGAGGGTGGCAAAGGGAGGGCTGGAGTGGAGGAGGATGGAACAGAGTGACTTGGGGTGGTGGGAGAGTTGAAAGGGCAGGCTTGGGGTGGCAGATTGGAAGAGGGGGGAATGGGAGGCTTCGGATGGGGAGGTAAGAAAGGTGAGGGTTCTGGCGGGGCAGGGTGGCAAGGTGAGGCATGGGGCAGGATTGAAAGGTAAGGCTTAGGGTGGTGGGGGTAAGTGTGGCTAGGGATGAGGAATGGTTAGGCTTGAAGGCTGCAATACTGCATAGATGCCAAGGAACAACCACTGAGAGTGTTTGTTTCTTAAAGCTATTGTGAGGGGGGGAAGGTAACAATGTATTTTTTTAAAAAAAGATTGTTCTGCAAACCTGGAGCATTTTTTAGGTTTGTCGAAAGACCCGTCTTGTGTGTTCATGACCCCAGTGTCTGAATTTAAGTGTCTACAGTTGTGGTCATGTCAAAAATTAGATATATAAAAAATAGAGGCTCGCAAGATTCATGGGGAGAATCCCCCAAAGTCATCTGACCCCAGCTTCACAACAGCAGTGACGCCCCCTCCATCCTGCGCATTCTCAACTTCACCATCTCAATCATGGCAGCTGTAGGAATCTCCCCAGCCTGCCCATCCAACCGTTCCTTCTCTCTCCTCATTGTTGTTGCCATCACCATTGATGCAGTAGAGCTAGAGATGGAAAGAATTGAGGAGAGAGGCCGTCATACTGAAGCCAGGGAACCATGCCGGTCTGTCTGGTGGAGGCCAAGAGCTGTGGTGGGCCAGCGGCAGAGACTGGGCCTGGCACCAACATAGCTCCTGGCTTCCGCTGCCAGACCCAATGCAGCTCTCAGTACTCCCCAATCACTGCTGCCACTGGATTCACCACTGCTCCTGATCTCCATAGCCAGGCTTGCTGAAGCTTTCATCAAGCTTTGCCACCACAGGGCCAGGCATCTGGTTTCTGGCCTCTGCCAGTAGAGGAGGAAGAGAAGCAAAAGCATAGCTTTTATACTATGCTTTCCTCAATCTTTAAGAAGTCTCAAAGCAGATTATACTCACCTTCCCCTCCTCACAATAGACACCTTGTGTGGTGGGTGGGAGGGAGGGGGACTGAGAGAGTTCTGCAAGAACTATGACTAGCCCAAGGTCACCCACAAAGCTTCATGCATAGGAGTGGGAAAACAAACACAGTTCTCCAGATAACTTTATTTTTTTTTACTTTATTTAGGCTTATATCCCATTCTTCTCCAGCCAAGGCTGGGCACAAGGTGGCTTACACACAAACAATGTACAATATGATAAAAAAATTCAAACTTAATATAATTAAATAAGTTAAATAATATAATTTAAACTTAATATAATTAAAATGCACATCTTCAAAACAATTTAGAAACTTTGGCGCCGTTATGCTCTCCAATGGGGATAAGAACCAACTAAATAAGAACCACCAATCTGGGAGCTTTACTACCTCTAGAATTTATGTTTCTCTCTGACAAACTAAAAATGTCTAAGCTATTGAACAGCCCTAAAGTAGAAATTTCTGAAGCAGTTGCTACATTTTTAATCCATGTTCTACATGATATATAACAATGATCCTGTTTTTGTACTTGGAATGTATGGTACTTCTGGTTTATGCCTAATAAAGGTTTTTGGATTGGATTGGAAATAAGAACCAACTAAAATCCATTCAGTAAAAAAGGAAGGGGTGGGAAGGAAAAGGGAAGAAGGAACAAGGAAGGAAAGGAAAGGGAAGGGAAGGGGAGGCCAGTCAAGCTGGAAGGGCCATAACTGCTTCAACCATAGGCCCAGTGGAACATGTCCACCATGCAGGCCCCACGGAACTGTACCACATCCCTCAGGGCCCTGATCTCAAAAGGTAGGGAGATCCACCAGGGTCGAAAACACTGACCAAGCAGATAGAAGCTAGCTGGGCATCCCTTAAGCCTGGAACTTCCAGGAGGTTGGTTCCAGAAGAGAGCAACACCTTCGGGGGTGGTATTGAGAGATGTGGTCCCATAAAAATGAGAACTCCAGACTGCTCAGGGCTTCAAAGGTTAATACCAAAACCTTGAACCTGATCTGGAATCCAACTGGTAACCGGGGCAGCTGGTGAAGCACAGGAGAGATGTACGATCTTATAAGAGTCCCCGTAAGGACCCTTGCTGCTGCGTTCTGAATCAGTTGCAGTTTCCAGAGCAGCCTCAAGGGATGCCGATCATAGAGCAAATTGCAGTAATCCTGTCTGGAGGTGACTGTGGCTAGGTCAGGAAGTAGGGGGTCAACTGGTGAACTTGGTAGAAAGCCATTTTGGCTATTTGTGTGAGTTGGGCCTCTATGGATAAGGAGGTATCCAAGATCACACCCAGGCTGCGAACTGCAGGTGAAGATGCCAATATCAACCCTTTTGCCAGCTCTTTCAACATGACCATTTCACCCTCCTGCACCCAAGTCTCAGACATGCATACCAGTTCCACCTTATGCTCTGCAAAGTAACTCTCAGTTACTTATTGATGGACCTGGTATTGCACAGCATCAATGTCAGAGAAGGGTATATATTCCCAGCACCAGCACCATCACTTCTCAGGATGAGATGGAGTTCAGAAGGGGTCTGAGTATAATGTTTTGTCGAAGGCTTTCACGGCCGGAATCACTTGGGTGCTGTGTGGTTTCCGGGCTATATGGCCGTGTTCTAGCAGTATTCTCTCCTGACGTTTCGCCTGCATCTGTGGCTGGCATGATCCTCTGAAGATGACGTTTCGCCTGCATCTGTGGCTGGCATGATCCTCTGAAGATGCCAGCCACAGATGCAGGCGAAACATCAGGAGAGAATGCTACTAGAACACAGCCATACAGCCTGGAAACCACACAGCACCCAAGGTCTGAATATAGCCATATCTCAGGCCCCTTCTGCCATATCCACTGCCATATCTCCCACATATCTCCCACACCCCATCACCACTGGAAGCCTCGACCCAATCCTAACCTCCCCCAGATAAGTACATAACTCCACCCCACACTGGAAAAATTTTATTAGACTTTACATGGAACTAATTTCCTGAATTAAGCTGATCCTATTCCGATGCTTCCCCCCCACTCCCAGCATAGCACAGTCTGCTAAGATGGAATTACTGAATCCACTGGACTACTGCACCAGGCTGGAGGGGTAAGTCTGTTCTCTATCTACAATGAGACTATTAGTTATGATATTAATTTTCCAATGCTTTAGAAGTTTTTCACTGGTCACCAGATATTCTTAAATCCACCCATTTCTTAACTACATTTCTGTCCTGGTTCTCAGGCATTTCCCCAAAAAACAACATCTAGAAGTCTTTGGGTTACAGTTACACACCTTCAGAGGTAGGATCCAGCAGGTTCTCACAGGTTCCCAAGAGTAGCTTACTAATTATTTGTGTGTGCCGAGAGGGGGTTACTAATTGGTGATTTTGCCACGTGATTTTTGCCTTAGTTACGCCCCTCCTCTCAGCAGTAGTGCGCAGAACTTGAAGCAGTCTAGCAGGAGGTGCACCGACGTGCGTGGCAGCCTGCGCCTGCGTGCATTCGTTTCCCGCCCAAGGACCGGCGCAGCGGCTGCATTTTTGCCACAGCCCCGCCAAGGAGTGCCCCGCCCCTGGAATACCCAGCCACGCCCCCGTCGTGCCCTGCCCAGCCCCATTGGCGCTACGTTACAGTTTGAATCCCACAACCATGGGAACCTGTTACTAAAATTTTTGGATCCCACCACTGCACACCTTCCATGCACTCATTGGCCCCGATCCAATCGTTCCTTGTGTGCACACAGATTATAAAAGTGCATTTTCACATCACGCTGCAACCAAGCAAGATTTTGACATAGAATTGCTCATTAAACTGTAGCTTTCCCCACTGCACCTTTTGAGACCATAAATAGCCTTTTTAATGACACCAGTAAAAATCCAAGTATGCTGTTTGGGGGCAGATAACATTGTCGCTTTCTTCTGGCTGCTGCTAAGATGGTAAGCAGATGTTCTTCCTCCCTGAAGGGATATTAAAGATCTCCTGATGATACGTTTTGCAACATTTGACTTTATCCTTGATGTCCTTGCCGGAGTTCTGTTACAGCATGGATGCTCCCAATCTTTGAGGTTAAAACTACTTGGCACGATACAAACTCCAGGAACCACAACAACAACAAAATGTAGGTTTTGATTACTTGCCCATGGCTGCTCATCGTTATTTTTTTAGGAAGGCTATTGAACTCTGGCCTGCAGTTTCTTACCAGCCACAGATCGTGACTCGCAAATGTGCATTTTTTAGCTTCTTGATTAAAAGCAAGGCTGTCTCAGGAAAGAGATATGAGAGATACTGATCACCCCAACCAAAAAAGCCATCTGCTCTGGCAAACGCACCTTCTCCTATTCCATATGTCTTATTACACAGGAAACTCACACACTAAAACTGATTTATGGTTCCAAGTCAGGCATTGTCTCCTTTTTTAAAAAAATTATCATAAAATGAAATCCAAATCAACGGAGGAGTCTGAGAGCAAAACAGAGCCGTGCAATGAGAGCATGAATAAATAATACAAATGAGTAGCATAAAGAGAAGGGGATACGTAAGTTCTGTAAATTTATTAGTGGAGACTAAGTTGCCAGGAATGTTTGACTGCAGCGTCGCAACACAACAGATTGTACATGGAAACGAGTACGGTGCACATGCTAGTAGGTAGATTAGATTGCAATGCACTGCGGGTCGTCGTTGCAGTTGTTTCAGATGGGTTCAGCATGTGTCCAGGACTCATTGCTATGCAGATGCTCGGGAAAAAAAGTAGCATGCAAAAAGCTTAAGGATACCAGCCTCCAGGTGGGACTTGGTGATCCCCCAGAATTGCTCCTCCTCTCCAGACCACAAAGATCAGTTCCCCTGGAGAAAAGGGATGCTTTGGAGGGTGGATTGTACATGCCCGAGGTCCCTCTCCTCCCCAAATCTCTGTGAGTTTTCTAACCTGGATCTGGCAACCCTAATTCCATCCCCTGGCAACCCTAAAAATCACAGTAACTCCTATGGCCTTGAAATTTCCATCTGATCACCTAGTTTAAAATCCTGAGAACACTTTTCTGGCAGAAAATCCCACTGATTTTTTAAAAGGGCTTACTTCTGAGTAATTCTGCTGAGGATTCTCCCTCCTCTCTCAATCTGGTAAACATTAGTCTAAGGTGACCAGACGTCCCGCTTTTGGAGGGACAGTCCCGCCTTAAACCAATCTGTCCCGCATCCCGCAGGGTTTTTTAACTGTCCTGATTTTGCCTTCTGGGGCGCTCCCCTGAAACAGGGGAGTGCCCCAGAAGGCAGTGCGGTGGCCTCCCGTGCTGCTGCACTGCCTTCTGGGGCGCTCCCAGTTCCCAGCCAGTCACAGGGCAGGAAACCGGGGAGCGCCCCAAAAAGCAGTATGCTCCTGCGGCCGTGCGTGCATGCGCCCCCCCCCCCCGTCCCAGTTTTAAAAGGTGACAATCTGGTCACTTTACATTAGTCTCATCTTGCAGAATAATGTAGGGAAAGTTTTGAAGCATCATAAGTGGCCAAAAATGTCTGGCAACATTTGGGGTTGATTAAAGCTGAATTTAATCAACAACTATGAGGCCTAACACTGATTCTCACCTGAGTTATGATGTTTGTACCAAAGCAAAGTTTTTTCCAGTTCTCTTCTTTAAAATCTTCTGTCTCTCTGTCAAGTCCACCACATTCCACAGCCACTGACTTCAGTCTTGTATGGGTGTCATATCCAAGCCAAAATTCTGTCTCAGGACGCTGGGAATGTGACAGATCCTGGGTCTGGTATGTAGGTTTCTAAAAGAAGTCTTGTGCCAGGAAACAGTTTTCGGGATTGTTCCTGCTTTTATACAGCCTGGCAAAGATGAAGTTAGCCGGAGGAAAAAGTGGTGAGGTGAGCATTTGAGAGAGTTATCAGTGGGTTCAAAACTCCTCTTTTTATTTTTATTTTTTTCTGCCCTTATTTTATTTATTTTATTTTTCTGCTTTGCAAACTCCTTCCTGCCCCCATGCATATGGTGAACTTGCAAGCAATTTTAGGAAACATTGGTTTACTAGCTCAGTGTGTAATTCGTCCATAAGCTTGGTTCACTTTTTTTAAAGGGAAATTGCCAGATTTGTTATCCTGCAGTTTGGAATATTGCCCTGCATTTTATACACAAGACCTTTTTCCATGGAAATCTCCACAATCTAGAATCCCATTTAAGAGGAGGCCCCGCTTGCCTCTTCTGCTCTGATCTACCAATAAAAGAAGATGTTGTTTTATTTAAGAACGCATTTCCTAGTTAACAAATTCCTTTGTGTTTGTGGATAAATGTTGAATGCGCTGGCGCTTGTGTTTACTGGTGTTTTTGAATTTGTCTGCCTTTAATATTTTATGATGCTTTGAACACCTTTAGTCGTATGGAGAGCAACGAATGCATCTACAAAATAAATACAAGACAAGAATTGATAAA
This sequence comes from Sphaerodactylus townsendi, assembly GCF_021028975.2. NCBI lineage: Eukaryota > Metazoa > Chordata > Lepidosauria > Squamata > Sphaerodactylidae > Sphaerodactylus > Sphaerodactylus townsendi. The sequence continues at coordinate 118,064,875 of NC_059429.1, read as the reverse complement.
GCACATTCTGAGTAAAATTTAGCACTTCAGTCTCGTTGATTTTTGGGGTAAGGGATGCCAGTTAAGGGGGACCAGGAGATCCCCTGAATTACAACTTATTTCCAGACTGCAGATATAAGTTCCCCTGAAGAAAATAGATGCTTTAGAGGGTGGACTGTATGGGATCATAGCCTACAGAGATCCCTGTCCTTCCTGAAATGTCCAGGAGTTTCCCAACCTGCATCTAGCAATCTTGCCCCCTCATCCCCCACTAGTGGCTGGGCAGGGGGAACCTGGCAACTCTAGGGGGGTAGGCATTCCCATAAAAATAAATGGGACTAAAGAAGGCTTGATTTTGACTAGTTCATATCCCCAAATTGTGCTTTCTAAGCAGCAGCACTCTACTCAGTTCTCATTTTCAGATCACTATTTTGACTATCCCTAAAGGTTTCAATATATCATCGTCTCCCTACAGGTAAACAGAGTAAATTCTGATGGGATAAGAACACGGCAAGCTTGATATCTTTTCCTTCAGCTTTACCTCACCTCTAGCCTGTTTTGGCAAACTCTCCAAAATCAGATCTTTAGTTGCCTTTTTTGGTTATGTTCTGAACCGCTGGACCAAAACCCCATGATAAATTACTGCTCTGTGACTCTTTGACTTCAATTTTTGGACGGTAAACAGTTCACTGATTTACGCCTTATATAAATAAATACATTGAACAAAAATGCAACTGTATTTCACAAAACTCCAGAGAGACCCTGGCAACCTTTTAAAGGCTATGCTGAACACTTTCATCCAGACATTCAGAAATCATGAGGGAAACCAAAAGAATATCCAGGGAATACGTTATACCTTGTTCTCTAAAAGAGATTGCAAAGCAATGAGAAAATATGCCCTTCTCCCTTACTTTTTGACAGGCAAGAAGAGTGCTTGTGTATATATGTTCCAGCTCAGGTTAGCCATTTAGATGGCAGAAAAAATAAAAGCATGGAGCCATAATGCTGCTTTGGCAGTGGCATATCTACCTAGGGTACCCCTTGTCCAGGGCGCCAATCTTCTGGTCACAAGGGGGCACAAAATCGGCCACCCACGTGACCAGGAAGTCCTGCTGCCTCGTGGTTTTCACCTACCTTGTCTGTGTCAGTCGAGGCACCCTCAACCCACCCTGGACTCCCCCTCCCTTCCCCCCCCCCCCCGCTGGGCTCCCAGCCGCCAGCCGCCAGCCGGCAGTCTCTTCTGACTTCCCCTTCAGGCAGGCCAGAAGAGACTGCAGTCCCAGTCTCGGAGACCTGCTTTTATAAGCACTGAGGCCGAGGGTGGGGCTTGGGGAGCAGAAAGTCCCACCCCCCGGCCTCAGTGTTTATAAAAGCAGGTCTCCGAGGCTGGGACTGCAGTCCCTTCTGGCCTGCCCGGAGGGGAGGTCAGAAAAGAGATTCAGGGCGGCTGGCCGTAGGGAGCCCAGCCGGCCTTGGGGGAGATGTAGGGCACCTCCTAGACCTTGCCCATGTCCCATGGTGTCATGAGCGGGGAGTGCGAGGGGCAGTCAGTGGGGGGTTGGAGCCTGGGGGCATTGGGGGATGGAGCTGGGGTGGTGGGGGGCCAGATCCTGGGGGTGTCCTGGAGACAATTTGTCTCCGGGTGCCATTTACCCCCAGTACGCCTCTGTGCTTTGGCTTGTGTGCAAGCTACGAGAGTGGTCAAGAATGGCTCCAAGTTTGAAAGAAAGAGTTGCTGCCAAGTTGCGACTCAGAAATTTAACAGACAGGATGGAGGACTAATGATGGGACCCAGGAATGAATGACATGGGAAGCACAGCCATGTCAGTATCTGCGCTGTTGAAAGTACATGTGCAACCTGGCAAGTTCTACTTGAGGTGTATTACCTTGCAGACCAGTGCAGTGATCCCAATGTTTTTTCTTCCTGAGAGCCAGTGTGATGTAGTAGTTAAGAGCAGATGGATTCCAATCTGGAGAACTGGATTTGATTCCTCATTCCTCCACCTGAGTGGCAGAGGCTTATCTGGTGAACCAGATGTGTTTCTGCACTCCTACATTCCTGCTGGGTGTCCTTGGGCTAGTCACAGTTCTTTGGAACTCTCTCAGCCCCACCTGCCTCACAAGGTTCTGTTGTGGAGAGAGGAAGAGAAAGGAGCTTGTAAGCCACCTTGAGTTTCCTTACAGGAGAGAAAGGTGGGATATAAATCCAAACTCCGCATTCTCTTGTTCTCCTCCTCCTCCTCTTTTCAGCCAGTGCAGAGATAGGCATTGGAAAAGCACCTCTGAATGTCTCTTGCCTTGAAAACCTTTCATGGGTGTTTTCCCCATGGCCAAAATATCCTGGGGGAAAACCGGGATCAGACATACTGGGATGTTTCCCTCCCTCCACATGGCAGCCCGTCAGTGCATTCAGGCCAGGAGGAAGAACTTGCATAGCCCCTGGTTTGGTTTCATTTGCCTTGCCGCACATGCGTGAACTGTCCCATTTTTCCACTATTCTGATTGGCTGCAGCTGGCGAGGCGGGAAAAATAAACCGGTCCATCTCCCACAGTGTTTGCTTGGGAGCGGGAGTGGCACAGTTTTTTTAAAAGAACCCCCAATTTCATCGTTTTTTGAAAGGCACGGGATAAGGGAAATCTTGTGTGGTGAGCCTGAGTTAGACCCGGAAGCCATGTGGAATTCATGCCCAAACCGGGATGGTACACTTCCTTATCCCAGGATATATTGGCCATGGGGAAAATGCCAGGGTCTCCATAAATCAGCTGTACCTTGATAGTACTTTTCACCACCATACATCCATGCAATTATTTTTGTCACCACAGGATGTCTTTTTTGGTAAACACATTGAGAAAGACACTGTCATCTCCAGGATTTTCCCAAACTGAAATTGGCAACCTCAGATCCTAAGCAAACTTACACCCTTCAAAAATCCATTGAAGTTAATGGTCTCAGAAAGGTATGCCTCCATTTAGACTTGCACAGTTAATTGGTAATCTTAATGCAAATGTAATCTTAATTTAAATGGTCTATTTGTAGTTATATGGTCCTTTCCTATTCTACAAAACCCTTTGCACAAAAGGCTATTTCTTGATAGATATTTCCTGTGTCAATGGTCTCAGGGCTTGCAGAACAGCAGTTGTGAAAACTTAACAAAGTGCATTAAGTGCTTTATAGTGTTTCTTCCCCATTTTCTTCAATATTATTACTTTGTTCATCTTGCAGCACACAGGAATGTAAATCAGAGTTGCTAATTAGTATAGCACAACGGACCAAGTAGGTGAAAAGTCCCATTTAATATTAAAGTTAATTACTTGCTTAAGTGCGGATGCAAAAAAAAAAGATGGTAGAAGCATACAATTGGATGTATACAATGAGGGTGGTATCATTGTCAGTTCTCCATCATCCAAACCCTGAGACTTATTGGCTGAAGCTTGATGATGTCATGAGTGAATTCTAGTGATGTCATGGCATGGGACTTGGCAATGTCCCATTGAGTTGGACTATTTCAGGGGTAGGGAACCTGCGGCTCTCCAGATGTTCAGGAACTACAATTCCCATCAGCCCCTACCAGCATGGCCAATTGGCCATGCTGACAGAGGCTGATGGGAATTGTAGTTCCTAAACATCTGGAGAGCCACAGGTTCCCTACCCCTGGACTATTTAAAGCTGCTTTTCTATACACCACTAGGTATATAGAACCTGCTATGTGTATGTTTAATCAAAATCATGTAGCTTTGAAGAAACGGGATACTTACCAGACTTTTTTTTTAATGAAAATTCTTCTTCTTTTTGGGCTGTATTCTGAAGTCGTTACGGGCGATGCAATGAAGAGACGAGACGCAGCGATATCAGGGTCCGGTGGAGAGAAGCCAGTGGCGATCTAGCGTGATCCGTGGATCTGGCTAATCTGCCGAGCTGGGGTCCCTGGCACCTTTTATTAAGGGTTTGGGAAGGCGGGAGAGCGGGAGAAGGTTGCACAATTCATGACTCATTGAGGGCTGCGTACGTGCGGGAGGAAACGTTCCTGTCTGGGTCGAATCCACATTGGGGGTCTTGTGACCCTTTGTCTGGGGCATCTTGTGACCCATGAGTCAGAGGGGTCTTGTGATGGGTGTACGTGTGAGCCCAGGAGGGGACAGATGGCGCAGGCATTCCTGTGCACTTTCTGAGGCTCTACTGGGTCCGCTGACGAACCCCAACAGTATTCCCCTTGAGGGGGTTAACACTGGCATTTTCTTCATCAAATAGCTCTATTATGGGCATTTTCAGGGGTAAAGTTGGCAGCACGCATGCCTTCAGCAACGCTGTTCATCCACCGCTTCTTTGGTTTTCCACATGGACGGTGGCCTCCAGGGTCAAAGTTTAGGGCTGTTTTTGCAACAGAAATCTCCTCCAGGCACATGATGTGCCCGTACCACAGGAGCCATGTTTCCCTCATTTTCTTTGTAATTGGTGTAATTCCAAGTCTTTGTCGTATGACTTCATCTGTAACATGATTGGAAAGAGTCAGGCCAAGCATCCACCGGAGCATCTTCAATCCAAACATTGCCTCACTTCTTCAGTTTAGATTTGTAGTAGATATCATAAGCAGGCATTCACAGAGTCTTCAAAGAAGCCACATCTCTTCAATTTAGCACACTATCAGCTATTCAGGGGGGAAAAACCAATTCGTTAAGCTCCAATTATGTGTCTATTGTTGACTCAATTACAGTACCTGTATTCTGTCTTAAGATGCTGCAAGGCATAAGACCAGAGCTGGATTCAAAACTGTTAGGAGAGCTGTGTGGAGTGGGGATGACAGCAATTAACCAGTGTTTTAATTACTAAGCACATTATCCTCTAGTACTACGGCTATGATTACAGGTTAGCATCTTTTCGACTGTCCTTAGCTATGCAGCTTGATGTATAGACTTTAGCAAGTGCTGTGAAAAGCCACAAACCACCTGTTTATTTATTCTGCTGAAACAGACTATGGCACTCATTACATGCTGCACAACCCTCATGTTTGCCTTATCCTTTGCAACTTTGTGACTGCTCCTGGCTCTGCATCTGGCCATATTTGTAAAAACCTCATCAATGACTGACCAGCATAACCAACTCACGTTTTGTCTGCCACTGAGGGCTAAACTAGATATGAGAGTGTCAGGCTTTTCTGCACAGCCCATTTAAAATGTTTTGAGGGAGTAAATAAAATGTATCCTCAGTGATGTTCTGCATTGTTTTTACCCCGAAACATTTTATTTCCATGTATTATTCTCCCTCCCTCTCTCCCTCTCTCTCAAAAAAAATTATTAGCATTTTTAAAAGAAACCAAAAAGGAATGGTTTACACACGTCTACAACATAGACTTTTGTCATATTTGATATCAAAACCATACATACCTCTGTTTATAATTAACAAAATGAAGAGACTTCCTTGATATACTTCAAGAGTAGTTTTCAGTTAATTAATTATTCGTCTTTCATTAATACTTAGAGTCAATAGTCAACTTGGGTATTATAATTACTTTCCTAAGTGCTTTAAGCCTGGATATATCACTCGTTCAGTATGTCCTTGAACTTAATTCTGAGATAAACTAATATATTAGCTATCTATTTTCTATTATTAATTATTAGGAAATTTTAGCACATTAAAAAGAACACATTTAAAACTGGTTATTTTAAAAAATTGTGTAAATAAAATACACAAAATAAAAAAGATAGAACAAAATAAGACATAACATATGACACTCATTCATATATTGGGTGAAATGAAACACATTTTCATAACCTAGAGTGTTTATATTTGGATATTTCCATGTATTGTTGAAGGCCTTCACTGCTGGAATCACTGAGGTGTTCTGTGGTTTCCAGGCTGTATGGCCATGTTCTAGCAGCATTTTTTCCTGATGTTTCACCTGCGTCTGTGGCTGGCATCATTTTCTGAAGATTAGACTTGGTCAATACCCTAGAAATTCGGTAAAATTCGGATTTGGATTTATTCAGGCATAAAATTATCTGTATGCCCGAATAAGATAAATAACATATTCAGATATACCCAAATATTCAGGTATACCCGAAAAATTCGGATCTGTCTGATTTTTTTTGGTATTTTTGGTGTTTTTGGTGTTTCAGCCTGCAGGGGGTGCATTTTTAAAGTTAGCAGCACCAAAATGTCAGGGTATCATCTGGAGACTGTCCTGATGATACCAACTGAGTTTGGTGAAGTTTGGTTTGGGGGGGGCAAAGTTATGGACCCCCAAATGGGGTGTCCCAATCCCCCATTGTTTCCAATGGGAGCTATCAGGAGATGGGGGCTACCAAACTTGGGTGGAATCATCAGGACAGTTTCAGGATGATACCCTGAAATTTTGGTGCCACTAGCTTTAAAAATGTGCCCCCTGCAGGCCAAAATGTGGGAAAAAAACACCACAAAAAGCCTGAATACCTTGCATTCAGATCAGTTCATATTCAGGCAGGACATATTTGGTCAATTTTCACCCAAATTTGCCCAGATTCAGGACAAAACTGGTATTTGTTGCACCCGAATCTCCAAGCCTACGTGAAGATGCCAAGCCACAGATGTAGGCAAAACGTCAGGAGAAAATGCTGCTGGAACACAGCCATACAGCCCAGAAACCACACAACCCCCCATTTTATTTCCAGCCTCAAAATGTTTTAAATGAATCCCCTTTTAAAACAATTATCTGACTGAAATGTTTTGAAAAGTCTTCAGTTGCTGTGCCATCCATTGACGATGTTTCTTATGCTTTTCTGCTTCCCTGAATTTCCTCCTCAGTGCCATTTTCTGAGCTTACTCAGTCCCCCCTCACCTGTTTATTTGCAGCATTTCTCTGTTTTTTCTATTAGGGAGCAGTCTTTGAAGCATCGAGTATATGAGGAGTATAGAATGCAGCACGAGGCTAAAAAGCATTGAAACATCAATTCAACACAGAACTCCCCAAAGGGGGGGAAATCTCATAATGATGGTCAGACAGGAATCTTTTCAAGGGGGTGAGTGCGAACAAAAGAGGGGGTTTAAAACATTTTACAAATGTTTTAGAAGATTTATTCAGGAAGGGCTGTTCTTGTGTCCACCACTGCCATTTTAAAGTGATTTAAAAATGCCACAGTGTGTAAGATTGCGGTGGTCTTGGCCCTTAAATCATTTTAATAGTAAATAAAAATAGTGGTGGCATCCCCATGGTGGACACGAAGATGTTGTTACATATAGTTTGGCCCTGAATGTTGGCCAGTTGATGGTGCCATCATTTTAACTACCTTCTAATCACTAGTGGTTTACATGGTAATTAAAACCATCGAGGAGACTTGTTGCTATGGTGTTTAATCCCCCTAATCCTGTTTGCCTAGCAGAGGTTTAACTTTTTGAATTAAAAACATCATCTTCCACGGCATTTTAAGCATTAAAATATCTGTATGTGATATCTACACACCTCTATATTTGCCACTAAAAACCTGCCTTTCTTGACTAGTTATTCTTTTGATGTATCATTCATTTAGTTCTGGCATAGCAAACAATTTCCTTATCAATGGGGAGAGACAATAGGGAGAATAGCATTCCTGGTCTTGTCAGCCTCTTTATATGAACAGGCAAGTATTATGTGACTCCTCTCTATCTATTTACAGGGCCAAACCAGAGAAACAAGTTGAAAGAAGCCATGTGGAGTGTGTAATGTATAACAAGGTCGAGATCATCTTCTGTTACATCACAAGTTTTTTCTGCCAGCATGGTGTAGTGGTTAAGAAAGTCTGGAGAATTGGATTTGTTTTCCCACTTCTCCACATGAATGGCAGACTCTTATCTGGATGTTTCTGACTCCTTCACACAAAGCCTGCTGGGTGACCTTGGGCTAGTCACAGTTCTCCCAGCTTTGCAAACTCCTCCTTGTCCTTCTCAGCCCCACCTGCCTCACAAGG